>NC_035448.2:101197061-101536606 GCF_002127325.2 Helianthus annuus | reverse complement strand
ATTTACAGTCTTATTTGATTCGGGTGCCGATACTAGTTATGTGTCACTAGAAGTTAGTAAGATGCTTAAGCGTATTCCTACACCCCTGAGCGACAAGCACACTGTAGAGCTAGCTAATGGTAAGAGTTTGGAAGCCTCTCACGTAGTCAAGGGTTGCCAGCTTATTCTCGCTAACCAGACTTTCTCTATCGATCTTATTCCTATTGTCTTGGGTAGTTTCGACGTTGTCATTGGGATGGATTGGTTATCCCAACACCGAGCAGAGATTCTTTGCAACGAGAAGATCGTTCGTATTCCTGGTTTAGGTAGTGAACCTCTCATGATTCGTGGCGACAAGAGAAGTGCTGTTGAGAACATCATCTCTCTTCTTAAGGCTCAGAAATGCTTACGAAAGGGCCACACTGCGATTTGGCTCTAGTTACTGATACCACAGAGAAGGAGAAGAAGCTAGAGGATTTTCCGGTTGTACGCGACTATCCTGAGGTATTCCCTGAGGAATTACCTGGTCTTCCGCCCCCATCGCCAAGTCGAGTTTCAGATTGATCTAGCTCCTGGAGCCGCGCCTGTAGCCCGTGCACCTTATCGTTTAGCGCCATCAGAGTTGGAAGAACTCTCCACGCAACTACAAGAACTCTTGGATAAGGGTTTCATTCGTCCTAGCTCATCGCCTTGGGGAGCTCCAGTGTTATTTGTGAAGAAGAAGGATGGTACCTTCAGAATGTGTATCGACTATCGCGAACTCAACAAAGTGACTGTGAAGAATCGTTATCCTCTACCGCGTATTGACGACTTGTTCGACCAGTTGCAGGGGTCGAGCTACTATTCAAAGATCGATCTGAGATCGGGATATCACCAGCTGAGAGTTCGGGAAGAGGATGTCTCTAAGACGGCCTTTAGGACTCGATATGGGCACTATGAGTTTCTGGTCATGCCGTTTGGGCTGACGAACGCACCGGCAGTTTTTATGGATTTGATGAATCGAGTGTGCAAACCGTATCTGGACAAGTTTGTTATAGTCTTCATCGACGACATCCTGATCTATTCTAAGAGCAAGGAAGAGCACGAACAACATCTACGACTTATTTTGGAACTCCTTCGGAAGGAACAGCTTTACGCAAAATTCTCGAAATGCGACTTCTGGCTTCGTGAAGTCCATTTCCTAGGGCATGTGGTGAACAAGGATGGGATTCACGTTGATCCATCCAAAGTGGAATCTATTAAGAACTGGCCTGCGCCTCGCACACCAAAGGAAATTCGCCAATTTTTGGGATTGGCAGGATATTACAGGAGATTCATTAAGGATTTTTCTAAGATCGCGCAGCCTCTCACCTTACTAACGCAGAAAGGCGTTGTTTATCATTGGGGAAATGCACAAGAGTTAGCTTTTCAGCATCTAAAGGATAGACTTTGTAGTGCACCTATCCTTTCACTGCCAGAGGGCACAGAAGATTTTGTGGTTTACTGTGATGCATCAATTCAAGGTCTTGGTTGTGTATTGATGCAACGAGATAAAGTCATAGCTTACGCCTCACGACAACTTAAAGTTCACGAGAAGAACTACACTACGCATGATTTAGAGCTGGGAGCTGTTGTTTTTGCACTTAAGTTATGGCGGCATTACCTGTACGGAACCAAGTGCGCCATCTACACCGACCACAGAAGTTTAGAACACATATTCAAGCAGAAGGAACTGAATATGCGGCAGCGACGATGGGTCGAGCTGCTGAATGACTACGAGTGCTCTATCAGGTATCACCCGGGCAAGGCCAATGTTGTGGCAGACGCCCTGAGTCGGAAGGACACTACGCCTAAGCGCGTAAGAGCTTTACAACTCACGATACATTCTAGTCTACCTTCGCAAATACGAGCTGCTCAGATAGAAGCACTGAAACCAGAAAACGTTAGAGCTGAAGCTCTACGCGGGTCAAGGCAACGCTTAGAACAGAAGGAAGACGGTGCTTATTATGTAACAGGACGCATTTGGGTCCCACTCTATGGCGACTTACGAGAACTTGTGATGGATGAAGCGCACAAATCTCGCTACTCGGTACACCCTGGTTCGGACAAGATGTACCACGATATTAAAACTACGTATTGGTGGCCTAGCATGAAGGCCCACATAGCAACCTACGTCAGCAAGTGTTTGACTTGTGCGCGAGTCAAGACAGAATATCAGAAACCTTCAGGCCTACTTCAGCAACCAGAGATACCACAATGGAAATGGGAGCAAATTTCCATGGATTTCGTTACTGGCTTACCTAGATCACAGCGCGGGAACGATACTATCTGGGTGATCGTGGATCGACTCACAAAATCCGCACACTTCTTGGCAATCAAAGAAACAGATAAATTCTCCACTCTAGCGGAAATATACCTCAAGGAAGTTGTTTCGAGGCACGGGGTGCCCACTTCTATTATCTCTGATCGAGATGCACGTTTTACTTCGGAACTGTGGCAGGCAATGCACAAGTCTTTTGGCTCACGTTTAGATATGAGCACAGCGTATCACCCACAGACGGACGGGCAGTCCGAGCGAACTATTCAGACATTAGAAGACATGCTTCGCGCTTGTGTAATCGACTTTGGCAACAGCTGGGAAAGGCATCTGCCACTCGTGGAATTCTCGTATAATAACAGCTACCACACCAGCATTAAAGCTGCTCCGTTTGAGGCATTGTACGGACGTAAATGCCGGTCACCCCTCTGTTGGGCAGAAGTGGGGGATAGTCAGATCACTGGTCCAGAACATGTGGTAGACACTACTGAGCGGATTGCTCAAATACGACAACGCATGGCGGCGGCTCGTGACCGTCAGAAGGCCCACGCCGATAAGGGCAGGAAACCACTTGAGCTCCAGGTTGGGGAGCGGGTATTACTCAAAGTCTCACCCTGGAAGGGTGTGGTTCGTTTTGGTAAACGCGGCAAACTCAACCCACGGTACGTTGGACCTTTTGAAATTCTTGAGAAAATAGGCAAGGTGGCCTACAGACTGAAATTACCAGCAGAACTCGGTGCAGTTCACAACATTTTCCATGTGTCGAATCTGAAGAAGTGTCTGTCAGATGAGACGCACGTAGTTCCTCTGAAGGAACTTACGATCGACGAACAGTTGAAATTCGTCGAAGAACCTGTCGAGATCACGGACCGGGATGTTAAGGTCCTCAAGAGCACTAGAATACCTCTTGTACGAGTTCGTTGGAACTCACGTCGCGGCCCAGAGTTTACCTGGGAGCGCGAAGATCGGATGAAACAAAAGTATCCCCAACTGTTTGAGAACAGTACAAACGCTACTGAGGCTGAAGCTACGGAATTTCGGGACGAAATTCCAGATCAACGGGGGGTGGATGTGACACCCCAGGAAAACCGGGAAAACCTTGCAACCTAACTAGCTTCCTCAGTGAGTGCCATCAAATTTCGGGACGAAATTTCTTTCAACTTGGGGATGATGTGACAACTCGAAATCTAGAACCTTTCGTTGTAACTTGCTTGTACGTTATGTGACTAGTTAAAATGATAACGTGAACCTTTTTATGTGATAAGTGCTTTGTTATGTGTGCATTTGTATATTTATGTGTACGTGTTTTATGTGAACCGAGAACCCAACCCGAGAACAAAGAACCCGACTCGAGACCATGAGGTCTCGAGTGGACTTGGGCCGAGAACCTAGTGGCCGGTTGGGCCTTTGGGCCGTGAACCCCCACTCGAAACCCACTAAGGGTGCACACTTGGAACTTGACTATATATACACCACCTTAGTTAGTTTTTACCATTTGTTGAACATTAGAACACACACACACCCTCCTACTTCTCTCTCTAAACCTAAGAACACAAACACTTCATCATTCTTGGATCTTTGGACTTGGATCGGCTCACACACACACACCCGGTTGGAAGCTTTACACACACCCTCGAAACCCATTAACCGGTTAGTGTTTTTAAAGATTATGGTTGAATGCTTAGTGTTAGTATGTTCATGTTATGTTTGTATGATGAGATTATGTGATAATATGGTAGTTAACTTAGTTATGCATGATGTTTTGAAAAGAAATCGGTTCATGAATGTTCTTGTTATGTGTGGAACTATGCATAAATGCTTAATGTAAAAATGGGTTCATTGTATGTTAAAAGGTGAATGATGATATTGGTTGCACTTGGATTTGGATCCGAAAAGTTGGGTGTTTATACTAAACAAATCGGCTAATGAACATGTTTGTCATATAGGATGCATGATAGTAAATTGTATTTTGATTGTTGTTCATAGTGTTGGTTGAATAAGTGATTAATATGTTATGAACTTGATGAACACATGTTTGAATATGTGAAGAACACTTTGAATGATAGTTGAAGATTGAAAACCCTTGTGATTTTGATCCATCTTTGACCAATAACCTGATTAGGAAAACTGTTAGTGGAATGCTATTGGTTATTTCCGGATTTGGGCCTGATTATATTGTACCACTAATCTGACTACATCTGCATCAACACGTGAACTTGAAAACGACTGCTACCGACTCGCAATCACGCAGTTGCGACTCGCAACCACAGCGTGATGACTCGAGACCACGCGGTTGCGACTCGCAACCATAGCAGGACAAGCCGAAACCACAGGTTACGAGTCCCGTTGCGACTCGAGACCTTAGCATGATGAACCGAGACTACGGTTGCGACACCGGTTGCGACTCGCAACCATCCATGATCAACACACAGCATGACTCGAGACCATGCTTGCGAGTCCGGTTGCGACTCGAGACCACACTTTGGGCCTTAGTTAGTGGGCCGGACTTATGAACTTCTGTGCTACTGTTGATGAGTTATTTGGGCCTGTTATCACGAGCCCAACTGTTTGGACTTTGAACATGTGATTAACTGTTACCTATGAACTGCTACTGATTAAACGTGTCTGCCATACGTGTTGAACATTTGTGCACTACTTGGTTCGAATCTGATTATACGTGATAACCGTGATAGGACGTTATTGACTACTTGCGACTTGATTGACTTTCTGTGATTAACTGCCGAGCAAACCGAGGTGAGTTCACACCCTCTACAAAGCATGGGATTCCCTGGGTTGGGAACTGGGTTAAGGAACGTGGGTTCCTCGTCCTCCTTGGGCAGGACGTCAGTGGTTCAGGAATGTGATTCCTCGTCCGGATGGACGGATAAACGTACTAGACTAAAACTCTATCACGAAGTCCCTCCTTTTTGTATCGACTAATCGCCGGGCCAATGGCGAGCGGGTCATTAGTTAGATAGCGCTATTTAGGTCTGACAAGCCTCACACCGTGCCGCAGAGGACGGGCGTGAACTAATGGATCTGGGGCACGTCAATGATGATAGACATTGATGTTTTCAGGGCACATAAACATGACTACAGTCAGCAATCGATACGGTAACGAGTCTAGTATACACATGGGGTAGCCCCCACGGCTGGAGAGCCAGATGATGTACATGGGGTAGCCCCCACGGCCGAAATGCCTGATAACTACATGGGGTAGCCCCCACGGCCGGAGTGCCGGAGTAACTGGGAACGAACTGGTCACGTTTTTAAAACTATGGGGTAACCCCCACGGCAGGATGCCAGATAAAGTAAACTGTTTTCGAAACAACTAAAACGAACGCCCACCCGTGAACTCACTCAACTAGTTGTTGACTCGTTACTACATGCTTTGCAGGACCATAGGTACTCAGTGGGAGCTTGCATGGAGGAGGATCGTTGTGGGACAGGGATTGCTACAAGACTATGTTAAACTTGAAACTTTTGGAACTTATGTTACAACTTTAAACTTATGCTTCCGCTTACAACTTAAACTTATTTGTTTTGGAACACCAATCGTATTGGTTAAACTTTTATAATTACTTATATGCTTGTTCAGTATGATTGGTGGCTGGATCCTGGTCAGTCACGCCTCCAAGCGGTAGTACTCCGCAGGTGGGATTTTGGGGGTGTGACATGGGCAATCTTCCACTAGCCCATTTTGCAATTCTTGCAAAAGAAAGCATTCTGGAAGATGCAAAGGATATTGCAATTTTTGCAAAATTCCGGGGCATCAAGAAGAAGACTGCAGGAGGAAGAGATTTTCAGTCTGCTACAACTGTGGAGAAGCTGGACATCTTAGGCCAGATTGTCCAAAACTGAACAAACTATCTAACAATAAAGTCAAACCTGCAGAAGAAGCAAAAAGGAATGTAAGAGCCTTCCAACTGACTGCTCAGGAAGTAGAGCTCATTCCAGATGTGATAGCTGGTACGTTCTTAGTTTACAACGTTTACACAAAAGTATTATTTGACTCTGGTGCAAACCAAAGTTTTATAAATATTTCATTCTACCAAATTCTTAACTTACCTTTAACCAGCATTAGGCTAATTTCTACAGTAGAAACGACAGATAGGAATTCAGTTAAAATAAATAAGGTTCTACAAAACTTAGAAATAGAACTTTTAAGTCATAAATTTCTGCAACCCCATTATCTATGAAATTAGTTGAATTTGATGATGTGTTAGGAATGGATTGTTTAGTAAACAACCATGCTTAAATTATCTGTGATAAGAATTCCATAAAAAAAAATTTATGCACCCACTGGAGAAGTAATAATGATTACAGGAGATAAGCCATGTAAACCCATAAAGTTTATATCAGTAATGAAAGTTGCTAATTATGAACAAAAGCAAGGAATAGTATAAATGATTTCAGTAATCATTAATACTAAAGATAAAGAACTTAAGGAAATTTCTGTAGTTTCAGAATACCCAGATGTATTCCCAGAAGAATTACCAGGGTTACCACCAGATAGGGAGGTAGAATTTAGGATTAATCTAATTCCATAAACTATACCGATAGCCAAGGCACCTTATCGGTTAGCACCCACAGAAATATTAAAACTGAAAAATTAATTAGATGAATTATTAAGTAAAGGTTTCATACAACCTAGTTATCCCTGTGGGAGGGGGCACCAGTGTTGTTTATTAAGAAAAAGGATGGTCCGATGAGAATGTGTATTGATTATAGAGAATTGAATAAGGTTACAATTAAGAATCGATACCCATTACCTAGGATTGATGATCTTTTCGATCAACTTCAAGGAGCTAGATATTTTTCTAAGATATACCTACGTTCCGGATATCATCAATTGAAAGTACAAGAGAAAGACATACCTAAAACAGCTTTCAGAACTAGGTATGGTCATTACAAGTTTACAGTCATGCCCTTCGGATTAACGAATGCACTTGCAACATTCATGGACAAAATGAATAGGATCTGTAAACCATAATTGGATAAATTTGTAATTATCTTCATCGACGGTATACTTATTTATGCCAAAAGTCAGGAAAAACATTATCAGCACTTGCATGCACTCTTAACTTTGTTAAGAAAAGAGAAGCTTTTCGCCAAATTCTCGAAGTGTGAATTTTGGCTGCCAGAAGTGCAATTTCTGGGTCATATGGTGAATCATGAAGGTATTCACGTAGATCCTGATAAGATAGCAGCAATTACCAAATGGAAGGTTCCATAATCCGCAATGGAAATTAGGAGTTTTGTAGGTTTAGCCGGATACTATAGACGGTTTATTAAGGATTTTTCCAAGATAGCTATATCATTAACTAAGCTAACCTGTAAAACAGTTAAGTTTGAATGAGGACCTAAACAAGAAGAAACCTTTAGGATCTTAAAGCATAAGTTAACAAATGCCCCAATCCTAGCCTTACCAGAAGGAACAGAAGATTTTAAAGTATATGGTGATGCTTCAAAGCTAGGATTTGGATGTGTGTTAATGCAACGCAAAAAGGTAATTGCGTATGCATCAAGGCAATTGAAAAAGCACGAAGAAAGCTATACCACTCATGACTTAGAATTAGGAGCCATAATTTTGCCATTAAGATTTGGAGACATTATCTGTATGGAAGTAAGTTTACTGTCTATACGGGTCATAAGAATTTAAGATATATATTTGAGCAAAAAGAATTAAACATAAGGCAAAGAAGATGGATGAAAATCCTAAGTGACTACGACTGTGATATTCAGTATCACGAAGGAAAGTCTGAAGACGGCTAGAGATCGCCAGAAGAGTTATACAGATAATAGACGAAAGCCGTTGGAGTTTCAAGTTGGAGACAAAATGCTATTGAAAATATCTCCTTGGAAAGGAGTTGTTAGATTCGGTAAGAAAGGAAAGCTAAGTCCAAGGTACGTAGGACCATTTCCAGTGATCCAACGTATAGGATCAGTTGCTTATCGTTTACAACTACCAGAAGAGTTAGCTGGAGTACATGACGTATTTCATGTATCCAATCTCAAGAAATGTTTATCAGACGAATCCCTGGTAGTACCTTTTCAAGATATAGAGGTAAACGAAAAATTAAAATTTGTAGATAAACTTCTTCAGATAGAAGATAGAAAGATCAAGTTTCTCAAACACAAACAACTAGTATTGGTCAAAGTCAGTGGAATTCAAAGAGAGGACTAGAATCCACTTGGGAGCTGGAATCAGAAATGAAGTGGAAATATCCTCATTTATTCCAGTAAATCTCGAGGACGAGATTTTTCTTAAGGTGGGGAGGATGTAACAACTCTCACTAAAATTAATACTTAGTATGTTAATTATCTATTAAGAAAACCCTAATTAAGACACCCAAGTGATTCTGCACAAACCCTAAAATTTTCAGAACAATCAGAATCAGGATCAGGGCCCCTAAAACTCAGGGGGTAAACCCTAGTGGACGATTATCTAAATAACTTGTTGTCGAATTCAAATTTGAAGAAACTGTCAACTCAGCAGGCCTAGTCCCACACGTGCCTACCCTACAGTGATCAGGTGTCCTTTACGGACCGTAAGGAAAAAAAGTCTTACGGTCCGTAAGCATGTCAAAATTGGTATATAAATAGCAGACATTGGGACTTGATTTCTGGCACTAAAACGACGAAGAAATTCGTTATATACACTGAGATATCATAGAAACAGTCCACAACACACACAAATTCACGAAGTGCTGCCGTAAAACAGGGTAATAACTCGATCGCTATTACGATTCAACGTCCGATCGATTGTAACTATCCAACGTATGATTAAGTGCTGCTCAAATTGAGTTTATACTTTGTCATTCATCGTGATTTCGACTTGAATGTTTGAGTGCTGTCCGAACTCGGGCTATACTCTGTCATTCGTTGTGAATCCGCTGAATTGTTAAGTATTGCACTTTGTTAATCGTTGTGAGGGTTTAATCTCGTGAATTGTCGTAACTGCTGTATTAGTTACTAACCCAGTTTGTGTGCATTGTTATTAAAATTAGGTTAAACAAGGCTAAATCAGTAGGCTTATACACTGCTCGTTAAATCTGCAATGTGAGTCATTCTCTTTTTTATCAACTGTTTTACAATACTCCAAATTATTTTCAAAAGTTATAATTACAGGGACAAAGTCGTGGATATCTTGAATCACTGGCTAGTGGGGTATTGTGCATAATACTAATTTTCTCCCAGTTAGGTTCATTGACCTACTAGGGATAATCATCACTATTTGGGTTCATTGACCTAATAGTGGTATGACAATCGTCACCATTGTGACACGACGCCAGATAAAAATAAGATATAAACCATTGTAATCGCTCTTATGCTGTATTTTATAACTAAAGGTCATTTTATAAAACCTGAATGAACTCACTCAGTATTTCCAGCTGACAAAACCTTTTTCAAACATGTTTCAGGTGATTTGTTATAATCCAGGAAAAGTCCGTGAAGCACTACAAGCTTAAGAAAGTGGCTCATGATAAAATAAAGAAACATGTTTTGTAAAATAAAAGATTTCCCAGTGAAATCAAATGATTGTAAATTACCGGGGTTTTATCCCTAAATTATGTAAACGGGCAGTTTTAAATATTGAAAGATCCTGTTTTAAAAGACTTCCGCTGTCGCCTAAATTAAATACCACGGGATTTCTGTCCCGCGGCTCCTGAAACGGGTCAAACCGGGTCGGGGGCCGTGACATGAACCTTCATACTCATACTTTGAGGAGTCAAGATATGAACCACCACCTTCATATACTTATTATGAGGAACCACGGCATGAACAACCCACCTCATATGAGTACTATGAAGAACAAAATTACGACCCTTATCCATCATATGCTTATGATGAAGGACAATGGTGTGAGCCATCTACTTCATATGGGTACTATGAGGAACCAAGGATCGAACAACCGGATTCAAGCTTTGAGGATCCCGATCCTTACTCTATCACCAAGATAGCCGATAGGATAATAGAAAAACTCAAATTTATCGAAAGATGCATAAAAGAATCTCGCGCAAGGGAAGAGGAGTCCCGCGTGAGAGAAGAATTAAATAAAGAAACGATAATTGAAGAGTTAAAAATGGAAGAACAAATAAGTGAAAAACAGACACATGAGTTAAACAACGAAAGAGGTGAGGCCGATAACGTTAAAATTCAAGAAGAGTCTAATTTGGAAGAAATTAATCTCTTGTCACCTTCTTTTGAAAATCATTGTTTAGTGTCTACTCATGCTAAGTTTTTAAAGGAGCTAAACACTAACGCAAAAATTGAGGAAATGGTAAGCGTTAAGTTAACTAATGATCAAACTTCGCTAATAAAAGAAGACCCTTTTGAAATTAACATTACACTGGTTCCATGTTTTTTTCAAAATTCATTTATTAGTAACGTCACCATTAATAAGGATCTTTGTGTTAACATAATGCCTAATTACATTTTCGAAAAATTGAGTATTAGTGATTTTGCCCCACTTCAAATACCCATTTTTCTATCCAATCGGAAAGTGATTAAGTCAATAGGTGTAGTTGAGGACGTCTTAGTTCAAACAAATCAAATGGGTATCCCAACCGACTTTGTCATCCTCGATGACGCTCCTCTAGTGTTGGGAAGACCATTTGTAAAAACCCATGAAGCTTTGAAAAACCGGAAGTTTAATAATCTACCTCTTCAATTAGGGGCATTCAAAAGGAGCATAGATCTTGAGCGCTCAATGAAATATCCTTTTGGCAATGACGAACCCCTAATTGAAGATGAGCCAGAACCACCCGATAAGGAGGGTCTAGCCAAGGACCCTTATAAACGTGGCGCACCACGGAGGCATTCCGCGGAACTATCCTTAGTTTAATTTAGATTAACTTTTATATTTTCTAGTTTAGTTTTAATTTTCAGGAATAAAACACACTCGGGATGGTGAAGGATACTAAGGGAAGCTTGAACCCACACTCTATGCATAAAAACAAAGCCTCCCGACAATTTTTCTTCATTACAGCAAGTTCAGCACGGAGCCGTGCTCCCCACGCCCCGCGCCCAAGGTTCTGCAGAAAATGCCCAGTTCAGGTAACTGGACACGGGGCCGTGCTCACTGAACACGCCCCCGTGCCTAGCCTTCTGTTTACTTTTGGTACTGGCAGTCTGGACATGGGGCCGTGCTCAGCCAACACCACCCGTGTTCAGCTACCCAGTAACATAAAATCTTGTTTTTAGCCCACTTTTACACATTTTAATCAACCGAAAAACTTATTTTTGGGACACATTAAGGACAATGTGTAATTTAAGTGTGGGGGGATGCTAAAACCTTGAATTTTGCAAGTCCTATTAACAAGCCTTACACAAAACTCTATTGGAACCGCTAATCACCCTAAATTTTTTCAAAAACTTTTCGTTTTTTACTTGTCTTGGTTTAATTTGGGAATAACAAGTTCTAAAAAGGTTATATTTTTACAAATTTACAACCGATAGCGTCATGATAAAAAGAACCAACATAAGAAAATTATGAAAAGCATGACAAATCTAGTTAAAATTTAATTATATATACTTGATCACATTATAAACCCATTCCCACAATAAGTGAGTTTTGAGCCTTTATTGAGCATACAAATACACATCTTTAGATTAAATGCTCATTTTTTGTTTCTTGTGTGAGTAGCCGCTTGGTTTCTTACAACTCTAGAACTTGCCACGACGATACATTCCCGGTGCTTACCAACTTAAACCCAAGTAAATAAATGATGGAGGCATTAGGACTAACCCTTTTTCTTTCAACACCATTATTTTCATTTTTCTTTTTACCTACGAAAAAAATTCCCCCTAGTTAACCCCTTTGAGCCTAAACCTTTTCATTTCTTAACCCAAAACCCTTTTTACACACCAAAATCCCTTTTTCATTTTTACCCCTTATTTTAGTAACAAAGTTTGGTTTTCGTGTGACTCTTGAAAAAAAAAATATATGATGAATGATGATGAAGTTGGAAATAAACTA
This sequence comes from Helianthus annuus, assembly GCF_002127325.2. Taxonomy (NCBI): domain Eukaryota; kingdom Viridiplantae; phylum Streptophyta; class Magnoliopsida; order Asterales; family Asteraceae; genus Helianthus; species Helianthus annuus. The sequence continues at coordinate 101,524,349 of NC_035448.2, read as the reverse complement.
ACAAAGCTCCTCAAACAAAAGCTTGTTTGAATAAATACTTCACTAAAAATAAAAAGTCACAAAAACAAAATGTTTTACGAAAACCAACGCTTTTTACGCCTTTCGCCCTTTTCAACTAACCACTAACCCAACCACCCACCTTTAGCCCAAGCCTAACCCTTCACCCAAAAAAGTCCTCTTGATATTTATAAAGGTATAAAGTTAAAAAGGAGGAGGATTGATTGCTTGGCAAGCTTATGGTAGAAATAAGTTCCACGCCACTCTCGAGTGATTCACTAAAAATACACCTTCGGCCGAGTGTGAGTGATTTCCCCCGTGAGGTATGTGAACTTGTATATAAATAGAATTTTAAAAAGGTATGTTATGCCTTAATAAATAATTTATCTTATGAAATGTTTTTAATAAATCATGACGAATAGGATTGTAAATAAATAAAAATAAAACCTAACGATCTTGGAAATCCCGACACTCTATGATAAGCCCAAAAACCTTCTCTTCTACCCATTCCATTTGGGAGTGAATAAAGCCACATTATAAAGAGTTTTGCTTGAGGACAAACAAAGATTCAAGTGTGGGGGTATTTGATACGCGCAAAATGCAACATATAAATTATATCAATTGTGGCATAAAACTAACCCCTTTTTAGTACTAATGTTGGAAAAAGTGTGTTTTTGTCTTCCTTTTGTATTTTCAGGATTAAATGAGCTCAAATGAACAAAAGAAGCAAAAAGGCAACAAAATCTAACATAAATACAAGAAAAGGGACAAAAGTGGATTGCCCGACCCCTTGACAGCATCCTCCCAAGCAAAACAGAGAAGGCAGAAGATTGAACACGCCCCGTGCTCAGCGAGCACGGGGTCGTGTCCAAGAAGCAGCAGAAAAGACAAACCTGTAGAAGCTTCTATTGCCCACCACGGGGCCGTGCCCAGCGGACACGGGGGCGTGGTCAGAGTACTGCAGGCGCATTTATTGTAATTGTGAATTACAATTAATGAAGAGAGAGAGAGTGTCAGACGGACACGTGGCCGTGCCCAGGGAGCATGGGGCCGTGCCCAGGCTTCTGTTCAGCCTATAAATAGGAGTGCTTGGAGCCATTTCAACTCATCCCTTGGCACACCACCTCTCTCACACTTCACCCACCACCCACCACCACCATAACACCATCATCCACCACCATCATCCATTGTCCATCATAGAGTGTGTGAGTCGTCTCGGGATCCAAGATTGATCGTAAGAGTTCTTGACAATCAAAGGCCATGTTTGCCTAAGTCTCTTACACACTTGGTGAAGACAAGTGTCTAGTGTAATACTTTTTATTTTTAATCTTTTGCACTTTTTATTTGGTTTTGTATTAATGACTTTAATAACTAGTTTCTTATGTTGAAGGTGATTCTTCCTTATCGTTTGTCCGTGGTGTCTTGACATTATTTTACTGTCTATATAAAATAAAAGATTTTCACCATTCATATCTCCATGGTCTATATGGAGGTATGTTGGCTACCTAGTCGGGGGTTAAGGGAACGGTTTGGTAAGAGTCTTGCCCTTGTTCAGCGTTTAGAGGTCCTGCAAGGGACATGGGTCAAATTTAGTAGGATCTCCTTCAATACCAAAGGTATTGGATGGCGGGGATCCAAACTCTTTGACCCCCTCATAAGTTAAACTACTATTAATACTATAACCCGACTATTTAGGACTGTATCCCTGCTGACTCAGACTACTTAGTCGAGGGTAACGTCACCTCCAAAAGAGGGGCCTACCATAATTTGCATTAATAACTTCATTAATTATATTTCAATAATCCAACCTTTTAGGATTGTATCCTTGCTGACTCAAACTACTGGGTTGAGGGTAACGTCACCTTCAAAAGAGGGGCCTACTACAATAACTAAGATAATCTCTTAAACAAGTGCAAAAGTGCAAAAATAATCAAAGGTTACACTATACACGAGTCGGATCCAAGTGATTCATCTTGTCTATCTGTTTTTATTTTTATTTTTCAGCATTTAGTTAGTTTTATTTTCTTAGTTTTAAAATCTTTTCTAACATTTTGATTTGATTAGACGTTGAGGATAAACCGGTACTAAAAGCTCTTGTGTCCTTGGACGACCTCGGTATCTTACCAACACTATACTACGTCCACGATGGGTACACTTGCCCATATGTATGTGTAGTGTTAGTAAATATCGTGTTTTATAAATTTAAAACTTGGCTAAAAAGTGTAAAAAGGGCTTAAAATATATACCTAAAACATATACACACTAGCACGCATCACTAGTCGATCGGTTGGTTGCCTAATCGATCGGTTGCCTGATTCAAGAGTTAGGTGCGACGAGTTTTGCTGTTTCGATTTCGATTGCGAGCGTTTCGATGCGATAGAGTTTCCTAGTCAAATTACTTTTAATCCCAACTACTCATATCTCGCGCTATCTTTTCTCCACCAATTATCATACTATATATTCGTTTAGCGTTTGCGATTGAGTTCGATTGCGTTTCGATTGATTACCACACAGAACATAATAAACATGCACAAGTAACACATAAGGCACACACACACGTATAACAATCACCAAAATGCGAAATTCGAGTTTGCGAGTGCGATGTTGATTAGATTAGTTCGATTAACGCTTAGTTGGCTTTATCGCATTGTTACTTCCTATTGTTCACAGTCGTAAGGCGATTCATAGCGATAAGTATACATCGACTACTGCGATCCTTAACTAATACTCCACATAATACAACTAAAGCGAAAAATAAAACATACTATTCTACAAGTCAAAGAAGTCAAAACAGGAATTGAGCAAGGAGAGACAGATCGCAATTAGCAATCTTTTCTTCCTTTGACTTCAATCTTGACTTTGACTTTGACTTCCGAAACACGGGGTGTTACAGCCTCCCCTAGTTGAGGGAATTTCGTCCTGAAATTAGGCCGAAGCCGTAACAAACAACTGCGGGTACTTCGCCCTCACGTCGCTTTCGAGTTCCCAAGTGAACTCCACGCCTCGTTTGCCTTCCCATCGGACTTTCACAATAGGAATGAGCAAGCGTCTGAGTTGCTTGGTTTGGCGATCCATGATTTCGACAGGCTTCTCCACGAAGTGTAGTGTTTCGTTTATTTGGAGATCGTCGAGAGGTACAATTAAATCATGCTCAGCTAGGCACTTTCGGAGGTTTGACACATGGAAAGTCGGGTGGACATTACTAAGTTCCTTCGGTAGTTCGAGTCTGTAGGCGACTTTTCCGATCCTTTCCAGAATCCTAAAAGGTCCCACATATCGAGGCGCTAGTTTCCCTTTCTTGCCGAATCGGACCACACACTTCCAAGGTGATACCTTTAGGAGTACGTAGTCGCCAACGTCAAATTCAAGGGGCTTGCGTCGTCTATCGGCGTAACTTTTTTGTCGGCTTCGAGCTTTCAACAAGTTGTCTCGAATCTGGAGGACTTTGTCAGTCGTTTCTTGCAATAGCTCAGGACCGGTTAATTGCGAGTAACAGATCTCGTGCCATACAATAGGCGATCGACATCTTCTTCCATATAAAGCCTCGAATGGTGCCATTTGAATGCTGGAATGATAACTGTTGTTATACGAGAATTCGACTAACGGTAGGTAAGTGTCCCAATTACCACCGAAATCTATGACACACGAATGGAGCATGTCTTCAAGAGTGCGGATCGTTCTCTCAGTCTGACCGTCGGTTTGAGGGTGGAATGCGGTACTCAGATTAAGCGTAGTACCGAGAGCAGCTTGAAACGTTTCCCACAGTCGCGAGGTAAACCGAGCGTCACGATCAGAGATGATGTCACGAGGCGTCCCATGATTACAAATGATCTCGTTGGTGTAGATTCGGGCTAATCGTTCTAACTTGTAGTCTTCCCGTATTGGCAAAAAGTGAGCAGATTTGGTCAAACGGTCAATAACAACCCAGATGCTGTCTTGACCTGATGACGTGTGCGGAAGCTTTGTTATGAAGTCCATAGCTATACTTTCCCACTTCCACATGGGGATTGGGGGTTGCTCGAGTAAGCCAGAGGGCCTTTGATGTTCAGCCTTGACCCTTGCACAAGTTAGACACTTCCCAACGTAGAGGGCAATATCCCTTTTCATGCCCGGCCACCAGTACCTGTAGCGAAGATCCTGGTACATTTTATCGGCACCCGGATGAATAGAATACCGGGATTTGTGGGCTTCATCCATCAATATCTATCACAAATTGGTCCGTTTAGGGATCCAAATTCAGTCCAGAAAATGGAATATCCCATTCGACTTATTCACCAGTTGAGCTCCATCGTGATAGATTCGCTCCTTCTTCAAGGTACGTTCAGTAAAACAGGCATGCTGGGCTTCGCGGATGAGGGTTTCAAAGTCGTGTTGGGCTTGGACGTTTCGAATGCTGAGCAAATAACTCCGTCTGCTGAGAGCGTCGACAACGACATTTGCTTTGCCTGGGTGATAACGAATCTCACAGTCGTAATCGTTGAGAAGTTCTACCCATCGGCATTGATACATATTAAGTTCTTTCTGATCAAAGATATGTTGTAGGTTCCTATGATCGGTGAAGATCGTACACTTGGTACCATACAGGTAGTATCACCAAATCTTTAATGCAAAAACAACCGCGCCAAGCTCGAGATCATGGGTTGTATAGTTCTTCTCGTGGATTTTGAGCTGACGAGATGCGTAAGCTATAACCTTGTCCCATTGCATAAGAACACAACCAAGACCAAGGTTGGAAGCATCACAATAGACAATGAAACCGTCGTTTCCGTCGGGCAATGTGAGAACAGGAGCATTTCAGAGCATGTGCTTGAGGGTTCGGAAGGCAGACTCTTGTTCAGTTCCCCAAACAAAAGGCTTGTCTTTATGCGTGAGAGCGGTAAGCGGCACAACGATCTTTGAGAATCCTTCGATAAATCGTCGATAATAGCCCGCTAGTCCGAGAAAAGAACGGACTTCAGACGGTTCTTAGGTGTAATCGAACTCTTAACTCCTTCGATCTTCGCGGGATCGACATGAATACCTTGACTATTTACGATGTGACCCAGAAACTGAACCTCCTCCAGCCAGAATTCACACTTGGAGAACTTGGCATAAAGTTGATTCCCCTAGAGTAGTTTGAGAACCAGACGTAGATGTTGCGCGTGTTCGGCTTTCGACTTGGAATAGATCAAGACATCGTCGATGAATACGGTGACGAAACGGTCGAGATAAGGTTTACACACGCGATTCATCAGATCCATGAAAACCGCGGGTGCGTTGGTTAAACCAAAAGGCATAACAACGAACTCATAGTGGCCATAACGAGTGCGAAAAGCGGTTTTGGGTATATCCTCCTCTTAAATGTGTAGCTGGTGATAGCCTGAGCGTAGATTGATCTTCGAGAAACACGTAGCACCTTGTAGCTGATCAAACAAATCATCAATGCGAGGCAGGGGATAACGATTCTTGATGGTTAGCTTATTCAATTCCCGGTAGTCGATGCACATCCTGAACGACCCATCCTTCTTTTTAACGAAAAAGGACTGGCGCGCCCCAAGGAGAGGTGCTCGGGCGAATGAAGCCTTTCTCAAGTAATTCCTAAAGCTGTCTCGAGAGTTCATGCATTCTGGACGATGCGAGTCGGTAAGGAGCTTTGGCAACAGGGTTGGCCCCAGGAATGAGGTCGATACGAAAGTCGATATCACGACTTGGCGGTAATCCGGGGAGATCCTCAGGAAAAACGTTAGGAAATTCTCAGACCACTAGAACATCTTTTACTCCAGGTCTGCCTTTCTTTTCCTTCTCCGCTACTACAATGTTGGCCAAGAAAGCTCTATATTCCTTACGGAGATACTTGCTAGCTTGGACACATGACATGAGCTTGAGACCTTTTGAAGCAGTTTCACCATAGACACACAATAAATCACCATTCGCGAGCGAGAATCGAATCATCTTAGAAGCACACAACTTCAGCATGGTTTTCGCGAAGAAAGTCCATACCTACTATGACGTTGAAACTTCCGAGTTGCATCGGGATAAGGTCGATTGGGAAAATGTGATTGTTGAGCTCAAGAGTACAATCACGAAGGACAGAATTAACGGCGACAGTTCTTCCGGTAGCAACTTCAACATCGAATGTCGAGGGGAGATGGGAGCGCTTACGACTAAGGAGCTTCTCAAATTCAAACGACACAAAGCAATTATCGGCTCCAGTATCAAACAAACACGATGCATAAATACCATTCACAAGGAACGTACCATTGACCACGTTGTTGTCAGCCTGGGCTTGGCGCACATTGATGTTGAACGTTCTGGCGCGTGCGGCTTGTTGCTGCTGCTGTGGCTGTTGCTGCTGATGAGGCTGCTAGTGCTAGGGCTCTTGTTTCACAACACTGTTCGGGCACATGTTCGCAAAGTGGTTGGGATCACCACATGCGAAGCAGACCCTAGCGTTGATCGTGGGTGCCTGAGTCGCTTGATGGCCTTGCGGGGCTGGGAGCAGAGTTTGATGAGCAGTGGCAGGAGCTGCGATGTTGCGGGGACCAGTACGACAGTTGACAGTGAAGTGGTCGTACATGTTGCAGTGGGCGCAGAAACGACAGGCGAGACCCACCGGGTGACGATAAGAACATGTTGGGCAAGCCGGGTGGGGGCCTGTGTATGCATGCTTTGCAGGTGGTGCATAAGTAACTAGTGCTGGACGGTGGTGGGACTGCTGCTGAGCCGGTACGGCTTGTAGGGGAGCAGCAGTGGTTACGGCAGCACAGTTCTTGTTGCTGGAGCTGCTGTTGTTCTTCTTCTTTCTGCGGTGTGAGGACTTTGACGGTTGAGCGGTGGCGGTTTCGGAGGCTGGTGTGGCGGTGACTTGGTGCAGGCTCTTTGAAGCTTTATCCCAAAAACCAGCTTTTACCCGCTTGTCGTTGATCTCGGCGGCAAGCAGATAAGTTTCTTCGATCGTTGTTGTCTTTGCGGCATGAACAAAATCAGCAACACAGTCGGGTAGAGCTCAGATGTACTTCTTGATTGCCATGTCAGACGTCTTCACTTGATCGGGGCAGATGATGCTGAGCTGCTTAAAGCGAGCAGTCAGGGCAGCGTTGTCTCCATCCTTCTGCTTAATATTCCAGAACCCGTCCTCCAACTTTTGGCGTTCATGGGGAGGGCAGAATTCATCTATCATGATAGCCTTCAACTCCTCCCAGGTCAGCTCATAAGCTGCATCATTCCCGCATTTGTTTCTCTCGGCTGTCCACCAGTCTAGTGCGCGGGACTGGAAGACACCGGTAGCGTTTAGGGTACGGAGATTTTCAGGACAACCGCTCTGGCGCAGAGTGACTTTGATGGAATCGAACCATTGAAACATAGCCGTTGGGCCATCTTCTCCAGTAAATTCCTTTGGACCGCAAGCCTTGAACTGCTTGAAGCTGAAAGAAGTTTGGGTAGCAACTTTAGGAGCTTCGGTTCTAGACTCCTCAGACGATTTGCTAACATTCTCATAAATTTTACTCACGATCTGGGGCACAACCTTGGCCACTTGCTTAGCGAGGATGGCAGCAAGGCGTTTGTCCCTCTGTTCTTGGCGAGTGAGTCGTGGGTGACGAGGTCCAGATGATGGTCCAGTTGACATTGTCTGCAACAGACATCGTCATAGGTCTCAGACACGTCATAATCGCATCTCACCTCACACGTCTACTACTAAAGCTCGGGAACACAGTGAAACACGTATCACATAATCACGTAAGCACATAATCACAGAGGCACATAAGCACATAAACACATAAGCACGTAGGGAACAGAAGCACAGAAACACATACGCATGTAATCACAGAGGCAGTCAGAATACAGAAACCTATCATTCAAAATTCACAAGCGTTCGAATATAGTGATCGTGTTTAGCATAGCGATGAGTATAGTATAAGCGTATAACATAGCATAAGGTCGTCCATAATTTAACGATTCGTCAGCGTTTTGAGGTAGAAGTGCAGTGTGAGTCGTGCATGTCGGTCGAAGTGAAAGCAAAAATCGAACAAGTCTCCAAAAAGTTAAACACATAAGCAGGTAAATACACATATGAACACATAAAATCGATGAATCATCAAAGTCAGCAGTTGTGGGCTCAGAATCGAAACACATAAAATCGAGAAATAGATTGTCTGTGGCTATTAGTCATTGACTATCCAAAGTGGTTCGACTATTCTCAAGGACTTGTCGTACACATTTTGACTTTCAGGATCGTGCTTCTGCCTTGATTCTTGGGCGTTCGGCATGCATCCCTTTAGTCATTCAGGGACTTCAGGTCGTTGGAGTCCGTCGAGACTTTGGTGAGAGTTTTGGAAAACCAAATAAAAGTCGGAACAAGTCGTCAAGGTTAGGGTTTCACCCCTGGCTTAACAACTCCTTTCCTATTTTAATAAAATAGAGACGGAAGTTCGCGCTAAAGTATGGATTTCACTCCTGGTTCAACGCGAATTCTCGTGTTTTATAGATGAATACAGATCAAACCAGCAATTTAATCGAGAGTTCACGGCTTTCACACCTATTCTCGACTTAATCGCTTATTCACAATAGGAAGTTTCGAGTGCAGTGATAGTGTAGCGTAGGCGACGATAGCGAAGAATAGCAATAGGCTGATGCATATTCCCTACTGGTCATGCACGAGTCTGTCTATTGGGTCCTAACTATAGACTAGGTCTCTAGGACATCGACCCGGACTAGGTCGAGTCTTGCCTAATTCCCTATAGTTATGGCTCTGATACCAATCTGTCACACCCCAACGGATGGCGGAAACATCGGGGCGTGGCACTGAGCGAAACAGATTGTCTAGAAGTTTCCATAATAATTATATTTACCAAATATTTTAAGTAACACATCCTATACCATGTCATATAAGATAATATAATTATTACAGTACAAATCTAGGCAAATTGTTCTGTTCTGACAACTCAGGTTTCATTAGTACAGACAACTATTTGTTGGTCTCTAAGACTCTTTCCTAGCCTTGATTTCCAATCAAATAGACACCTTAAGCACCTGTCACATACGTTAAAATAAAAGTCAATACACATAGTGTAAAGGCGAGCATACAAGTTTGATAATAGCATATAGAGTTCGAAATAGTTTACGCATAACCAGCACGTACACTGAGTAAAACGAAGCATGTTAGTTATCGACATGAACCTATCGATACCAACGACTGCGGGTTGACTGCCCAAGGCAGTTCGTAATACATGATCACCACTGTAATCCATGCAAATAATTGTCCTTAACAACCCCCGAGTGAACGGGTGCTGAGTCCAAACTATAGTACTATCGTTGCTAAGGCAGGTAGACAACATTCCATGTGTAAACATAACAAACAAGCATTCATTAAGCCACATATAACATGTGGTAACGGTTAGCACAACCCCCGAGTGAACGGGTGCTGAGTCCAAACTAAAGTACTATCGTTGCTAAGGCAGGTAGACAACATTCCATGTGTAAACATAACAAACAAGCATTCATTAAGTCACGTATAACATGTGGTAACGATTAGCGTTAAAAGTATTACGTAGTGTGTTCGATGTGATTTCGTATAAGTAACGTATGTAACACCCAAAAGTGCGTAAAGCAAAAAGGGATCGAGTATACTCACAGCGATTGATGGATTGAAGGGAGCGCTTGAGAGTATGGTTAGCCTGATTAGAATGATACGATAAGGGATGCGTAAAACGAAAACAAGTGTTGGTGGGTCGAACAGCTAGTCGATCGGATGGTAGTCCGATCGGACAGCTGATCGTGCGTGTGACAGTCCGTTCGGACGGTGGTCCAATCGGATGGCCGTTCGAGTGGATTGTTTCTTTCTTTAGGAAGGATGTGTTTATGTAAGTTGGTTTGACTTTTGAAGTTTTTGTTGTAGCATTACAAAACATTGAAGTATCTCTACCTTTCAGGTCAGTCGATCGGACGGTCGTTCGATCGGCCGGCAACCCGATTGGTTGGGCACTTCAGTGAGAACAAGTTCGCAGCAGGGTGTCACTCGATCGGACAACCGTTCGATCGGGTGGCATTCCTCGTGCATTGAACATGCTGAAAATTGTTTAAGTGTTGAAGTCTAATGGTCACACGTTCGAGCGGTTAACCCTATCGGATGGTAGTTCGATCGGACAACAACTCGTTCAACGATCAGACTTCAAATGTTGGTGAATAGTCTAAGTGTGGGACCCAAGGTGCAAGCCGTTCGGTTTGGCAAGTCGATCGGATTGGCTGTTCGGTCGGACAGCAGTCCGGTCGGACGGCGCTCCGTCCTGGTTGACCTGTTCGTCTTACCCTTGGTGTTTGATTGTTTGTCGTTTTTATCGAGGTGTTGTGACAACGTCCAAAACAACAGTGACCTCGTCACTACTTGGTACTCCTGATCGGACAGGAACCACCCAAATCCGGTCAGTTTACCTTTCGTGACGGTGTTCCATGTTTTACCCGAAATTGGCGAACCTCGTGGATAGAATCCAGATCTTGGGCCGCACAACCACGAGATTGAGTAGTAGGTTGGCACAAGCTCCGTTTCTATCAGTTTTGAAGGCATTGAGTGTAAAAGAGTTGAAAGAAAGTTGGAAAACCATCTTTTAATCCTTTTCTTTGTAAATATGTTTAGATCTATGAAAGATCTTTGTTTGTTTGTGTGGAAATCGGTTAGATCCAAGTTGCTCTTGGTGGATTGAGGCCAAAACATGAAGTTCTTCAAGAACACATGATGACGTCATCCTAGAACACCTTGAATCTTGGTGATTTCACGGTTAAAAGTTAATATTTAAAAGATAGAAAGGTGTAGGAGTGCGTGTAGATTAAGGAAGTACAAGATTTAGGACGAGATCTTACCGGAATCGAGAGAAATATGAAGAAAAGTGAGGAGAATGCGCTGAACGGACGTCACTTGCCAAAAGTAGAAAGAATGAAAGTGACATGGGGTATTTATAGGATTACCCAAAGAGGAAAGGGCTGGTCGATCGGCCAGGCAGCTCGATCGGACAGCCTGTCCGATCGGACGGAAGTCCTAGCGGACGGCTGGTCGATCGGCTGGTTGCCTGATCGATCGGTCGCCTGATTCAAGAGTTAGGTGCGACGAGTTTTGCTGTTTCGATTTCGATTGCGAGCGTTTCGATGCGATAGAGTTTCCTAGTCAAATTACTTTTAATCCCATCTACTCATATCTCGCACTATCTTTTCTCCACCAATTATCATACTATATATTCGTTTAGTGTTTGCGATTCGATTACGATTGAGTTCGATTGGGTTTCGATTGATTACCACACAGAACATAATAAACATGCACAAGTAACACATAAGGCACACACACACACGTATAACAATCACTAAAATGCGAAATTCGAGTTTGCGAGTGCGATGTTGATTAGATTAGTTCGATTAACGCTTAGTTGGCTTTATCGCATTGTTACTTCCTATTGTTCACAGTCGTAAGGCGATTCATAGCGATAAGTATACATCGATTACTGCGATCCTTAACTAATACTCCACATAATACAACTAAAGCGAAAAATAAAACATACTATTCTACAAGTCAAAGAAGTCAAAACAGGAATTGAGCAAGGAGAGACAAATCGCAATTAGCAATCTTTTCTTCCTTTGACTTCAATCTTGACTTTGACTTTGACTTCCGAAACACGGGGTGTTACAGCCTCCCCTAGTTGAGGGAATTTCGTCCCGAAATTAGGCTGAAGCCGTAACAAACAACTGCGGGTACTTTGCCCTCATGTCGCTTTCGATTTCCCAAGTGAACTCCGCGCCTCGTTTGCCTTCCCATCGGACTTTCACAATAGGAATGAGCGAGCGTCTGAGTTGCTTAGTTTGGCGATCCATGATTTCGACAGGCTTCTCCACGAAGTGTAGTGTTTCGTTTATTTGGAGATCGTCAAGAGGTACAATTAAATCATGCTCAGCCAGGCACTTTCGGAGGTTTGACACATGGAAAGTCGGGTGGACATTACTAAGTTCCTCCGGTAGTTCGAGTCTGTAGGCGACTTTTCCGATCCTTTCCAGAATCCTAAAAAGTCCCATATATCGAGGCGCTAGTTTCCCTTTCTTGCCGAATCGGACCACACCCTTCCAAGGTGATACCTTTAGGAGTACGTAGTCGCCAACGTCAAATTCAAGGGGCTTGCGTCGTCTATCGGTTACTGCGATCCTTAACTAATACTCCACATAATACAACTAAAGCGAAAAATAAAACATACTATTCTACAAGTCAAAGAAGTCAAAACAGGAATTTAGCAAGGAGAGACAGATCGCAATTAGCAATCTTTTCTTCCTTTGACTTCAATCTTGACTTTGACTTCCGAAACACGGGGTGTTACATATAGTCTAGGTACCAATAGACCCGCTCTATGCGAACCCAGTAGGGGTTTGTACGAGCCCACTTTTGATACTCTCGCTCGAACTCACGAAAACTACATCTTTGTGCGAACACCGCATACTACAGCTTGGCACGAAGAAAGCCTTTCCTAAGGCTGAAAACGCACTATTGCCTTTCCTAAGGCTGACACAATACACACGTTTTCGAAAACGCTCGCATAACACCTTTGAGTGATTGGGTCGAGATTAGGTGTGAAAACCAAGAACTCTCGATAAGATCACTCACTCTACGTGTAATTTTTACTCTCAGCACGAGAAACTTCGTTGAGTTAGGAGTGACATCCATATCTCGACGAAATTCTCCCTCTCTACCTCGTGGATTTGCCACACTTTCTGGAACAAAGTTGTTAAGTTAGGGGGTGAAACCCGCATCTTAATGACTAGTTCCACTCCTTACTTGGATTTTACAAAACTCTCACCAAAGTCTCGATGGATTCCAATGACTTGATTCACGTAGTAACCGGAAGGATGCGTGCTGATCGCCATATTTTGGCGAGAGCACCGTCGATTAGGCCAAAGCCTGTACTCGAGGTTGTTGTGAATAGTTGAATCACTTTGGGTAGTCGATGTCTAACACCCAAGACATTCTGCTTCGATTCTGAGCCCGCAGCCGCGGATTTTACGAATTATCGATTTTATGTGTTTATATGGTTTAAATGTTTCGATTTTTGGAGATTTTATTCACTTTTCGCTCCACGATTTACTAAACGCGCACGACTCGCCAACTCTTGGAATCTCAAATGCTAACTAATCGTGAACAAACTAAGAACTCTTGTACGCTATATTCGCAACTCTCGAACTCGCCATTCCTCGCACCTAAGGTTCGCGAAGTACGCCCTTGAAGGATAGGTGAATACGTGAAAAATATGTAGGTGAATATGTGCAAAATATAGGTGAATACGTGCAAAATATGTGCTTACGTGAATTATGTGCTCCTACTTGCTTACGTGCCTATGTGGTTTATGTGCCTATGTGTTATGTGCCTACGTGTTCCCGAGCTTTACCTAATAATAATAAGTATGTTGGTTAAACGCTAAACTTTTCAAAACTAAGCCCGATATAATCGAATCTCGTCTAAATCCTATGACGATGTCTGCTGTAGACAATGTCGTCATTTGGATCGCATACGCAACGCGCTGCTCGACATAACCATGCTAACAAGCGCATAGCTTCACTGGAAGCCAAGGAAATGGCTAAAGTCATACCTCAAATCGTCAGTGAGATCAACGAGGTCAGCAGCAAATTGTCTATTGAATCTAAGAGAGACTCTCCAAAAGCTCCTTTCAGCTTTAAGAAATTCAAGGCCTGCGGTCCTGCTAACTTCACTGGTGAAGACGGACCCAGTGCTATGTTCCAGTGGTTCGACTCTATCGAAGTCACCTTCAGGCAAAGCGGATGTCCAGAGAATCTGCGAACTGTTAATGCTACTAGAGTTTTTCAGTCCAGGGCTCTGGACTGGTGGACTGCTGAGCGCAACAGGCGCGGTAATGATTCAACTTATGGTCTTTCTTGGGAGGAACTCAGGGAGCTCATTATGAAGGAGTTCTGTCTTCCTCATGAAGTGCAAAAGTTGGAGAATGAATTCTGGTATATCAAACAAGATGGAGGTGACAACGCTGGTCTCACCGCTCGCTTCAAGAAGCTCAGTATCATCTGTCCTAGCCAGGTGGCAACACCTGATATGACGATCAAGAAGTAACTCCCGCTACCAAAACTGCAGCTGACTTTGTTCAGGCAGCTAAATCGGCTACCATTGAGGAAACTTACCAACTCACAACTGAGATCAACAATAAGCGAGTCTTAGCTGGGTATTTCAAGACCTCAACCAAGAGCCTCAATCAAGTCACCGTAACTCCCGCTACCGAAATTGCAGCATCACAAGTTTCAAAGTCTTCACGTCAGAATCGCAAGCATAAGGGTAACAACTAGAACTATGCTACTACTGCCGCTCCTCTCAACACTGTCCCCATACAACCCAGCAACCAGAACCGTCAAGTTGCTTCACCTATTACCAACGCACCGCCTGCTAAGCGTGCGTATACCGGTGTTCACCCTCTGTGCCCTACTTGCACCTACCATCACCCTGCAAGGGCGAATTGTCACTTCTGTGCCAACTACAACGTTTATAAGCATTTTACTGCTCATTGCCGTTCAGGCCCACGCCAATAAGCTCAAGCTCTTCCAGCACCACCAGCTCCACTCCCCGCTCCTCAGGTCAACCAAGCAGCTCCTGCACCCGCTATTCACGCACGAGCTTGCTACTCTTGTGGTGACCCAAATCACTTTGCTAACGTCTGCCCGAATCGAGTTGTGAAATAAGAACCGCAACCACAACAACCGCAGCAGCAACAACAACAACAACAACAACATCAGCAACCACAACAAGCAGCCTGCGGAAGAACTTTCAACATCAACGTCCGCCAGGCTCAGACTAACAACAATGTTGTCAAAGATACATTTCTCGTTAACGGTGTTTATTCTTCGTGTTTGTTTGATAGTGGAGCTGATAACTGTTTTGTGTTGTTTGAATTCAAAAAGCTCCTAAACCGTAAACGCGCTAATCTCCCAGCGACGTTCGACGTAGAAATTGCCACCGGAATAACAGTCACCGTTAGTTCCGTTCTTCATGATTGCACTCTTGAACTCAACAATCATGTTTTCCCGATTGATCTTATTCCAATGGAACTTGGTAGTTTCGATATCATAGTAGGCATGGATTTTCTTCGTGAAAATTGTGCTGAGGTTGTTTACATCGAAAAGATGATTCGTTTCTCTCTTTCAAACGGTGATAAACTCTGTGTCCATGGCGAAGTATCCTCGAAAGAACTAAAACTTATGTTGTGCATTCAAGCAAGCAACTATCTCCGAAAGGAATACATGGCTTTCTTAGCACACATCATAGTAGCGAGATGGAAAATAAGCCGATGGAAAAGGTACTTGTGGTTCGTGATTTTCCTAATGTCTTTCCTGACGATTTACCCGGTCTACCCCGACTCGTGATGTTGATTTTCGTATCGACCTCATTCCTGGAGCCAACCCTGTTGCTAAAGCCCCTTATCGCCTCGCACCGTCTGAAATGCGTGAACTTTCTATTCAACTCGAGGAACTACTTGATAAAGGCTTCATACGCCCTAGCACATCTCCATGGGGCGCACCTGTCCTTTTCGTGAAAAAGAAGGATAGATCGTTCCGAATGTGCATCGACTATAGGGAACTTAACAAGCTTACTATCAAGAATCGCTACCCTCTACCCCAAATCAATGATTTGTTTGATCAACTACAAGGCGCTACGTGTTTCTCTAAAATCGATCTACGCCCTGGTTATCATCAACTGCGAATTCAGGAACAAGATATCCCTAAAACCGCTTTTCGTACTTGCTATGGCCATTATGAATTCATTGTTATGCCTTTTGGTCTTACCAACGCACCCGTGGTCTTCACGGATTTGATGAATTGTGTATGTAAACCCTTTCTTGATCGCTTCTTTATTGTGTTTATCGATGATATCCTTATCTACTCGAAGTCGAAAGCCGAACATGCGCAACATCTTCGTTTGGTTCTCGAGCTTCTCCAAGGGAATCGCCTCTACACCAAGTTCTCCAAGTGTGAATTTTGGCTCGAGGAGGTTCAATTCCTCGGTCACATCGTCAATAGTCAAGGTATTCACGTCGATCCCGTAAAGATTGAAGCAGTTAAGAGTTGGATTACACCGAAAACCCCGTCGGAAGTTCGCTCTTTTCTTGGATTGGCGGGTTATTACCGTCGATTTATCGCTGATTTCTCTAAAATCGCCATTCCTCTCACATCCCTAACGCATAAAGACAAGACTTTTGTTTGGGGAACCGAACAAGAGGATGCCTTTCAAACTCTGAAGCGTATGCTTTGCAACGCTCCCGTACTCGCGCTACCCGATGGAAACGATGACTTTGTTGTTTATTGCGATGCCTCTAACCTAGGTCTTGGTTGTGTCCTCACGCAACAAGACAAGGTTATCGCGTACGCGTCTCGTCAACTCGAAGTCTACGAGAAGAACTACACAACCAATGATCTCAAACTCGGTGCAGTTGTTTTTGCGTTAAAGATTTGGCGACACTACCTTTATGGTACTAAGTATACGGTCTTCACCGACCATAAGAGCCTACCACACATCTTGAACCAGAAAGAACTAAGCATGCGCCAACGCAGATGGGTTGAACTTCTCAACGACTACGATTGTGAGATACGCTACCACCCAGGCAAAGCAAATGTTGTTGCCGATGCTATTAGCCGACAAAGCTATTTACATAGTGTTCGTAATGCTCAAGTGCAACATGACCTCAAAGTCCTCATTCGCGATGCTCATCACGCCTGTTTTCTCGAGAGCACCTTGAAGGAAGAAAGAATACTTAGAACCGAAAACCAAATAGTGAATAAACCTAATGATATTTTTCACTACCTCGATCGCATTTGGATTTCTTGTCGCAATAATCTCCGAGAGATTTTGCTGACTGAAGCCCACAAGTCTCGATATTCCATTCCTCCCGGTGCCGACAAAATGTACCAGGACCTTCGTACCAGGTATGGTGGCCAGGAATGAAGAAGGATATCGCTCTCTATGTTTTGAAATGCCTGACTTGTTCAAAAGTCAAGGCTGAATATCAACGGCCCTCTGGCTTACTCGTGCAACCCGAGATCCCGATGTGGAAATGGGAGAGTATAGCTATGGACTTCATTACGAAACTCCCTCGCATGCCATCAGGCCACGATAGCATTTGGGTTATTGTTGATCATCTTACGAAATCCGCTCTCTTTTTACTGATACGAGAAGACTATAAGGTTGAACGATTAGCACAAATCTATACCGATGAAGTCATTTGTCGACATGCGACACCTCGTGACATCATCTCTGACCGCGATGGTCGATTCACCTCGCGCCTTTGGGAGAATTTTCAGTCCGCTCTCGGTACGACTCTTAATCTCAGTACCGCTTTCCATCCCAAGACCGACGGTCAGACTGAACGCACGATTAGCACCCTTGAAGACATGCTTCGTTCGTGCGTTATAGATTTTGGTGGTAATTGGGATTTGCATTTACCATTAGTCGAATTCTCGTACAACAATAGTTATCACGATAGTATTCAGATGACACCCTTTGAGGCATTATATGGAAGAAAATGTCGACCGCCTATTGTATGGCACGAGATCGGAGACGCTCAGATCACCGGTCCTGAGATGTTACAAGAAATGACTGACAAAATCCTCCAGATACGAGACAATCTCTTGAAACCTCGGATTCGTCAAACGAGTTATGCCTATAAACGCCGCAAGCCCCTTGAGTTTGAAGTTGGTGATCACGTACTCCTAAAGGTTTCACCTTGGAAGGGGGTGATCCGATTCGGCAAGAAAGGAAAGCTAGCGCCATGATACGTGGGACCCTTTAAGATTCTGGAAAGAATTGGCAAAGTGCCCTATCGACTCAAATTACCGGAGGAACTCAGCAACGTACATCCGACTTTCCACGTCTCGAACCTCAAGAAGTGCTTAGCTGAAGAAAACCTTCATGTGCCTCTTGAAGATTTGCAAGTGAACGAAACTCTACACTTTGTGGAAAAGCCAGTAGAAATCATGGACTGAGAGACCAAGAAACTCCGACATTCTCGCATTCCTATAGTGAAGGTTCGCTGGGAAGGCAAACGCAGCGCCGAGTTCACTTGGGAACTTGAAAGTGATATGAAAGCTAAATACCCACAACTCTTCGTTACGCCTGTGCCTTAATTTCAGGACGAAATTCCTTAAAGAAGGGGAGGCTGTAACTACCCGACTTTTCGAGTCATTACTTGTCGTTATCTTTTCTCGTAAACGCTTGTACTCCTGAGATTTCGATTACCGCAAAGGGTTTAAACTATATTTTACAACGCATTTTAAACGCTTATGACAACGCTTATTCAAAACGCAGTTAACACATTTTAACACTATTATTCAACGCTTAAACGCATTTTATCGCATATTACATCGCTTGATTAGACTAAATGCTATCACAACGCAAACTCAACGTGAACGCAACACAAACTCGAAACGCGGATTTACTTTTATGCTTTTTAGTTGTTATGTATGTTATTTGTGTGATTACTTGTTTGATGTTATGTGTTTATCTCAACGCAACGCTTACACGCTCAACGCTTACTAGAAACTCAATTAAACGCAATGCAATGCTTAACACACGAAACAAAAGCCAGAAAACTAACAAAACGCAACTCGGCTAATCGAATGAGCAACCGATCAAATGGACTTTCGTCCGGATGACCATCCGTTTGGATGGCCATCCGACCGAGTGGCCATTCGACCGGCAAGCCATCCGATACCTAGCATCTTGCACCGACTTAACTCTCTCTCACCCTATAAATAGTACCCGTACACCTTCCTTTCACTGATTTGACACCTCCATCTGACCACACACACTTAAGTCACTCTCAGTCACTTTTACTCGCGATTCAAGGCTATTTCGTAAGTATTTCTCCTCAAATTTTGTACAATCATAATCACTAATCACTTCTACATCATCTTCTTCATCAAAATCACACACAAACACTCACTTTTTCTCTAAAATCACTGATTTAGACCTCTTGAAGGTGGTTTCCACCGTTTTGCTCCGGCAAACAGTTAAGGAACACCATTTGATCGAGAATGGTTCTAGATCTGAAATATTTCACACATTTTAACACGAATCTCAACAAGATCTCAACACTTTTCAACTGTTTTCAACTTTTCTTCAACTTTTCTTCACTTTTCTACTCAAAACCGATGGAATCTAGACTCATTCAGACTCTCTACTCATTTTCTAGTTGAGAGCCGGCTTGAAAACGGATTTCCACTGGAGAGATGACTGATTAACGGGTTAAACATGAAATTCCATCAAGAACAGTGAGTCTAATCGAATGGTCTGAGACTACTCGGTCGAATGAGTTGGACTTGGTGTGTTTTCCGTTGTTTGACACGCCATCACGTTGTCTCCGTTAAACCTCAAACTTTTTAACTTAGAAAATTTCACAAGTTTTCAAATAACAGATCTCCCACTCGAAAGGCCATCCGATCGGATGACCATCGGATCAGATGACCATCCAATCGAATGACCATTCGACCCGGTGACCTGTCCCTTTATAATTCCCAATACTTAAACACTTTTAACAAAACTTCAAACTTTAACAATTTTCCAAACACCACTCACTCATTCGAATGGCCATCTGTTCGAATGGTCATCCGCTCGGATGACCATCCGTCCGGATGACCATCCGCTCGAATGAAGGGTCATCCGTTCGGATCACCATCCGAACACCCTACCATTCGACACTATGTTTACATGTTGTTCAACACTTATGCTACTGTTCTATGCTCAGGCTAACTCCAACGCGCTCCCTTCAATCCAATCAAGTCTGTGTTTACTAGCTAAACACGAACTGTGAGTATACTCGAACCCAATTTCATTTAACGCACTTTGGGTGTTAGATGCATTCTCTATCAAAACACAACAACACACAACGAAAACACTTCGTGAACGCTAACCGCTCCCACATGTTATACGTGACCTATGAATGCTGGTTACTATGCTTATACATTATTACACTATACCGCCTCTAGCAACGATAGTACTATAGTTTGGACTCAGCACTTGTCGTGGACAGGGGTTGCTAGGGATCACATCTCTTTACTTCACGTGTTTGCTGAACATGTGTCGCGCATACTCTACAATACAGTCTTGTGGTTAAGTTGTTTCATTGTTAGATAGTTACATGCTTCGCCTATTACGTGATACATGCTAGTTATGCGTAAACGCTTTCACTACTATATGTTATTCAAACTTTTGTACTCACCTTTACATTTTGTATATTGACTTTATTTTAACGTATGTGACAGGTTGATGTATGCTATGCTGGAAATCAAGATAGGCAGTCTAGAAACTCCACAAATAGAAATCTAGGTTGTCGAACTTGTTTTGCTTTCGAGACACGCTATCTGTAATAATTGTTGTGGAATGTTTGTTTATTGATACGGGATAATTAACCTTTTAAATATTGCCATTTAATAGTTGTTATGGATTCTCTTGAGCAATCTGGTTCGCTTAGTGCCGCGCCCCGATGTTTCCGCGATTGGTTTTTTTGGAAAACTCCCAGAGCACAAGGTACAAGTGGTTATGCACAAATAACTTGCTTATTTATATATGAAGTAATAACAATAACAAAAACAATAAGAACAAGAGTAATCATATTTAAAATTAAAAGTAATAAATAAACAAATATCATATGTGGTTACTTTCTAATCTTAGTAGTAAACTGACAAAATGGTCCATGAAGTTTGGTCACTTTTGTCACTTTAGTTCAAAACTCAAACCTTTTGAATTTGGGTCCACGTGGTTTGAATTTTGTTGCCATTTTCATCCGAAAAGCAAAATCTGTTCAGTTTTTTTAGTTAACATCCAGCCTTTTTTGTCCTTTTCCTCCCTTTTAATGAAGGATAAAATGGTCAGTTTTTTTAATTTGTTATAATAAAACGTTAAAAGACCATTTTGTCCTTCATTAAAAGGGATGAAAAAGATAGAAAAGCTGGATGTTAACTGAAAAACCTAATCATATTTTGATTTTGGATGAGATTAGCAACAAAATTGAAACCACGGGGACCCAGATTCAAAAGGTTTGAGTTTTGGACTAAAGTGGCAAAAGTGACCAAACCTCAGGGACCATTTTGGAAATTTACTCTTTCTTTAGTGGTTACAAAACTAATTGTTTTGAGTCAAGCCCAGTTTTTCGATGACATTCTGGTGTAGTGGCAACCTCATGAGCTTTTAGTATGGAGATCATGAGTTCGAGTCTCTTCTAGAGTAAAACTGTTGTAGGTTGAGCTGGTGGTTTTAACACAATGGGCCTTCCGTTGTTGAGTTTCCTCTGCAATAGTAGCGGGCTAGATCACTAGCGTCATCAATGTTTGCAGGTGTTGGTGGCCTTTTACCATTGGGTTTACCCAGGTGATTGAACTTTTGTTGGTCGTCTGAAAAAACAGAATCAGGCCCAACTCTCAAGAGTTGAAAAAGTAAAAATACAGTGAACAGGAACACGAGTGAAGAGACTGAGTGGGAGTTGCTCTACCATATTCAGCCGGCCTTACCTTTTGGAACAAAAAAAAAAGAAATAAAAAATGGAATTATTGTAGATGTCGATCGGGTAAGCGTAAAGTGCAATTTGCGTTCATGTGGTTTTGTGGCGGGAGCAACCTGAAACCCTTAAATTTTTTTTCACCCTCTGTACTTGTGTTATCAAAATCTAACAATATACGTCCTTTCGTCTATTGAACGTTAGATTTAATTTAAAAAGGTTGTGAAAAGACGAAACTACCCTTTTATTTTTGCAATATGCGTCTTTATGCTTTCAATATTATTCCAACCGTTTAACAAACCCAAAATTATCTCTCCAAAAATCCATACCCACCTTGACAAACCCATTTCCTCTAAACTTATAATAACGGTTAACCATTCCCAACATGAATCGACTACTTTATAAAATCAAAGCAATTGAGCAATTTTGACTCATTTGAACCATACAACCATGAATTCGAATCCATATTTACATGCATGAAACCAAACAATTTAAACCATACTTTGCTACAACCATGAATTCCAACACATACATACATGCAAGAAACCAAACCGTTTGAACCATACTCTTACATGCATACTAACCACGACTTCATAACCATACTTGGCTACGCGTTTGAACCAAATAAACCATGCATGAAACCAAACCATTTCAACCAAACAAACCAAACCATTTTGACCCATTTGAACCAAGCAAACCAAACCAACAAACAAACATACCACACTCGGCTACCCATTTGAACTAAACAAACCATGCAAATTTAAACAAACCATTTTGACCCATTTGAACCAAACAAACATAATCATAATCATAATCGGCTACACTCATTCAAACTATCGTATACCAACAAACAAACATAACCATATATAACCTCAAACAAACTCAAATAAACCAAACTGTTTACAAAATAACCTAGATAATTAGGCAAAAGTAGTGGGATCAAATGCTAATTTTGCAAAAGTATACAAAAGCATCTACGCATAATTACATAATTAGGCATCAACACCACTGGATCCTATATTCCCTTCCTCATTGAAAGCGGAATTCGAAGTTCAAGAACCTCAAACCACCTTCAAGTGGAATACGAGGTAAGTTTCGGTACCATTGACCCTAATGCCGGCTACAAATGTTCATGTAAACTTGTATCATGTTCCAGTTTCAATTCTGAAGTAAACTACACTAACCAAAATGAAGTAAAATTGAAGTGAACTCAAACTAAATAAACGCTTGTTCTTGTGTTTACCTTTGACCGTCGGTGTATCCATCACCATTTCAACTGTAAACACCATGATCAGAGGTGGACCAGAGGTTGGTAGGTGAAAGTGTTAGGTGGATCGGAGTGGGTGTCGGGTAGATCAAAATGGATCGGAGTGTGGTGTCAGGTGGTTAATGATCGGTGATTGGTGGGGGTGTTCGATGGATCGGAGTGGTGTCAGGTGTCAATCACTGTGGTGAGTTGTTCTAGCGGTGGTTGGTGGTGGGTGGAAGAATGGAATGGTGCGGTGTTCTAGTGATGTGGTGCGGTGTTCCGGTGGGAGAGTGGTGGTGTTCTAGAGGGAGAGTGATGGTGGTGGAAAAGTGATGTGAGGTGGAGTGGCCGGTGCATGGTGGTGGTGGGTGGAAGAGTGGAGTTGAAGTATAAGTAAACCTAAGGGACTCATTGTGTTACATACATAATATATTAGGGGGTTTAGGTTTAGAAGGGGTGAAAACACCAAAATTCCCCTATCGTTAAGTATAATATGCCAATGGTGTTAAGAGGGAGGGACATATACAGTTAGATTTTGATAACACAAGTGCACATGGTGCAAAAAAGGTTTGGGGATTCATGTTGCTCCTATCACCATCAAACCACATAGACGCAAATTGCACTTTACTCTTATATATATATATATATATATATATATATATATATATATATATATAGGATAATGCTTGGTGAAAAACCCCACTTTCTTAAGAAACTTAGCAAACTGTATTTGTGGCTATTATGTTGCCACGTTGGATCTGATTACATGAGATTAACTTTTAAATGAAGGTTATATTAGTAATTTTCTTTACCCCCCTTAGAATTATGAGATGACATCTTCATTAATTGCCCATCAGTTCGTACTCTCACAATCCCCCATATTTATTTTTAATATTTCCCTTTTGCCTTTTATATCTTCTACATCTCTCATAATAGAATCTTCAATCTTCATACTTACATCACAGTAGCAAGCATCTCCATTAATATCAATGGAGACAAATCCACCAAACTCTGAATTAATGTCGCCGGTCCGTAGTTTCCCAAACATGTTCTTTTGCAGTGACTTCCAAAACGATGAAGAATTTAATGCTTCAGGTTTGTCCATATATAGTTTACTAACTGTTCTAGAAGATCTGTTATTCCTTTTTGTTTTTTACAACTTTTTAATCTAATATTCCATCCTATTATGCATGCCCATGTTCACGTGTTGCATTCGAAGCATCTGCATATACTTATATGCATGTTGATTGTTCCCGGTCGCCGGAAGACCCTGTTAGATCCCCTGATGTTTTGGTATCCAACAATTTTATGAAAAACGCGGTTATTGATGACCAGGATATGGATATTGATGAAGGTTTGTTTTATCTTACACTTTTCTTGTTTTATTTCTTCACTAGACATGTCATCTTTCAAACTTTTTCTATAATGTTCACATGTAGCATCCCAAGATTCCCAGATGGAAGCCATGACTGTAGCTGTTTCTGGATCATCTCATGGTCCTTCTATGTTTGAGGAATCACCACGCGGCCAGTTAGACGGTTGTACAATGGACAATGGGATCCCAATTTATTTTCATATCACACATTTTATAACCTGTAGTGTCATGCCATTTTATTGCAGATTCATAACTTTTTCCGTTTTATGGTACAGGTCCTTCGAACCCATACTTTGTTTTTGATACCCCTCAGGGAACCCGTTACTGGATTCCTAATGTTGCTGATAAGTTCATACCGGTGTGTGGCAAAACATATCCAACCTTTCAGGATGTTCTTTCCATGTATGAACTCTATGCGCTCGAAGCAGGGTTTTCTGTAAAAAAAGGTCAAACTAAAGTCTGGAATGGAATTCCCACACACAAGTATCTCCGATGCTCAAAATATGGGAAACCCCAACCAAAGCGGACTTTCGACACCCTAGATGAATCTTCTGTTAAGCACCGGAGGACCACCTTCTCATGGTGTGACTGTAAGGCAAGCATACTAGTATCGATATCGAACGATTCATACACAGCCCTAACTTTCAATGATATTCATAATCATGAACTTGTTGAGAGTTACAACCGTGATCTTAGTAAGATATCACGGAAACTGTCATTCTCCACGAAACAATTCATTCATAACATGAGTCTAAACCGCATTGGACCAATGAGGTCTTATAGATGCCTTGTAGCTTTAAAAGGAGGGCATCACAATGTCAATGGGACACCGGTCGATTTTAAAAACTTTAGCCACCAGCTGCGAATTTTTATTGGTGAACGCGACACACAAGTTTTCCTAGAACGCTTGCGTGAGCGTTATGACAACCTACCCAACTTCTTTTTTGATTACACCGTATCAAACGGAAAGTTGTCCTCTGTATTCTGGGCTGATGAGATTTCAAAGCTTAACTACAAAGCTTTTGGCGATGTCCTAGCGTTTGATGCAACTTACAGCACAAACAGGTTAGCCCCCCTCCACTCTAACATATGTTATGCCTGATCCCCAAGTATCCAATTTTAGGTTGACCAAAAAAGTTGTTCATATTGTTAACATCAAATCAATTTTTTTGTTCATAGGTACAAGATGGTTTTTGTGCCATTCACGGGTGTGGATCATCATTTCCAATGTGTTACATTTGGAGCTGGTTTGATATCAACTGAGTCAATTGAATCTTACGTGTGGTTGCTTAAGGCTTTCTTGAAGGCACACGGTACTCAACCAACTCTCGTGCTGAGTGATCAAGACCCATCCATGCTACAAGCTGTTCCTATGGTCTTTACAGAATCACGTCACCGTCTATGCATGTGGCATATAATGAAAAAACTACCATCCAAGGTATACATAAGTTTGTTAACCTTTAACATGTGTTATCCAACATAACACCCTTTTACATGTCTTCTCAAATTGATTTAATCTAACTCGTGTTATAACTATTAAAATTTTCAGATCTCAGCCGACGTGCTCGATAACACTGATCTTCGGTCCTGCATTCATCGGTTGGTTTGGAATGTTTATATCAAACCTGAAACGTTTGAGTCCCGCTGGAATGACCTCCTACAAACATTTGGGCTTCAAGAGCACAGCTGGTTAAACGACATGTACAACATGAGACATCTCTGGGTTCCAGCCTACTTTAGAGAACTGCCCATGTGTTGCTTGATGAAGACCACCTCCCGATGCGAAAGCTCTAATGCGGCCTTCAAGGTTAACTCAACAAGCGCAAACACGCTTGTACAATTTATGATGTGCTTTGAAAATAGGGTAGACAGCCAACGATATCGTCAACGTGTTTCGGAGTTCAAAACCTCTTCTACCATGTTCTCTGGCAATACTGAGTTAGCGATAGAGCAACACGCGTTCGCCATTTACACAAACGCTGTTTTCGCCCAAGTGCAAAAAGAAATAATTAAAGGTAAGTTTTTATGCTACATCACAAACCAAAGCGAGACGAGCGATTCCAGTCTTCTGATAGACGTCACTCATTTGGATAAAAGGAACAACATCACAAATGTCTATCAGGTAACACATGTTAGGCACTTACATTATTCCATGTACTCTAACATATTTTTGCATCTAAATGTGTTTTCCTTTGTTTGTCTCTGTTCAAATCAGGTTACGTACAACAATGTCGATCAATCGGCCAATTGCTCATGCAGGAATTTCACACGTATCGGGTATCTGTGTCGCCATGTCTTTTGTGTCTATCGCTTGAAAAATGTTGAAAGGATTCCACCACAATACATAAACGACAGGTGGCGCCGAGATGCCCTCCCCAAACATGTTTTTTCAATTTCCAGTCGATACGGAGTCAACCCACACGCACCGTCCATTATGCGGAATGAAATCCTCGACCTCGTTACTGAATGCGTAGATGTTGCTAGAACCGATGAGGACGCGTTGGCAAAACTGGTTGACCAACTCAGGGATTTCAAGATCAATGTTCTTTCCAGGCAACCGTTGGCAACAACTGAAAATGAATCAAATGAGGCTCAAATGGAAGAAATAGTTGGGCAACCAATCAACATTCCAGTCGAAGTTGCTAATCCAGAAGTTGCACGCAATAAAGGATGTGGTACTCATACTCGCATTTCTGGGCCCGGTGAGAAGGCCAAAGCAAAACCACCAAAACGTCCAAAGCAGCTTCGCTTATGCAAGCGTTGTGGTCTGTATGTCGACGACCACAACTCACGCAACTGCCTTAAGGTGGCTGCAATGAAAGCAGCAAAGGCAGCTGCTGAACAACTAAGGCAGACTGCCACTGGCGACTGATCATCTGATTAAAATCATTTTATGTAGTACTATGTAATGGGAGACTCTTCATTTTGGCCTTCTTACGCACATGTAACAGTCTTTTGTCATCATCCTGCTATTATCTGTTACGTGTGTAAGAAGGTATAACTTTTTGAGTCCCAATAATCATATTTAGGATTGTAAGAAACTATATGGCCTTCGGCCACTTTTGTCGTATTAGGCCCGAAGGTCATTCGTGGACCGCTGTGGTATATTAAGCGGAAGCAGCTTATCTTAACATTTAACTGCATTTTGATATCTGTTTTTCTGTGTTTCATTTGCTCTCTTTAACTTCAAATGATCAAAACAATCTTTTGTTAACTATACAGCTGTAGTAAAAAAAAAAACAGATTGGATAAAAAAAAAACTAAACAGAAACAGATGCATAACACATGTTACTTACCCACAATGATTTGATCTTTTTATCTCAAAAGGATCAAAACAATCTTTTGTTAACCACACATATGGAATAAATAAACAGATTGGGTCTGTGAACTTCAAAGCATCAAAGCAATCCTTGCTAAACACTCAATCTGGAACAGATACACTTGCTTAACACATGTTAGCTTACATTTTGAAAGTTGTAAAAAACTTGCTTAACACATGTTACTTTCAAAACACTATTTGGTTAACATGTGTTAGTTTACCTAATGGTTTGGATCTTCAACATGGAAAGATTCAAAACACTATGTGTTAACCACATAACAAACAACATATATACTAAACCACGTCAGGTTATAGAAGTAGACTTCAAGCAACTTAAACAAACATTCTACCACTAGGTTACATAAAAAGAAATAAAAACATAATAAAACACCAACAAGACGACATTTGTATGTCGTTTTGTTTCAACATAACGTCATCAGGTTAACACATTTTCAAACACTTTCACCATACCAACTACCCATGGGTATCCTCCACTAGTAACAAGCTTTTAATCATGGTGTGGGGAATTCCTCATCATGAAAGTACACTGGAGACGGGCTGCGCTCACCCTCCCATGGGTCATGGTAACACCAGGACTGGATTGTTTCCGGTGAGTATGGACACAACGGGCAGCCACACATTTCATGGTCTGGATCCGTCAGCAACCTAACCAACTCATCTGGTAGCCCCTTCATCTTTTCATCATCTGGAACAATGTGCTGCCTTCGGCCTGGTTGATCTCGCGACACACCAGATACATCAGTGACGTTTTTCGTTCCGCTTTCTGAAGCATCCTCACTTGAAGTTACTCCAGTTTTCCAGTCCTCTCCATTTTTGTGAGACCCTTTTCTTTCGTTAACCTCCATGCACCGGCCCTCACATGCTTCTTTCCCTTTTTGTTTGACCTTCTCCATGCTTGGTTGGCTAGCCGTATCCTTACCATCACACGGGTCCATCTCATTAACGCTCTTTTGGGACATCTTACAAAATATGGATAACTGAATTGGTGTAGTAGGATTGTGAAGTATTACAGAATATTAGGTGGGTTCTTCCCTCCAATACTTATAGAGGAGTTCCCTGTCTACATTTCATATAGTCTTCTTGACTTGACCTTTTTTGATGTGACCAAAAGCTGATAAAAAAGCAAATATTCATTTTTTCCCAATAAAGTTGCTTTTATAGACCCCAACCCTCATGCTTTGTACTATTCTGCCAACAACTCTCTAGTGTTCCCCATATTTGTACTACCTATTTAGAAAGCCTGTTCCCCTTGGAAAGAGCGTTTTTTTGTTTTTCTTTAGTGTTACAAAACAATTTCACAATTTCTAATATAACATTATAAACTATGTCAATAAACTTGGTTAATACTATTATACGCCATTTAACAACACATCAATATTTTCTAGAGTTTATAATTACCGACTAACTAAACATCATATTTAATATATATAGTTCATCCACAAAAAGACATCCTGACGATGCCATACCCAACAAAACACCTACCCCCGCATTACGTTTGAAGCAAAATCCCCAAATCCATCAAAGTTCATTACATGTTTCCAAAAAACATATCCGGCGAAATTAAGGCATAATTGTTCTACAATAACATGTGTTAGCCACCATAACACATGTTACTCTATTCGGCATTCTTCCTTGATTTTTGGCAGCAGCACATTCACCTCCGAACATAATATGTGCGCCGCATACCTCTTTCTCAACTTTCTCACCTCCGCCATCTTCCTCGCCCCACTCGTGCTGAACCCACAGTTAAAACTTTGGTTTTTCCCCATATAGCACTCCATGTGCCGCATCAAGAAGATCCCACAATCAGTTGTGTTTGCGGTTGTTGCCCAAGGAACCGGCATACGCTGGATGTTGCAGTACTCTATGTCATCGGCTCGTGGATTCCCAACCTCCCGCAGATATTGCACAAACATATCTTTCTGCATACGCATACACAAGACATAGTTAGTAATCCTAAAAAAAAAAAAAAAAAAAAAACCTAACAGTCTTGCCAGTGTTATCACACTTATTTTTAAATCAATTTTCAGTTTTGTTACTTACAATCTTATACGCTGTGTCCTTGTGTAGGTAGTAGACGCTGTCTTCTATCAACTGACCTTGACGGGCTTTGTCATTATCAATGACATAAATCCCGGGGTCGCGTAACTCAAACACTACCAAGTAAAAGTGTTTGTGCTCCAATATAGGGAAGAAAACAATGTCTTCATTTCGGAAATCAGGAACGCAATCAACTCTGTTGACCGCACCCTTTATCCCAAGCCGAAACTTGTGCATCCGCGCCTCTACCCCGCCTTCGTCAGTTGTCAGCATCCATGGAAACTTCAAGCATAACAGAGAAATTAATAAGGTCACCAATAGGACAAACTGTAATTTATATATACATGGCACTTACCACAACTTTAGTCCCAAAAAATTGTCTACTGTAAGCCCCCCGTGATTTTCTTTTCTCCTGGAAGTTCAGCACCTCCGCCCAACAGTCAATAATGCCATCCGAGACCTCATTGCCAACATTTAAACTCTTGAACATAGACCGAGATGCTTGTACGTGGGTAGGGCTTCTGAACAGCAACTCCCTGAAGTCAGGTGTACAAACCACAAAAATAAATTTGAACATGTTAACATATGTAATTTATTGTTTTTCTAATAATTCATACGGTTACGCCCTTACTTACACAGACATATGTATCGGACTATCTACATCAGCCACTGACGAAGAACCCTGTTCCCTCCTGCGTTTAAATAAAAAAATAAACCAATTATCCAGTGTGTGAATCGTTGTTTATCGTTTACAATATTCCTATAAAACAAAAAACAACTTTTGCAATTCTACTTACATGTTTGCCTCCATTGCCCGCTTCCTACGACAAAATCCACTTAAAAGGTGCATTGGGCTTTCATCGGCGTGTATGTAGTCCCACAGATTTGTCTCCTTCTTTGTAATTGGTTGGCCCATGTCAACAGTCCTTATATAGTAAGGTGATCTGTTTGGCTCCGCTACCACCTTCTCTCGGAAGGGGAGTTTCCTTTTTTGTGCCCCCAACTCAGCCAACATGCGCACACGGTTAGCAAGCGGAATATTGTCCTCCACCTCATACATATCACTACCACAAGATCCCAGCCCAGTTTGACCCTTGTGGATTGCAATGGCCGGGTCATAGGAGCTAACTGGGTCTACCATTATAACCATGCTCAAGTCTGCGGTAGCCTCCACATCGCCTAACACATAAAAAATAAATATATGATGTAACGCGTAAACAACTACAACACATTCGATGCGATAAATGATGGTGTTTTAGCTCACCAACAGGTTTGGTTTCTGTCCGGGGGATGTCCTCCATCTTCCCACTTGTGCAACCTGCACGTTTAATGCAAATAAGTATATTACACATGACTCATACTAACCCATCCATACTAATTTCGCTTAATGCTATATCTTACCAATTTCGTGTGACACGTCCACTTGAGCCCCAATTTGTGTCATCCCAAGGCTCCAATTCGGGCCATCTAAATTTCGTTCATCAAAACCGGGCTCAGGCCCATTGTCTGTATGAACACCTAACATGTGTTAACTCAGTAAATGATAGACAGGGGAAACCATTTTTAACACATGTTGGAGCATGAAAGCCCTTACCGTCATTCTCTGCAAAAGGGACCTCTTCAGCCGCTTTCCCTTTTGCATCGACATCATGTGCCATCTCACTCCCGTCGCCCGAAACTATTGAATCAACCACCGCGCTAGTGCACCCTTGCATGTTTATAATAGTCGCACGCATCCCATCATGCTCCGTCTTACCTTCTGCACCTGCATAACACAATGCTGTTACAAAGCATGCACAACTTACTACCAGGAAAACATTAAATACTTACTGTTTAAAACACGGTCAGTCTCATCAACAGCCCCATTGTCTTCGCCATCCGGCACACCGTGTTTGTCCTTATCATCAACAGCCCCGTCCGCAGCTGAAAAAACCATGCCACCACTCTCTTCCTTTCTTCCATCTGACGGTGCGTTCTTAACTTCAATCTCGTTTTTAGGATCTGCAATTGCATAAACATTTTTCGAGATATCACATAGCTAAGCCTTGCTAAACAAAAAAAAAAAAAAAAATTAAGGTTTCCGAAGGTTACCTTCCTTCCCACTCTGTTCATCATGTTTACTATCCTTGTCCTCCATCTCGACCATTTTGTCCATTCTTTGATCACAAACAAACCTTGCTTCGTAAATCTCATCCTTTTTGACGTCATCCGCTTTAAGATTAGTGTTCTGTTCATCATTGGGCTTCGCAGCCACTTTATTGTCTGTTTCCACTCTACGCTCAGCACGTGTAACAAACTGCGAGTCCGGACCCCGGTAATCTGTGCACACAAGATGACATACGTTAAAGAAAACAAAGTAACAAAGAAACTTTTAGAATCAGTCATTATTAGGGGGTTTACGAGAACTACCATGTGCCCCGTGCACTTCTCCTGCTTTAATACGCATTATTGCACGCATTAAACCCAGCGGTTTATGCACTTCTTCGGCATCATTTTCATACACCCCTCCTGCGCCTTTATTTTTTTCGTCCCCACCAACACTACATTCCTCGCGACTTGAATTACCAGCATCATTAACACTCTTATCACCTTCCCCGACTTCAGTTGTATTTATCCCAAGTTCACTAACCCTCAGTTCTATCTCTTCCAACTGTTTCTTCGTCTTGATTAACCCTATAACATAACATCAACATTACATGCGTTTAAGTAACGTAACCATATTAGCCGGTAATACAGGTTAACTCACTAACACATGTTATACATTACCTGACTCGTCACCACCATCCGTTTCTCCACGGAGAATCTTTGTTTTCGACTTCTGGCAACTCGGGGTCACAAAGCTGGCTTTTGTTTCCGAAGCACCCTTCAACAGATTCAGACGGGGAGACCTCCTTACCCGCGGCGACATAACTGTTTCCAGCTCTCCGGTACACTCTGCTGCAACCACAAGGGCAGGTTATACTATATGATAGTTAACTCCTTTGACGTGTGTTAAGGAATGTCATATCATTCCATAACATACAGTTAAGTAAAGGTATTCTTAAAAAGGGTATAACATGTAACAAACTACCTCTTTCTTTGTCACTTTCCGTGCCTTGTCCACCAATCTGCATACTTCTCTTTCTCCTTTTTGGCGTGACAAACATTTCTTCTGTTTCCCTTACATGTTTTAAGTTCTCAAGTCGTGCTGATCTCCGCACCTCAACCGACTTTCCACCATCTACAATCTGTTCATCAGGGTCTTCAACACCATCATTTGCGAATGATTGCATTTGAACATCAGCTGCACATTCAAAATAAAAAATAAATAAATAAATATTGTCAATAATTACAGGTTGAAGAACCGGCCAAATGTGTTTCCGTGTTCATTTCATATACATCGTTAGCCCACCTTCTTGGTCATCGAAGTCTATCACTGAAGATCCTACTGCTTTCAGCCTACTTTTACTTATTTTTTTGTTTTGGCGGACAAGCGACTTCCTGTACAAGCTCATTATTGGTGACCCATCCGAAAGATCATCATCGATGCCATCCCCTACGAAAACGTTCCCACAATTATTAATGGATTTCAAAATAATTTAACTAAATAACACAGACAATAACAGGGCCCGACAATAACATTTACTAACCAGCGTTCTCTCCTTCATTGATGTGATTCTTTTCATCATTTCTCAAATCGTCCAAGACCGAATTGATCTTGTGTGACGCTAAATCTACCGCATCATCGTTATCCTCCCTTTCACTATCTTTCTTCTCAAACAAACTATCAAACGTTGACTTCAACTCTTGTACTTCTTCGTCTTCAGGGCTTTCCACCAACAGCGAATCTAACATACCCTCTATTTTGACTTTGTTCTTCTTTGTCACGTATATTAACTGTCGTAATATCGTCAACCTCTCCTGTTGAATATAGTTTTTAACATTAATTTTTTTTTTGGACAATTTGAAACATATACCAATTTCAAAAAAACACATGTTATAGCATCTATCTTTACCTCTTTAGTTGCCCATTGTTCGACGTTATAGTTTCTGGGACGTGTTAATCCTTTAAACCGTCCTGTTCCAAAACCACCCGCAAGGATTTCAAGCCTTTCTCTCTCTCTCTCTCAATCTTTTCAAGTTCCAAAAGGCTAAAGGACAGACCGCACTGTCAACCTCCATACCCGTGCACTCAACGCTATCAACGTACAACAACTACAAGAAACAACGATACGTTCAACAAGGGAATAAATCAACTATTATAACACATGTTAATTAGCTAAGTTACTTAAAGTTGCTTACCATCAGAATCGCTAGAGGACCAACAAAGAAACTCTGTGGGTCCTGCCGATTCCATGTATCCTTGCAAGTTCTTAGCTTTTCCACAACAAGGTCACACCAGTCTATTGTTGCAAAATCCATCTCTTCATCCAGATACTCCAATATTTCTTCCCGTAAACAACTTTGTTTATGACAATCCACCAGCACTGCCACAAAACACATTAAGAAATCCATCCTGAAATCAAAACTGTCTTCGCCATCGGAATCATCAATCATTTTCACCATCTTTGTCGGCGGCACCATTGGCCCCGGGTATCTCGCCCTCCATTCCGTGATGGCCTCGCTGAGAATCGGCAGCTTACCAATAGAACTAAACTTTTGCCCACCAGTCGGAATCCCTAACAACTTGTTGATCACTTTCCTGTTCACCTTGATATCACCGGCAGGCGTACATATGGTCATTTTATCGGGATTGAAATTGTCCACAACAAAATAACCTAACTTCGTCGGCAAACCATCAACGCTGAAAGTTAGCATCCGTCCAAAGCCCATTTCCCTGACTGCATCACGCTGTTGTTCTGTCAATGCCCGTACACACTTATAAAACTGCAACGGTGCAGATCTTGTCCTTATTCCTGGAAATTCATCCTTTTTTGCGCGCTTGCGGGCTTTCTGAACCTTTTCCGGTTTCTTACGTTCTACCTTAGCTTTCCCTGCTCTACCTTTCTCTTTTTCATCAGAACCCTTGTTCTTTTTGGTCTTCAACATGTTTCCGCTCTTCGATGAACCCGTCACGTCTGACCAACATTTTTATAGGAAACAACAACATTACAAACAATTCCTTAAGGGCTTAAAAATAAACTAACTGTTAGTCCGTTTTCAGGGTCAAGCACAACTAACACATGTTAACAGAAGCCAACTGTGTAACTTACCACGTTTTCTTTTATGTCCACTCCTTGAAATATCCCTGACATTGCTTGTCTTCCCTACAGTTTTCAAACATGTTAATGAGATTTGTGTGGATATGCAACTAGCCTCTATTGCAGCAAAAAAGGAACTTACCCATCTGCATTTTGTTATCCCCCCGTCTGCTTACACCACAACCTTTCATTTAGCACCGAAACATTCGTAAGTTAGACGATTATCTTCAACAATACTTTATACAAATTATAAAAAATATTACTACTTAATCGTTACCTTTTCCGTGTCTCTTCCCATTGCTTGTTGACAGAACATCGGCTTCATCGTATACTGTAAGGCATCAGACACAATTTAGTTACGCCCAATTTCAGGCCCAACACACTATCAACATACAGATCACCTTTGAACTATGTATAGTGTTTAGTAACATAAAAATTCTAACCTAGCTCCCGTTGCGTTGGACCAAAGTCAGCTCGTTGTTTGGAAGGACCGGGCTTGGGTTCCTCCGATAAAATCACCACGCTAGGGCTACCAGAACTTTTTCGCCCTAAATTGTGTTTCGAAGTCCTACATATTTAAACATAAAACAAACTAAGGTTGCCTCTTTCCAATAATCGGTTGAAGCAAAACCTAGTTGGACATGACGGATAACAACAAACTAACCTGTTGTTTGAAGTCTGAATCTTCCGTAAACGTTTCAGCTTCAAAGACGATGACAATATTATGAACGAGTTCCTCATCGGATTCTATGCTAGGGTTTGTGGGTAGTAGCTTTTCAATGCCGTCGTATCGATTGTAAAGAAGATGAACAGGAATGGAGAAAGGATTAAAGACGACAGAGAATCATGAACAGGAAGAGAGTTTTTTTGAGTAAAATGGAAAAGAAGAGAGTTTTTTTGAATTTGGGTGAACTTCTTTGATTAGACTGCTACTGCATGGCAGTCATTGCTGTCTTCCCAATGTTTTTTGATACCCAAAATGCCCTTCGATGGTACAAGTTGGCAGTGTTTTTATTTTCTTTTTATTTTTATTAACACAATATAATCATGTCCCTTGATCATCTTAGATGTAACCTAATCAATGGTTCAGATGGGGTTTCCATAGTTTTCTCAAAAAGAAGGGGTTTACTATATAACCAAGCCCTATATATATATATATATATATATATATATATATATATATATATATATATATATATATATATATATATATTATTTTATTTTTTTTTTGAATGGCAAATTTGTATCACTGACAGACCATTAAAGTATTATCGTGCAACCAGCAGAACTACCGGATCATATCCGTGTATAGTATATTTTAATGAATAAAATATGAATTACATTTATGTCACATTTGATTTACAAGTTTTTGAAAATCCATTGTAAATAAAAATAAATTTAGTCGTCGAAACCGAGCCTTACAAATTTAAACATCCGGTCACAACGCATTGGTTTCACTCACTAAATACATGGTTGGCTGGCTGCGTTTAATTTTTTTCTTGACATTCCGTTATAAATTTTGTTGGAAACGGAGTTGAATTGGAAATAACAGTATGATAACGAATCGAATTGGTACTGGCCAGATAACATCAGTATCGGTATTTGTTTTTATGGTATTCAATCGATATAAAACACAACTTCATTTATTGGGTCACATCATATACCTATTGTGTAATAATGCCATTGTAAATAAACATTTTTTAGCCATCAAAATCGTGCCTTACAACTTGTAACATCCCGCAAGCAATGCGTGGATTTCATTCACTAGTTCCTTCAAAGTACGAATTCAACAATACTTCCACATTGTGGAAGAATTTGATCAGACGAATTGATATCTCTCGCTCCTTCACAATCTCCCATCATGAACAACCCTCCATCGTTTCATTGTTGTCATCCTCATTGTCGCTACACAAGCACCGCCAAAATCATCAATTTCTAGGGTATTTGGCCTAGCTTTTTTAACAAAGCTTATAGCTTTTTTAGCTTTTTTTACAAAATAAGCTTAATTTGGTGTTTGGTTTAGCTTTTTAAGCTTATGCTTATTAGCTTATATAAGCTAATTTTAAGAAGCTTACTTGAAGATGGTTTTTTAGCTTATTTTGAAAAAGCTTCTTTGTGTAAGGGTAAATGATATAAAAAAAGCTATAAGCTAATGCAAACACTTAAACAAGGCTTATCAAATGATAGAAAATAAGCTATAATAAGCATAAGCGAAAAAATAAAAGCTAGGCAAACACCCCCTTCGTTGTCATCATCCCTACCACCGCCATTAAAATCCAGTAAAAATTTCATCCAATAATAATCAAGTTTTCTTAGCTTTACAAAAGGCACTCAGGTTTTTATTATTATTATTATTTTGTTGGTATAAAAGAAAAAAGTAACTTTCATTTATGCTCCGATATATGAAACTGTTTTTTGTTTTTTTTTTTTTTTGTTTTTGTTTTTGGTTTTTTTTTTTTTTTTTTTTTTTTTTTTTTTTTTTTGGGTTAACAATGTTAACAAACGCTAACCTGTAAGCTATTCTTAACTAAAAAGGATAGACTGTTCATTTATCATATGAAATTTATCAATTAAAAACCGTAAATATATTGTTACTGATGGATATCCGTGGTAAATAAAATTTTTGAACCGGGTTCATATATGTATATATATTATTTGTTACACAGATTAGTTAAAACATTTTGGACAAATATGTATTTATAAATATATATATATATAGAGGAAGGTTCAAATGAAAACCACTAGTTATTGTGAAAACTCGAAAACTAATTAAAAAAACCAAAAAAACATACCAATTCTTTTTTTTTCATACCAATTTTCGTCATTTTTTATATATAAAAAAATTTAAAAAAAAAATTTGTAGTGCACATGTGTAATACTACACATGTGTACTACAATTTTTTTTTTTTTGAAAAAAAAGTTTTTTTCATATAAAAAACCTGTGATTTTTATAAAAAATTTGAAAAAATATTTTTTTGGGTGTGTTTTTAGGCTTTTTTTAGTTAGTTTTCGAGTTTTCACAATAAAAGTGGTTTTCATTTGAACCATCCCCTATATATATGTTAGTTAAAATTAGACTTTTAACTAGTGAAAACATATATATATATATATATATATAGGGGAAGGTTCAAATGAAAACCACTAGTTATTGTGAAAACTAGAAAACTAACTAAAACCCACTAAAAAGGAGGGGGGAAGACTTTTAATGAAGGAGGGGTAAAATTGAAACAAAAAATATATAACTTTTCAAACATTTCCCATTTCTCCATACGTTATCATTTTAAAACAAAAATGGCACCATAAAATCACAAATTTTCTTATCTTTCATTCAAGTATATTCGAGTATATTTTTTATGACATAAAAAAAAAGATTTATGGTGTCGTCTTGTTTTCAATACTATTATTATAGTAGTGCACATGTGCAATATAAGATGTACTACAATGTGCATTACATGCTTAAAATTAGTTTTTTGAGTCTAGTTTAGCTTTTAGGGTTAGTTATTTTGGAGGTTTAGGATTAGGATTAGGTTTTTGGGTGTGGGGGGAGGGGGGTTTAGGTTTTTGGGGGGTGGGGGTGGGGGGGTGGTTAGGCTTTTGGTGGGAGGGTGAATTTAGGTTTTTTTTTTTTTTTTGGGGGGGGGGGGGGGGGGTTTAGGTTTTCGGGGGGTGTCGGTGGGGGGTGGGTTAAGTGGTTTAGGCTTTCCGTATTAGTGCACATGTGCAGTACAACCAATTTTTTTTTTTTTTTTTGAAATTTTTTTCCATATATAAAAACTAGCGATTTTTCTAAAAAAAATTGTAAAAAAAAAAATTTTTTGTATGTTTTTTTGGTTTTTTTAGGCTTTTTTAGTTAGTTTTCGAGTTTTCACAATAAAAGTGGTTTTCATTTGAACCATCCCCTATATATATATACTAGCCATTTACCCGCGCGATGCAGCGGGAGTGGCAATTTACAATAGGATATTCGTTTAACGTTAGTTTATCAGTCGTCTCGTGATATATTGTATAGTACTTAAGTTAGTTTTCTTATTCGTGATATGTTGGCACTCATTTTTCTAGTAGGTAACCCACGCGATGTGGCGGTGGCGATAATTTACAACGCCATAGTCATTTGTGTTATTTTATTAATCCTTTTGTGATACATCGTATAGCATGTCTAGTATCTGTGTGCGTTATCTATGCTATAGCCTTACAAATCTCAATTTAAGCATGCCACACACCAAAACTAAAACAAATCATAATTTCGATAAATTTGTTCTGACTTAACCAAACCATTAGTCAGGGTGGTTCTTTTTTTTTTTTTTTGTTATATATTAGGATTGATTGATTTGATGTTCATATTTTGACATATATTGTAGTTTGATATCAAATAAAACCATATGTTATTACAACTAGGTTTATCCCCGCCCGCGCATTGCGGGGGGAATACCGTAGAAGCCAGCATAGCCACCACCAACAGGCACACTAACACCTAGAAAACATAAATAAATGGGTAAGTCGTGGCAACTTGTATACGACCTGAACACGTTTAGCTCAGGCCAAAACCCATTTATCCCAGGGTAATGCAAATTGGTTTCTTTTCGCTCTTTCCTATCCTTAGGTAAATATTTCGAAGATAGATCAGTTGTTTGATTAGGCAAATCCAGCGAAGAAACGAAAAATTGGTAACTCAAAATTGACGTTAAGATGTATGTCGATTGTGCGATAAATCCCATCGTCTGTTGATCTTGGTAAAGCTGACACCATATCCCCAAGATCAGCAAACTTTAACAATGACGCTAACAATTTTAGATGAGCATTATTAGACAACGTAGCTAACAATTTCAAATGAGCATGATTACATATACATAGCACACGCCAAAATCAACCCCAGTTCTATAAATCAATCAAACTAATAGATAATGTACCATATGTTCGGGTGGAGTAACTGTCTTTCCACCAGCACACAGGAACCTGGATTGCATAATTTCCAGCAGCAACAATAGATGTTGTTATCATCTCTGGCACTATTTTACAGAAATCCGATCTCATAATCTTCATTAGTTTCTCTCTTAATGAAGCATCTACAAAAACAAAGCGGTAGCAAGTATCAAGCGATTTACAACAACAGAATAAATTATAGTTGAAATTCGATGGCCTTAATTTGAAAAAAAGTTTGAAATCAAATAATGTGACATTGCGTCATTAAAATCAGATGTCAGTTGCAATAAGATGGTGAAAACAGTGTCAGCCTAATAACCCTGACCGATTCTGCATGTTTAAAAAGAACATACCCGTTTGACTCGTTTAATAAAGCTGAACCATTTTGCTTGTTTAATAGAAAAAATCCCCGTTTGATCCGCGCTTAGTAAAAGACATTTGTTTAGAGACACTTGATCAAGTTGGTTTCATATTAACCTACAGGTCAATACTTCTAGTGGAATTATCTCGCGCTACGCGGCGGGAATTCTAATGGTATCAGTTCGGATCATTAGGTTACGGACATTTATACATCAAAAGGCATCGACACGTGTTTTACGTCAATCGAAACTCCATAATTTAAGTGGTATAAACTATGAAGATTTTCTGATCTCATAGACCAGGTAACAAAGTTGTTTAAAAATATAAATGTAGGATCGTATTCTGACCCGAACGAGTCGTTCAGAGGCTTTCTCCTTGGTTTCAGGTGCGGAATTACAAGAAACTAAGGTAGAAACAGCAGGCAAATCACTTTAACTACTTGTTTTACTAATATCAGACGTTTACAGCTCAAATCTCGCACCGGCAAAGCTTCGGCATGATTTCTACACAATGTTCCAACTGTTCTTACTGTTTAGATCGCTCATCAGGCTATATATAGAGATTGGGAACCGCTTATTGGACAGGCCCAATAAGCGGTCCATACATGTCATAAGAGCGGTCCAACATGTGTCCGTTCGAGCGGCTCATACACTTGAGTGTCCAAATGAGCGATCCAACTATCTAGAACCTATACAATTACACAATTTCTCGTATTTCGTTCATTTTACAATCAATCCTATTCTAAGACTCTAAGACTCGAACGAAGATGTAGTCGACAGACAACTGCACCAACAGACTCCCCCTTGAATGTTGACGGAATCTTCAGTGAGAGTCTTCAACAAGACATTCTCGGATATAGTTCGGTCTTTTTCAAGAATTCTGCCTGGATCTAACTTTCTTTGGCTATAACCTTCATCAGACTCCCCCTAACACCCTGCTAGGATAGTCGTCTGGGATTTTGTTACCACCATCGAAATTATCTCCTGGCTTTCTCTGTTCAGCTTATCATCTGCACCATCTGCATACATCTCAAACATTCCATCACAAACCAGAATAATTGTGATTCAACTTAATGAATCAACTTAATCATGTGATACTGTTTTCAATTAACCACTGATTCACAAATTTGAAACATTCCAATTTCTGATTCAAATAAAAAAAAATTAATGAATCATTTTAAACATTTCAAATGTCTTAACCAACCTGTATGTTCATCAAGTTTAGCCTTTGAGATTTTGAAAATCAGCTCTTCACCATCAGTTGTCGAAAATATTTTTGGATTTTTGAAAATATGAAACATAAATGCAAAGATAGAAATTTAAATGCAAAACAAACATATTTTTGTGAGTTTGTGCAAGAGGATCATATCAGTTTTTGAGACATAACACAAGCACCGTTAAGCTTTTAATCGTTTTAAGTTCTAAACGATTCACGTAGATTGACGATATAATTGTCCTCTTAAATTTTCATACAATTTTCAATCTATTCAGGATACTATTTAGGTATTTTATGAACTTAGTTCAATTCATGTGTCCCACCTCTTGAATATACTCCCGTATCCAGAATCCCAATATTCAGTCTTACAGGTATGAACACTTCAATGATGTCTGTACATAAATTAGGGGAAAGATGCGAGAACTGAGGGATCTCAGGTCAGAACTTCCGTTCAGCAGAGAGTATCAGCTTCGACTTAGCAGTGTGTCCCCTTTAGAGGATCTTTTCAGCTACAACAGATGATTATCAATTTTATTGTCTAATCAACTGAGGGCTTTATGCTATATTTCAAGCATTTTGTGGAAAGTATTAGCCAAGGACTAGGTCAGAACTACCGTTCAGCAGAAGTCCCGGAATAATACCCCAGACATCATAGAGTATAAACACCTAGTATATCAGAATACGAGACCTTTCAAACGAGATTTCAGGGGTTACCTATATATCCAAGTAGTGTTCCCCACGAATTTCATAAGTTTGAAATTTTAGGTTTATATCCCAAATAAATCTACTAAATGTACAAAAACCTATCGTCACATCATCAGTGAGACCGTTTATCACATTTGACATTACATTTCTTTAGCGTGATGTGATAGTCCACTGATTTACAATCATTTCCTCTTTTTCACAACAAAACTCATTTTTAAATTTTTAATGTTTTTGACATTTTCAAATTTTCTATTTTTTTAAAAATTTTTCTCCCCCTAAAATCAAAATATGTTTCAATTTTGATTTTCTGGGAAAATTTGAAACAAACTGTACAAACTTGACAACCTGATGAGAATCACTTCAATTCTCCATCCACTTGGCGTAAACAATCAGAACTCCCCCTCACAACAAACTATTTTCCCATTATGATTTCAAAACACTTAAGTTTGTTTTAATCAAAATGGCTTTTCCGGAAAACTTAGTTTGTTTACCAAACAGTTTAGGTACGGGGTTACTTCATCATCTTGTTTTCTACACAAAAGTAGGAAAATCCAAGTACAAGTTAATGTCCTTGATTTACCATATGCAGTCCAGAATCCTCTGTACCACTTGTAAAACATTCACAAACACAACCAAACCTCTTTACCATTTGCATGATTGACGTTACCGAATAAAATTCAAGAAAGATGCCGATTCATGATCCACGATACCATCTTGGGATCTCCGGCAATTCCTGCAAAATCTTCAAACACAGATTTAAAAAGATGCCGATTCATGCTCCACTCTTACAAACCTGGGAGCTCCGGCAAGTCAGGTTTTTCTATTTGAAAAGTTTCACCCAAGCCTGACCAGCCTTGGGTGATTTTGAATTCTTATTCAACAATGGTGGAAAATTTTTCTCATCTATTGTTAAACTAGAATTCTCGACCTTTACCTCAACACATGGCTCCTCTGGTTTTACCATTCCAGAATCATTGCCTGAATGTGGCTTGTCTGACTTTAATGAGTCAGATTCATCGCCGACATGTGGCTCCTTTGTTTCCGAAGAAACAGATTCATCGCCAGGAAGTGAAAACTTCACTTTCTTCTTTTTCTTATCCTCTTTAGTCCTCAGATTTGCATCTGACGAATTCGGTTTTTCTTGACTTTGCATCCGAGGGAGTTGATTCATCAGAACTTATATTCTTTCCAACGGATGAACCCGAGGACAAAATCTTTTCAAGATACTCTCTTGCCTTCTTTCTCTTTTTCCTCAGTCTGTCTTTCTGCCCCTGTGAAAGTTTAACTTTCTTTTCCTGAATTGACTGTTCTGGAACTTTAGG
The DNA here is from genome assembly GCF_002127325.2 of Helianthus annuus. Taxonomy (NCBI): domain Eukaryota; kingdom Viridiplantae; phylum Streptophyta; class Magnoliopsida; order Asterales; family Asteraceae; genus Helianthus; species Helianthus annuus. The sequence goes on along the minus strand of NC_035448.2, from coordinate 101,481,140 downwards.
TTTCAGAACCTTCTGCTCCTGGGGCTTGACTTTGACTGGAATCTTTGCCGATTTCTGAGAATTAGCCCTCAATCTGTCATTCGATCTTCTTGGGCAATCTCTGGCAATGTGACCTTTGATATTGCAATTATAGCACCTCCTGGTCTCATAACTCCAGTATTGGCAGTTAACAGCAATATGTCCGTGATATCCGCAGCTGTAACACATTCTGTTATCGTACCTATCACCATTTTCACACCAAATGCTCAGATCATAGCATTGTCTGGCTTGGTGATATTCCTTCCTCAAGTTTGCTGGTTTTGACGCTTTAGCACTGTAGTTCCTCCTGCACAGAATAATTTTTGAATTTTCATTTTCTACTTTTTGTAATTTTTTCCTTTGATTGGATGATCGTACTGATGAGTTTTTTCTTTCATTTTTAAATTTTTGTTTCTGTTCTACAATCTTCTTCACAGGTTTTTGCTTAGAGCATTCACCTTTTTCAGTTGATTGCAGAACAGTTTTCTGAAATTTTTCTTTCAACTTTAAAAACAATTTTTGTTTTTCTTTTTTAACATTTTCATCATCAGACTCTGTCTCAGAATCATCTGCTGAATAAAATTTCTCATTTTCCTCATCAGTTTTCTCATCACAATCTCCGACTTTGACTTTGTCAAAGTTTGTAGCCTTTTCACTTATCGGAATTGAATTGATTGGTTTTGGACAGGGAAAATTCAAACTGTCAGATTTAGTCACAAAACCTATCAATTTCTTCTCAAGTTCATCAATTTTGTTCCTCGAATTCTCAGCTTCACTTTCAAGCTGAGATATTCTCCCAAAATGAGACTTGATTGTTTTCTCATTATCATTCTTCAAATTTTCAAGAACAGATTTTTCATTCATCAAAACTTTTATCTGTTCCTGAAATTTTGATTCATTCGCTTTCAGATTCTTGTTTTCAAGCTTAATCCAGAAATCTAAATCTTCTGAAGATTTCTGTTTGTTTTCAAGCTCTTTTACCAACTCTTTGATTTTCTTTTGAGCGCTTTCACCTTCTTTTTCAAGTTCGACAATCTTCTGAAGATGGGAATTTATCATCTTTTGTTTTTCAATGTTGTTTTTACTAAACACATTTCTCCCATCTTCAAGAATTTTCACTTGCCCCTCAAATTCTTGATTTTTCAATGTCAAACTGTTAAAATCAACCAACAGTTTGTCATTTTCAGCTTTCAACTTCTCACAATTTTCTTTCAAAATAAGAATCTGATTTTCAACAACGTGCTTCTCGTCTTTCAACTTTTTGACTTCAGATGCCAAACTTGCCATGTCTTTCACGAGTTTGTCATTGTCAGTCTTAAAGTTGTCACACTTAGAGCACACTGTTTCATTCTTCACCGATTCTTCAGCTTTTGGACTTTCTTCTTCCTTTGCTGTGAATGTACCTGCACAGAACATTTTAACGAAATCAAGAGGATTTCCATTATTATCAATATAACAACCTCTCTTAAAATCGTATTTCATCACATGTTTTGCCCTGATACATTTAGTAACCCTTTTGTGCATCTCTTCAATCACATCTGAACTTAGATCTAGCACATTATACTCCAAAACCTTGATCAAATCTTTCTTTTTCTTTCTAACTTCAAGTTCATGAGCTTTAAGTTTGCTGATGAATTGATTTAGAGGTAGTTTTGAAAAATTTGAGTTCTCCCTTAAATTCTTCAAACATTCACCCCATTCAATCGGTAATGCATCTGCAAATTTATCCAATTTTTCAACATTTGACGGATATATCTCATGATCTTTCAGATAATTCAGTAAAACACTATATCGGTCTTTAAGATCATCCAACGTTTCGTCTTTCAGACACACGAAATATTTAAACCTTTTTGCCCATCCATCTTTGCTCACTTTTCTATAACCCTCATCTAGAAATCCGTGATGCCAATCATTAAATCTTTCGAAATAATAGTTCTCCTGTTCATCAAACACCATTGCCATTTTTCGCAAAAACAAACCCGACACGTGTTTACCTTCAAATGGTGGCACCTCCAGTCCACTACACTAATCAACAATTGGGCCGTTTAGGTGAGTTTGGGCGGTTCTCAAAATGTGATTGGTTAATGGGGGTGGTGGGTTAAAAATTTGGGCGGTGGCCAATGGATTAATGGGGCGGCGACTTGAATCCAATCAACAATTACTATCAATGTTCAATCAACAACTACACGTAAGTGTGCTTCACATGGGCGGTGGAAGTGGGCTTTAAAGATTGGGTAAGTGGGGCGGTGGGCTTCAAATAAAAAACAACTGACAACCACTGAGCTTCACATGGGACGATTCAGCTATACTGACTTAAAAGCGGTTCACGTTGTTCAATATAGGTAATTATGAGCGACCCAACATGTGTCATAAAAGCGGTTCAATACTTGACGTATGAGCGGTTCACACGTAATACTATAAGGTTCATATGAGCGGTTCACTGTGTTGAATAAGCGGTTCAGAAGTATTTTTTGGAGCGGTTCACACGCATTGATTACGAGCGATCCAAGAAACTTCCAAATGAGCGATCCAACCACAATATTACGAGCGATCCAGACCTGAAATGTGACGCGAATTCGGACAGAAAATCTGCAATTTCTCCAAAACGGCTTAGTGTTTCAACGTGAAACTTGGTAGGGTTTCAATTCAACGTATTTCGCACATAATGTCAAAAATTCAGACGAAACGGACCGTGAAATCACGTTCAATTTGTCGAATTTTCGTATAAACCGTAAGAAAGGAGTAGAAAGTGATGAAATTGATGAAATTCGGATCTGATTTGGCTCTGAATCGGCTGAAATCTGTACGAGAACGACGTGTTTGATCAAGCAATCGAGCTCCTAGCTCTGATACCACTTGTAGGATCGTTTCTGACCCGAACGAGTCGTTCAGAGGCTTTCTCCTTGGTTTCAGGTGCGGAATTACAAGAAACTAAGGTAGAAACAGCAGGCAAATCACTTTAACTACTTGTTTTACTAATATCAGACGTTTACAGCTCAAATCTCGCACCGGCAAAGCTTCGGCACGATTTCTACACAATGTTCCAACTGTTCTTACTGTTTAGATCGCTCATCAGGCTATATATAGAGATTGGGAACCGCTTATTGGACAGGCCCAATAAGCGGTCCATACATGTCATAAGAGCGGTCCAACATGTGTCCGTTCGAGCGGCTCATACACTTGAGTGTCCAAATGAGCGATCCAACTATCTAGAACCTATACAATTACACAATTTCTCGTATTTCGTTCATTTTACAATCAATCCTATTCTAAGACTCTAAGACTCGAACGAAGATGTAGTCGACAGACAACTGCACCAACAATAAATTTAACATGCTAAAGATTAAAGAACAATAACTTAACGACCTGATCCACAGGCAAGCGTACCATGACTGGCCTATAGTAATTTAGAATTCAAATTCACGTTCAATTAAGGCTCTAGTAGACGATTAACTGATGTGAAATCAATTAAAAAATCCTACCGAGGAGAACTAAAATCCCATCAGAATCTGCAGCAACACAAACAAAAAACATGTTATAATAAATGTAAACTACCTGATGGTTTGTTTTGCTATACAAAATTACTTTGTAGATTCTAAACTCAATAACCATTATGTTGACTAAGTATTAAATAAAGCAATTAAACATTAAAATGGCACCTTCAGTAAGCAATCTCAAACATAAAATGAAATCTTCATTAGCTAGTTATGAATCTTTAGTTATAAATCCAAATTACCGGATGGTTTGTTTTAATATACAAAAATTGCAGATGGATGATTGTGATCTCAAGTTCCAGGCCATTGTGTTCATCGGTGAGAGACATTCGTGGTTTGATCAACTTTGCATACACTTCCCACGTGAACATACACGGTTCATACCCAGAACCGGGAACTCACCAAATCAGGGAACTAAGAAGCTTACACTAAATCCTTAAACGGGTTGGTCATATCTCTAGGTGGTTAGGTTCGATGGTCCGACCGGGTTGAGACCTTGAACTGCTCTCCCTAGCCTAAAGAAAATAAGTGTTTTAACAGACCAGGGCCGTCTCCGAAAATCCCAAAAAAAATTTTGGCCCTGTTCGAGATAAAAAAATTGGGCCCTATTCGCAAATCTTATATAACATAAACTTATATTGTTATGAAATAGATAAAACAAATTAACAAAAATTTTGACAAAGGTTTGGGCCTATAATCAGTTAAGGAATTGGGTTTGTTACCAAACTTTGGGGCCTGTAAAATAATTGGGCTATATATATAAAGAAAACATAAAAATTTTGGGCCCTTTAATTATTTGGGCCCTGTTCTCAAGCTCACTCTGAACTTGCTCATAACCGGCCCTGTAACAGACAAATTACCTGGTGAACCGATTGTGACTTCTCGATTTATGGTTGATGCCTTAACTATTTAGCCTCTTCAACATGAACTCCAGATCGCCTCTTTTGATTCCAAAAAAAAAAAAAAAAAACAGAACGGTTGTAGATAAGATTAAAGAGAGAATAAGGCATTGATGGGGAAAAAAACAATTAAGGATTTTGAACAGTAATTTACCTTTGATTGGAAATGAGATTAAAGAAGGATTTATAAAAAGCATATTTAATTGACTTAGAGGCTGTTTGGCAACATCTGAACCAATAAGTGCTGAATGAATAAGAGGTCTGAATGGGTAAGAGGGTCTGAACCAGTAAGTGCTGAACCAGTAAAGTGCTGTTTGGTTGCACCTCTGAATGACCGTGTAAAATGACATTTTTACCCCTCTCAACAAAACTAAATACCAACTGTGGCAACACCAAAAATTCATCAACACAACTCTCAATACAGATTACAAAAGCATAAAATCAACAATCAACAACCTAAATAAAGAATAATAAACCCCGATTTGGAGAAAGAAAACCACATCAAAAGAAATTACAAGCTTCAATTCACTCAAACCGATGCCATTCACCTCGTACAACAACCGGTGGCTGTGGAGGTTCGATTGAGGAGGAGGGCGGCGGCTGTGGAAGGTCCAGAGTGGAGGAGGGCAGCGGCGGTGGAGCTTCGATTGAGGGGGAGGGCGGCTGCTGTGGAGGTCGGGAGTAGAGGAGGGCGGCGGCTATCGAGGTGTGGAGTGGAGGAGGCCGGCGACTATGGAGGTGTGGAGTGGAGGAGCGCCGCCTGGTGTGAAGATGGAGGATGCGGCTGTGGTGTGCAGATGGAGGGGGAGAAGAGATATGCGTGTGTTGTTAGGGCATAAGGGTCATAAGTTTCATTCAGTTTCATTCAGAGCTCACAATATGCTGAACCATTCAGAGAACCATAGTTTCATTCAGAGGTTGTAAAATGATGAACCAAACACTCCATGTCTGACCGATTCAGACATAAAGCCTCTGAATGGATCCATTAAGTGGCAACCAAACAGGCCCTTAATAACACCTGATTCCTTCAACATGATGACCATTTCTTGTACCATCACCCTCCCTGTTCAACACCATCCTCGAGTTAACCCTAAAAGGAGAACTTCATCAGCCGGAAATCAAAGCTAAGATCAGATGGATTCCGTAAACCCTAGTCCAGTACCTTCACCGTTGAACCAGGAAAGGGCTTTCTGATCCCCCGTTAAGAAATCAATAAAAGTTGAAGAGATAACACCAAATTTACCAATCGATTAATAAAAACAAATCTAAGGCTCAGAGTGAAGCTGGCTGCAAGGTGGGTTGCAGGTCTATACCTACCATCCACCACCCTTGCCGCGCCATCTTTGTGAATGATCTATATGAATGATACTTATCACAGCCTAACAACAGTCAGCTTAAACACAACCAGCCACACAAAAATTCCACCAGCAGAAACCTTATAAGAGAACGAAGGGTTTCGATGTTAGGGTTTCAGATTTGCAAGCGGCGGCGATACCGGCGGCGGTGATGGCGGTGGCGGTAGTGGAAGTGACCGACAGTGGTGATAGCTAACCACACAAATGAAACACTACATAACCACCATCATTGCCATCAGCGAGGTGTGTAACCGGGGTGAGGAGGACGGTCGTAGGCCATGGCCGGCGACTCCTCGTCTGCCAATAGTACCGCCAACGCCGCCTGATTGAGATTGAGCAAATATGAAAACGTAAAAGGACGATGGGGTTGGGTGTTTTCAGCGGTGTGTTGAAGACCGGCAGATTTCGGTCATGTGAAACCTGGAAACTTGAACTGTTCTTAAGGGGTTTCATCAATTGTTATATTGATAATTACTTTTTTTATTTATCTAAATTCAATTGAATTTGGATTTAGTTTAAATCATCATCATCATCATCATACTCGGTAAATCCCACCAATAGCAAAGCTAAGGTAGGGTCTGAGGAGGGTAAGATGTAGACAGCCTTACCTCTACCCCGTAGGAATAGAGAGGCTGCTTCCAGTGAGACCCCCGGCTCGATGGTAGTTTTGTATCAAACCTTGGACATAAGGCACATAACACTCGGCAATTAAGACAACGGCCAATTAGTGCATGTACTCCCTTGTCTTTCGGCTATCAACGCCACCACATGATGCATGATTAACCATCCTCTCTTTTAACATTATTTTCACGAAATTAGTAAAATAACGTTAAAATTAGTGCACTTTCACTTTTGCCCCCCGAGCGCCCACATATATATACATTATATGCGCATACCGCAAGCGAGGCGTCGGATTTAGTTTAAATAAGTTTGGGAATTAACATATAGTTTGAAAAGATTGTGAATTAACATATTTCGTATGTCATAAAAGCCTTTTGTTACTTGCTACATCTTTGACTTTTTTCCAAAAATCTGGAAATATACTATTGCAACACATCCAAACACTCTTAAATTAAATTACAAAACGACTTATCCTCAAAAATAAAATACATAGTAGCTCCTGGTAGATCAATGACAAAAGCATGTTCTTAAATTTCTAACTTGTATTAGGTTTCAGATTATCTACAGGTAGTGATTGCCTTTTGTGACCGGCCTTGGCTGTTAAGTTTCCAAACGAACTTTCTTTTTCATTTTTCTAGCAATTTCAAGTAGAAATCCAACATGAACAACTAAAAACACTATTTTAAAACACAAATAATCACATATAATTCAAGAGTAATAAATAAATTTAGTTGTTTTTGGATAATAACAAGACATAAACTTTACCTAGGATTCTAAAATCATTCAAATTCATGTCAAATCACTCAATTATGTGTAATAAAGATTCACAGCTTTCACGGACATGCCTTCTAAATAAATAGGAAAGAGCCTAATTAGGGTGATTAATCCTGCCTTAAATCAACAACTATTTTTCACCATTACTAACCACAAGCTTATAGTGGTGGGAGCTGATGCTTCCTATGTAAAACCATTGACCACCAGAGTCCTCATGCTTGGAACAGGTCAGACCACCGATTTTCTCATGAAAGCTAACTAACCAACACTACATTGCTGCACGGGCTTACGCCATTGCACAAAGGTGTAGTGTTCGACAACACCATCAACACCGCCAATTTGTAGTACAAATATGCAACTTCAAGGCCAATTATGCCGCCTCTCCCGACATATAACGACACTGCCATTTTGCAAAAGGATTTTGAAACCTTCAATATTTAAAAAAATCTGCCTACAACCCCATCATCGCCCCCTTATTTTAGCAAAGGCCATAGCCGGGGTCTCCGTTACCAACCGAATTGAGCACGCAAAGCCCAGTAAAAGCGCAAAACGGAAAGAAAAACGGGCCCAACAAGAAGCAGCCCGAGAGCAAAGAATACAAGAAGAACAAAGCGGTATTGTAAGCGATCGAATGGTTGAGAATGAACGATTAGAGAAAAAACTTGAACCCCTTGGTTTGGTGATTAACGAAATCAAACCAGACGGGCATTGTCTTTACATAGCTGTTGAAGACCAGTTAAAAGTCAAAGGTTTGACTTTCTACACATTTCAAGAACTTAGAAAATTGGTGGCGGATTATATGCGGCAAAACTCGTCCGATTTTCTTCCGTTTTTTTCTATCGGAAGTTACGGATGGAGATTGTGATGACCCTGTTGTGGAAAAGAGGTTTGAGAGTTACTGTAATAAAGTCGAGTCAACGGCTGCTTGGGGTGGTCAACTTGAACTCGGTGCGTTGACTCATTGCTTGAAGAAACATATCATGATATTTTCGGGATCTTTTCCTGATGTGGAGATGGGAAAAGAGTACAAATCTGGTGAGTCTTTGGGTTCGAGTATTATATTGTCGTATCATAAGCACGCGTTTGGGCTCGGTGAGCATTATAATTCTGTTGTCCCCGTTTGAAAAACGGTTGAAATGGGTCGGATAACATATCATACTTTAAGTTGATAATTTTTTTTCTTTCCCATAATTTTTTGTTTTGTAATGGCAATAGAAGTCATGCTTAATCTCTTGTATTAGAGTTTGTAGTAGAGTATTGCTGTGAAATGTTTTTGAAGTTGAACTTGTATCACTCAAATAACATAATTGCTGTCTTAAATCTTGGATGCCATGTGAAGTATGGTGCTTGATCTGAGTTTATGATATATTTGTTTCTGACATTTTTAAAGATTTGACTGGTTACTTGTGGGCATCAGAAAGCCTGCCTGTAACCGAGTCGAGTCAAGTTCGTTAAGACTCGCTGTACTTAAGAGAGCTCGAGCTTGACTTGCTTCACGCTTTATGTTCATTAGTAAATTTAGAGAATACACTGTTTATTCTATATAATTTTTTAATATTTTTTGGAAGTAATTGTGAGAGAAAATACAATGATAAAAGTATAAAAAAAATATTATTTAATTAAAAAAAAAAGGAAAGTAAAGATTTTTAGTATAATCATAAAGAGATGAAGGTCAATTGTGAATGTTGTTATCAGTCTAAACCATGAAAACAACTTGCATAATAAAAATTCTTACTTTAATTGGCAAAAACAGACTTCTGTTTTTGTTCTTACATTTAGTGGACTGCTTCTTTATTCCAATTGTGTTTCAAAGAGAACAAACACAACTTTGACCTAAGAAAGTCAAAATCTTGCTAAAGATGTTCCCGTTTATTCAGCCAAATAGATCAAACACATTTTTGATCCAGCACATACATGATTATATTCATCATTCATAGTTTCATACTGTCTTGTCATAAATTGTAAAAAATAAATAAAAATCAGTAATCCCACAAACCTTTATTTACACAAACTTGTTTAAAACCATAAACTTACTATAAAAAACATATCAACATAACCATAACCGATTACCAACTCAACATCAAAGTCGTTATCTTGAAGTATATAATTATGGCTAATTAACCTTTGGATCATACGCGCAAAGCCACAGGATCTTGCCATGAGATCTTCCTCTTCCCTGATCGATTCGTTGAACCATCGCCAACGTTCCTACAAACCGATAACATTAAATCATTCTGTTGTTCTTTTCTTTGATCGTCAAAGCTCTCTTGCACTTCTTCTTCCATCTGAAAAAAACGATATTATACCGTTAGAAAACTTTAAAAACTGTTTCATAAAGAGTTCCATGTAGGGCTGCAAACGAACCGAACCGTTAGGGAAATACATGTGTTCATGAACTGTATATGTAATGTTCATGAACACATATGGAAACAAATGAACACAAACAAGCGTTCATGAACGAAATCTTGAAGTATTTAAATACAATATAAAACTAAAAACATTAATGAACTATCGAACACAAACAAACATAAACGAACACGTTACTGAATGTTCACAAATATAAATGAAAGACCGAGGCCTCTGGTCATGTTCATTCATTTAACTTCACAAACGAACTTCCCGCTGAACGGTTCACGAACTGTTCGCTAAACGTTCGGTTCGTTTGCAGCCCTAGTTCCATTGTTCACTAAAGTTTAGCAAAACTTACTGATATCTGGTTCAAGTCGAATATAGGAGCACGTGCTTGAACCAACGGTTTCTCACCACTAACACCGTTTTCTTTCTGAACAAATTCGGTCACTGGAAATGAATTGTTCCCTATAACCCTTTGGTTTAGATCAACACCATACAAATTTACATTTCTTCCCAAGTTATTAATAATGTTTTTCTTCTTTGTATACATTTTCCCCCCTCTGGATTACGTTTGGAGTCGGGGGCAAATTCGTCAAAGTCGTAGCCTTCTTCGGGTTATTAACCTTCTCCTTCTTGCTTTTCCTGTATTGGGTTGTTTCTATATTCGGTAAAATCACTTCTTGTGAAGTTGATGTTCTCGTTTTCAATAAAAATTTGCGTCGACGCCTCAAGAACCTGGAAAAACAAAGAACAAGAACCGTAATCTTGATGAACATTTAAATTTCTCGAATTCGGAATAACGTTTGAATATGTTGTATTTAATTATCAAGATGATAATATACCTAACTTCAGCTTCTAAAGTTTGTTTCTTTTGCTTCATTGCCTCCAATTGATTTCTTGCAGCCTCTGTTTTCTGTAAATTTAGAATAATATTGAACAATAAATATGATGGTAACTTCAAGATTTTGGTACTAAAAGGGACAAAACCAGTGATTGTACAAGATCATAAAAGATTTTACATAAATACCCTTTTGAAATTGAGAGATCAAACAAGATTTTTTACAAAGAAAATTCTGCAAATTATTAGTAAACAATTTTTTTTCCATCTTTCAATCCCAGTTCAGATCATAACCCTAACCCTAAAATACACCTAGATATTCATGTCAAAAGACTCAAAACATAGATCAAAGGTCAATATTTAATTATTGAGAAAAAGCATGAATCTTTTTTATAAATCTTGAACAAAAAACAATAGATCTATTCTGATGCATACCCATATACATGATAGCATAAAGATCATCAAGAAATATCTAAGAAATCACTACATATGATCAAAACAACAAAACCCAAAAGGAAATCAAATAAAACATAACCCAAGATCAAATCTTTAAGCATAAAATGAAAAAAAGATACCTGCTGCAACTCAAGAAAACCTTCAAAAAGGCGATTCAAATTTCACTGACCTAAAACCAAAAATCAACACAAAAAATATTATTAAATAATAAAAAATACAAATGAATCAAACGATTTAGAGAAATATACAAGGTAAAGATGACTCGATTACCTGGTTGTCCGCATACGGATGAAGAAACCGGCTTCATGTTATTCGTCTAACAAAGGTTTTGTATCGGAAATCCTTCAAGATCTGAACGATTTTGTATTTAGGGTTTCTCATGCCGTCATCTCTCCTTCTCCATCGCATCTCTCTCTATTTCTCGTTCTCTCTCTGTCTCCCTCTCCTCTCTTTCCACTTGGGAATTCAAATTTTGAAAATGCAGAGAGAGGAATTTGGTGCAGATCTAGATCTGGCGAGTAGGACAGAGGAATATGGTGTAGAGAAGAACACTACAGCTTTCAAAAGTAGATGTGCGGATCATGATCCGTGTGAAGTTGATGGACGGTAGGATCATGATCCATGTGAAGTAATGGACGGTGGATCATGATATCTGTGTTTTTGTTTGAGTTAGTAAGGGTATATGTGGAAAGTGAGGTTATAAATGTGTTTGTTGTGCTTAAAAGACTTGTACATTATGCATTAAGGGTGTTTTAAGGAAATTTTTATGGACTTTAAGAAGTCCTTCCTATATGCTTTATAAAGTAGTATAGATAGATAGGGGAGGGTTATCTTGAGAACGCTAAATATTGCGAGAACCGTGAGAAAGAATGAAAAAACCAATCAAAACCGAATTTTTTTAATACAAACCTCATTATAATTAAAATACAACATCAAAAAAGAATTTACAATATCATTTAATTCATTTCTCTTCTCAAAATCACTCTTACTAGATTTTTTACGCATGTGTAAATATAACAAATTTACACATGTGTAAATTTTCTTTATTTACAAATTCATGTAAATTTAAACGTTTAAATTTAATTTCTAACATTATATTCGAACAATAATGATAAGTGTAAAAAGAAATTTTGAATTTGAATTGTTTTTGACCAAGTTCTCGTGGTTTTTTCATTCGTTCTCATGGTTTTCGCGATATTTAGCATTCTCATTTAAACCCTATCGGAACGGAAGCACAAGTAACAAATGATTAATATGAACACTTTTATACCAAGGAATACCCGCAATGGAACAAGGTCACCTACATGCAAATACGAAATATAAACACAACCATAGGGGGTTTTGTGACAGTTCTTCCTTTTCGACCATCATACAAATACGAAACCAATGAAATCTTGTGTTTCATTCTCAGGATTTGTACAATTACATATGACAAGTACATATATCAAATTTTGTATTCCGAACTCTCGAGAAGCTTTTCTCGAAGTTTTACGTAAACTATTATGCAAACGTAATCAGTTTAATGAAACGTACACCCCAGAATAGTGACATAAGCTTAACATACTTAAATAACCTTTACATAACTCAGAAATAAGTTTTGAAGGGTTTGGTCTGACAAAAACAAGTTTATTCGATCACATGGACTACTTGCGACAAACTGCAAAAGTCTGCCAATTCGTATAACAACGTACACTCCGAAACAAGATCACAAGCTAAACATACCCTAAATACCCTTAACATAGCTTAGAAATAAGTTTTGAGGGGTTTGGTATGCGAAAATACGCTTATTTGATCATAGGGACTAAAAGCGTCAAAACTGTGAAAGTTTGCATATACGTGCACATCTTGCTTTCTGACCATATCCAGACATCCAAAAATTTTTTTAATCACTAGAATATTGTATTTTAGTGATAGGGATGAAAAAAATACCATTCGTCGCTTAATTTGGATCGTTTTCGCGTCCGTTCGAGTTTCGTCGTAATTAACAAAAAAAACGCGATCGTACGACCAAACGAACCGACATCCATGATATTTCCAAGCAAATTTCAAGTCCCCTATGCTTTAACATCCTTGTAGAGCCTTGAAAATGGGTTAATGGGGGTTATACGCATCGAAAAACAAGTTCGGAGCTGTAGGGGCTTGTTCTGCCAATTCTGAAACTTCTGCCTGACACCCTCACGGGGCGCGACAGCCTGAGGCTGTTGCCGTCGCGCGATGCGATCACTTCATCTGGACAGAAACCTTGTTTTTGAAAACCAGCTTGCTGCACATTGAGTTTTCTTCATAGTTTTTCAATATTGTGGGCTTTTTGAGTGAAGTTCAAGGCTTTTAATCTGAACCAAACACTTGTAATGATCCTACACATGCTTGGGCAACGCACAAGACACTTGGCATGATCTTGTGGCTTAAATTCAAGTATAAATACACCCTCAAATCTGCCCATTTCCTTGCTCATCCCATTTTCTCAATCTCAAACTCTAAGTAGAGGCTACCACTTGTTTGGAGGCCTCTTACCTGAGTTCTTCTAGTCATTTTTCCAGCCTTAGAGCACTTGTAAGTGTTCTTTCATGGCTTGTTCATTCATTTTAGCAATTACAAGCTGAAAGTCAAACAGTTTGATTACCGTTTAACTTTTGGTTTTGACCATGAATTGGTCAAGTCAAAGTTCAATCGAACTTTTCAACGTGAGCATAATCACGATGGTTATAATCCCTTGCGATTATACCTATTGATTACTACGTTGACTAGTCAAAGTGACGAGTCAAAGTTTCGGTCAAAATGCACGACTATGTGCATTTTGCAATGAAACTATTTTCGGGAATCAAAACACTTTGTTTTGATATCAAATCAGTTTTCTAACTTAGTTAAACATGTTTTAACATGTTTAACTCGTCACTTTTAGTTTAGTGCTTATTTAGGGTCGTAAGTCAAGCGGTCTCGACAACCGCTTAGACTTTCGAACCCGAGCCGTTTGGTCGATCATTAGAATCCGACCAAACATATTTTGTGACCATAGTTGTATAGGGAATGCCCTTTTTGAGCATAATTTCATTTTAAGCATATGTAACCAAAATTTTGACACCTAAACTGATTTTGCAACATAATTAAACATGTTAGGGCATATAATACTTATCATAGGGCTAGTTAGACCATCCGAACGCGCTTTTGCACAAACGACACGTTAAAGTATTGTAAACTACCTTAACGAGTCGTAACGGGTCATAAGCACTTAGGATAGGTATCAAATCAGAATGTAGGCTTGTTAAACCATATCATATAAGTTCCAACACTCATTTGGTTTACAAGATCTCATTCTATGCTATCTCCCGATTTAGGCCTAGATTATTAACATAGTGATTCCATACTAGGTACCACTTGATTCCTTGACTTCCCGAGCTTTGTTAGTTCACTAGATCAAGGATACTTGCAATCTCAAGTGAGTACATAGCTCCCCTCTTTTATGCTTTCAATTGTTTTGGGGTGACTCATATGTGCTAAATGCTTTTTAAGTTTTCATAAACAAATGCTATGGTTTATATAAAACATGATGATTTCAATAATGTGAACGAACTTGTTGGGGCGTTAGTCGAAAGATAGACGAATGACATTCATTAACTATGATCAAGCCGACCAGTAGTATGTTAAGGTACCATAGGATCTGACAAATCCCGTTATCGGACTATCCCTTTGGTGGGTAATGTGGGTAACGACAGAAACTGTTTTCTGATTAACAGATCATGTGTTGGTTTGTTAGTCTTATTAAAGAGGTCTTTTAGGGCCTATTAAAGATACCCCATGGGTGGTATAGTCGAGTTAGAACACATGTTTGAATGTATTCATTAAAGAACGACCAAAAATTGTATTTCACAATTAAAACACGAATGATTGAACGATGGTTTATAACACGGACGATTTGAACGATTGAACGATTTGAATGACTGAAACGATTTTAACGATTTTGGACGAATGTTTTCAAACGATGTCACACAACGAGGTTTACTTAAAGATATAAACCATACAATGTTTACTTTCAAAGTCGATTTACTAGGTTTTACAAAGATAAATGTTTTTAGTCAAGATTCATGGCTACAATGATTTTGGTTTTACTTATATCAACTTGTAAAGTTGATAAAACATATTGCAATCTCAAACACTTTTTGATTTCAAGGTACATACTCGACAACTCTCGTAGTTGGACGAGGTATTCCAATATGGATTCAAAGCCATGAATTTGACATACAAAACCTATGTACTCGCCGACATTTTTATGCTGACTCTTTTCACATATGTTTCAGGTTCTATTATGTGGCGATTGTTGATTTCTTGCTACATATAGGATGGACGCGGGCTTTAGTGACTTAAAATTTGAAAGAAAATTGTTGTATTTATTTGGTTTATATGAAAACAATGAGTCAATTAATGAGATAAAACAAAACTTCAATTACCGTGTGTTGTGAAACAATGATTCTGTTACGACACTCCCCGACGTTTCCGCCGCGGTTTGTTGTATTACGCGGTCGGGGTGTGACAGTTTTAGGTATTTCTTCGGTTAGTAATAACCGCGTGAGACACCGAGATGCAACGAGGTGAGCTAGAATGGCAGGAACAAGCTGAAAACACAGCTCTTTTTCAGCCGGTTAGCGGCGATGGCGGCCGAACATGTAACATTCCCAAAATTTTAAATTTAAAATAAAGTTATTACACGGATAGATCATGGGTAAGTTGAATGTTAGAAATATAAAGTACCTAGACGGGCATAGGAACCGTTTAATAATTTAATTATAAAAATACATTATATTTGAACCTACTCCGTTTTTAATGAAACTTGGTTCAAAATGTAGATAAGATTATTTTCGTTCTAATGACATATTCATTGTTTTATAAAACATAATATTTTAGAAGTTATAAGCGCCAAATAAGTGAAGCAGCTGAATTAATTATAATATATAAATAATAAAATAATAATAAGCTTCACATTTGAAATTAAAAGGTGCACGTGTGCATGTGTGTGTACAAAAATCAAAAGAAACATTTAAAACAAATGGGTGTACGTGTATGTTTGATTTTATTAGGATGGGGTACGTGGATCTTTCCTTAGCTTCTAAGATTGAAAACTTTTATACAAGTATAAATAAGATCAGTTGCACACAATCAAAATTTGTTCAGTCCTTTTTCTTTCTTCCTCTCGCTACTATGTCGCCCCTTTTCTCTCAAATATATATTTATAAATTTTAGTTTTATTTTCACCCCATAATAATAATAATAATAATAATAATAATAATAATAATAATAATAATAATAATAAATCCCTGCTCCGTTTTAAGTATTGTAACCCCTGACCACTGAGTCAATGCCCTGTCTGATTGACTTAGGACCCACCAACGCATGTCGTGGCTCTGCCCGACTAAGTACGTTGGGGTTCTGTCTCGTGACGTAGGGATAAATTTGAACAAGGTTACTATACTTAATACGAGTACATTATTTATTTTATTAAATAGTCCAGGAGCTATACCCAAGATATAACAACCCTCCTTACAATATTTTAGACACCCCTAAATGTCCCAAACTACCCCCGTATATGAATAACGGACCCGAATAACCTTTATATTAATAAATAACAAATAAAACAAATAAAATAGTGCCGTCGCGGCCCGCGACCTCCGAAGGAGATTCCTTCGCGGGGCGCGACGGAGTATAACTTGCCAGGCACACAAGCAAGCCACGTGTCAGGACACGTGTCGAACCACCTGGTGACTCACCAACCCTAAGCCGCCTTAAGACTCCCTCGTGGGCCGTGACGTGCTAGGCCTGTGGGCGTCGCGGGACGCGACGAGGTCCAGAAATTCCTATAAATTAGACGTTCAGCTGCCATTCTTCCTCGTTCATTTTCTTTCTTTCCTCTCAAACTTCTATAGGCTAATGCTATAGCCTAATACCCCCTAAATAGCGAAGCTCTACCTCGTCGTAAGTATCATAACCCCCGGTTACGTATTAGATACGTTGCCCGATTGATCTAGTGCTCTGTAATGGCTGTCGAGGCTCTGCCCGACGTAGTCGTTGGAGTTTCTGTCTCGGGGGAGGGTATAACTAAAGTAAATTTGGGTTATTATACTAACGCGTGTGCATTGTTTATTTAACTAACTTATAACCAGGAGGTCACAAGAAAATACCTAAAATAGCAATGTGAGTAATCTCCTTTTTGCAAACTGTTTTTACAAAACCTCAAATGTTTTACATTCTATTAAACAGTGATTGAGTATTTGCATTCTACAATTATCGTCGGTATGTTGGGGTTTTGTATACAAAATTTGTTACTACACTATGAATAGTAACATGACCACCAGTCATTGATTGACAGTACCGTGGGTGGTAATTAAGGTAGATGCAAACAAATGTAATTGCGCGACCGCCCTCAATGCTGAAAAATGTTTTAAACACGTGTTTCAGGTAACTTAGTGTGAAGCCAATAAAGGCCAACTGGAGATCACTGAAGGCTTAGAAAAGTTGCCATAAAAGTTACCAAATTAAAAAGGAGAATTGCTTTCAATAATTAGGGTCATCCCTAAAAAACATGTTTACAATGGAAACTTGGTTTTTCCCATGTATTTATTATTGTTAAAAATATGGTGTTTTACTCTGATAAAATATTTCCTAACTATGGTCCTGATGAAAATTTCCGCTGCCAAATTAATAAATACCGATACCATCTGACTGGTTCGCGGCTCCCGCTCCCGGGGTGGGGTCGGGGGCCGTGACAGAACAGCTGCGATGGCGGAGGCGGCTAGCGGTGACGGAACAACGACGCCAGGAGGGAGGCTGGCAGCTGTAGTGAAGTGTGGCAGCTGGGGTTTTGTTTTTGGACAAGCCTCTTATGTCTTAACCCATGCTTATGCTTATATTGCCAAGGATTAGGTTAAAACTAAAACCATATGGGCCACAAGCCCACATCCTTTCCTCTTGTCTTTCTTTCAGCCTGTTAACAAAAGTCTATAATGTAAAACACAATATGATTAGGTTTATTATAATATTTATTTGATAACTTCATAAAATAAAATATTATGAATCGTTCCGTCAAAATATGTATTTTAATCTAATTAAATGAGTTACCTCGTTGTCCTTGGTGTAACTCTTACGAGTCAAGACCCAATCGGTAGCATTGACTTGTCTAACCGGACATGAACTTCCAACAGCTCTCACTTGGACGGTTTCCGATAAGATCCCAACGCAGATAGCCAGCAGTGCTCTAGCTATACATGGCTGCCCCCAGCAGGTCATGACACTTCAAAGTCACCAACCAAGGTATCTTCCTTTAGAAACAGTTCGTTGCTTGAAGATAGTAGACTTAGCTAATCGAAGCCCAATAACATCCATGTGACGGTCATGTTTCTCTTGATTCATTGGCTTAGTAAACGGGTCAGCTAAGTTTTGATATGTGTCAATTTTGCTTATAATAATGTTTCCATGTTCCACAATTTCTCATATGTAGTGAAACTTTCTCAAAATGTTCTTGGCTTTGTGATGTGATCGAGGCTCCTTGGCTTGAGCAATAGCACCTATGTTATCACAAAATATCTGGATGGGTTTCATGATGCTTGGAATCATATCGATATCGGCTATGAACTTCTTCATCCAAGCAGCTTCTTTTGCGGCATCCGATGTGGCAATGTACTTAGATTCCGTGGTGAAATCATCCATAACACTCTGCTTGGAGCTTTTCCATGAGACAACTCCTCCGTTGAGAGTGAACACAAAACCTGTTTGTGTGTGAGAGGTACCTCGGCCAATCTGAAAACTAGCATCATTATAACATTTTACAATGAGCTCCTCATTCATTCCCCCAAATATCAAGAACATATCTTTTGTCCTTCTCAAGTACTTAAGAATGTTCTTAACTACAGTCCAGTGAGCAGTCACAGGGATCTGCTGGTAGCGGTTGGTCATGCTTAAAGCATACGAGACGTCTGGTCGAGTACATACCATAGCATACAAGATCCTTAGAAGGAGCTTGCGATTTGTTCAAAACGGTACCTTTAGTCATTGGAACACCTCCTTTCTTGGAGTTTTCCATCTTAAAGCGTCTTATCACTTGGTCTATGTATGTACTTTGACTTAGACCAAGAAGTCGCTTAGATCTATCCCAATAGATCTTGATTCCCAGAATGTAAGCAGCTTCTCCAAGATCCTTCCATGCAAAACAAAATCCCAACCATCGTTTAATTTCATTAAGCATAAGGATGTTGTTTCCAACAATCAATATGTCATCCACATACAAGATGAGAAATGATATAGCACTCCTACTAACCTTTCTGTAAACACAAGGCTCATCTTCATTTTTGACAATGCTAAATTCTTTGACTTTCTAGTCAAAGCAAAGATTCCAGCTTCGAGACACTTGCTTGAGTCCATAAATGGACTTGTTCAGCTTACATACCCTACTAGGATACTCTGGATCAATAAAAGTTAGGTAGAACCGTATAAACATCTTCAGAAAGATGCCCATTAAGAAAAGCGGTTTTAACGTCCATTTGCCGAATATTGTAATTGATGTGCATAAAATACAACATATAAATTGTATCAAATACGACGTAAAATCAACCCTTTTTCGATACTAATGTTGGAAAAAGCATGTTTCTTTGTTCCTTTTTAATTTACAGGGTTAAAAGAGCTTAAATGTGTAAAAGGAGCAAAATAACAGCAAAAACCAACATAAATCCAAAGAAGGAGGATTGACGCAACTCGCCAAGCCCCAATCCACATACAAACAACAAAATAGCAAGATTAGAAGACCTAACACGGGGCCGTGTCCACCAAACACGGGCTGTGTCTAAGACTGGAATCTGTGCAGAAGAAAAGACAATAGTAAAGGACAAAACAGACAGCCAACATAGGGCCGTGCTAAGCCAACATGGGGCATGGTCAATTCAAAGATTTGGAGAATCTACGATAGTACAACAAGTACATTGGCCACAGGCCGTGCCATTGACACACGAGGCCGTGTTAGTACAAGACCTGACGCTGCAGTTGATGAGGAAGAGAGAGATAGAGAGATGGCCACGGAGTCGTGCCAGGAGGGCACGAGCCATGGTGAACGTCCTGTTTTCAGCTAGAAATAGATGTGCTTGGTTTCATTCCAAACCATCCCTTGGCAAACCACTTCTCTCTTACTTGCCACCACTCCACCACTACTACACCACCATCATCCATCTGCCATCATTTAGAGTGTGTGTAGTAGTAGTCTTGGGATCCAAGATCGATCGTAAGAGTCTTTGTCAAACAAAGGCCATGCTTGGCTAAACTCTTACATCACTTGGTGAAGACAAATCTTTTATGTATTACTTTTTGATTTCCAATCTTTGGCAACTTTTTAATTGGGTATGTATTAATGACTTTAATAACTAGTTTTTTATATTGCAGACAAATTTATCTAATCATTCTTCATATATTGCTGATTCACATATTCGTGTCTTTACAGTCTATATACAGCGCACGTTAATTTCCTGGAAGGGGGTTAGAAGGGTGGTTGGGTAAATTTTTTGTCTCGTTCTGTGTATAGATCCTGCGAGAACCTGGTTCAAGCTTAGTATTACTTGACGAGTGGACGGGCATTACCCCACACGGTAGAAGTAGGAACCACTTGAATCCCTTATCTATAAACTACTATTAAAACTTTAAACCAATCCTGCGTGGACTGTATCCCTATTGACTCAGACCAAAGGGTTGAGGGTGATCGCTGCCTGGAAGGGGGTCCACCACTTTACGCATTAATAACTTACTTAATTATCTTTCAATAATCCAACCTTGCGGGAAGGGGACCTACTACTATAACTTAAAGATAATCTCTTAAAATGCCCAAAGTGCGGAAATTATTAAAAGGATACATAAAAGAGGAGTTGGAACCAAGTGATTCCTTCTTGTCTATTTATTTTTCCTTACATTTTATTTTTGCTTTATCCTTTTAGCTTTTAAAAAACCCTTTTATCAAAGTTTGGTTCAATTAGACGTTGACGATAAGCTGGTATTAAAAGCTCTTGTGTCCTTGGACGACCTCGGTATCTTGCCATCACTATACTATGTCCGGGATGGGTGCACTTACCTAGCGTGTGTGTAGAGTGATAGTACAATATCGTGATTTATAAATTTAAAACTTGAATCGGCGAGTAAACAGAGCTAAAATATTTTAAAATATATATACACCCGCACGCACGTCATGTTTTTGGCGCCGTTGCCGGGGACACAAGGATTTTAAGAAAGCTTAAAATTGACGGCCTAATCATTTTTTTTATCTTTTCTTTTTAGGTTTTCTTCTTTTTCTTTAAATTTTTCACTTTCTGCAGAATTGACACAGGGTTGTGTTACCCTAACACAGGGTCGTGCCAACTCTCCAGTATCATTAAATCTATTTTCTACCAGATACAGACTGTAGCACGGGCCGTGTTACGCTAACACGGGGCCGTGCCAAACTAACAGTTTGTAGGAAAATAGTAACCGACTGATCCCGACGATTAAAAACTCTCTGAAAAACATGGATTCCTATGATTATTTTTACCCCCGCCACTATTACGGTGCTTGGTGCGATTATTGTGGGGAGGAGCATGAAGAATCGAAATGTGGCGTTCTAAACTTCACTCCCCACTATTTAGCCCCATCGTTTTCCTGTAACAAGCACCTTAAGATGGGCGGGGGTTAAAATGATAATGAAGTCCATCCACCTGATCTCCATCAACCCTCTTACCTAGAAGACTTAGAAGACACAAGTCAAATAGAAAAGAGGATTCTAAAAATCAAAGAATTAGAATCCTTGACAAAGGCACGATATTCATCAAGGGTCCCAACCGAATGGGAATGGATGGAAGAAAAATCAGGTATAAACAACACCGAGGTCAACCAACCTACCATAGACGCTTGCGAAGATGAAGGCGATAGTCGTCCTTGTTTCGATTTCACGATGACGGTCCCCTTTACAGTGTATGAATTTCACACTGATGGTTTGGATAGGAGTGAGTTGACTCATACCTTCTTTAACAGGAGCCTGGATAAGGTAAATAAGGGATGGTTCCATTTTCCCATTTTTAAAATAGGCTACTATCTTTCTGACAACCTGTTGCATTTTCGTAACTCTCGCCGGAGCCTAAGGTATATCCGGCAATACGGTGTTGTTCCAACCAGTAAGGAACCACCCGATATCAGAAAATTCCTTAAAAACCAAGACAAACTTCATAAAATTCCCTGAACACGGGGCGGTGTTCCTCAAACACGGGGTCGTGCCCAATCTTCAGTCTCAACATGGGGTATGTTGAACTAACACGGGGTCATGCCCCTCACATTTATCTAGCACGGGGCCGTGTCAGTGATGATGTAGCCCGTGTTTCACTTACGGACAACATTCTCTGACACATGCAGGCAACATGAGGCCGTGCAAGCGTGCTGTCACTGTCTATAAAGTTATCCTTTGAGGAAAATGTTTGGAACCATTCCAAAAGGGCAAGATCCTCCAGATTTCTCACACATACCCCAAAAGGTATGTTCTTGAAAAGGTCTCATTTGACTTTCTTGTCCTTACTTCTTTTGGTTCTTTCCCCTTCTTCCTTCCACCATGAACTCCATTAAAGCTTCAAGCTTCAAGCTTAAAAAAGCTTCAATAGGAGGTTCAAAAGCTTGATTCTTAGATCAAAGTTTTGCAAATCTACTATAGTAAAACATTATTTGAAGTTATTTACGTTTAGAAAATTAAAAATCAGACAAATTTAACTTAAAATAAAATTTCTTGAGCTAATCATCAAGAACAGATGGAGCAGCACGGGGTCGTGCCACACTGGCACAGGCCATGCTAAATAGTCTGATCTCCCATAACTTGTTAACGGTTGGTCATTTTTCCTAGAATGTCGAGCCAGCAAAGCGAGACTTCTTCAACAAGCTCCAGGAATCACCGAAGAGGGAGGAGACTCTCTCTCGAGGCTACTCTTATGAGATACATGATCGCTTTGAGAGAGTCTCTCGATGAAATGACCTTGGTGGAAGGAGTTCTCATCGACCAGGTGAACTTCCTCTCAATGGGTCTAGAGGATTGCTTCAGGGAGATCAACCTTTTGCACCAAAGGTTGAACATCTTGGCCAGGCCTCCGATGGAACCGATCTGGTCGCAAGATGATTGGAACCTCGCAAATGAGGTCATTCACCCCACCGTGTGGGAATATGAGATCCCGGAACCTCCCCCTCTCAACGTTGCCTTTGAGGTTCCGGTGAATCCCACTCCCCCTCAAGTGGAGATCGAAGAGGAGCCCTACATCTTCCTTCCAAGGGAGATCGAATAGATGCTCAATGACCTCTAATTGAGTACTCCCAAAAAAGTTCATGTCCTCCAACATCTAGCCTTCTTAGATCTAGGAAAGTAGTTTTAGGGTCTTTAAATAATGATCTCGGGGAGGCATTCCTCAAGAGTCTATCTATCTATATTAGGTTAATTTAGGATTGTAATTTTTTTCCTTGTATTTGTCTTTTATTTCTATGAAATGGAAGTATTGTGATGATGGTTTTAATAAATGTGTTAAAGAAATTGGAAATGCTAGAAAAGGTGGCGAAAAATGGAACCCATGCACGTGAAACAGGGTCTCCGGACTCAAAAACTGCAAAACAGTGTCTGTAGCATGAGGTCGTGCTCACGCAGCACGCCCCCGTGCCCAACTTGCTGATGTCCAAAATATTCTGTCTAGAAGGTGGCTCGGGTCATGCTCAGCCAGCACGCCCCGTGGCCACCCCAGTGTAAGTCTTCTGATTTAATTTGTTACTGGAACTTTGGACACGGGGCCGTGTCCCTATAGCACCCCCGTGCTGCAAGTGCAAGTAACCAAAAATTTTGCTATTTTCACACTTTTCACACATTTAACCAAAATAAATCCATTTGGGAGACATTGAGGGCAATGTGTAATTTAAGTGTAGGGGATGATAAAAACTTGAGTCGTTTGTCCTAAAACAAGCCTTACACAAAACTCTCCTTAGAACTGCTAATCACTCCAAACTTTTTCAAATTTTTTTCTTTTACTTATCTTAGTTTAGTTGGGTAAAATAAGTTCTAAAAATTATGTTTTTTTACTAATTTACACCTGATAGCGTCGTGATAAAAAGAACCAATTAAGAAAATTACGAAAACGGGCATAACAAATCTTTGTAAAATTTGATTATATATACTTTTTTACACTACAACCCTTTTCCCACAAAAAGTGAGTTTTGAGCCTTTACCGAGCACATAAATACA
Source organism: Helianthus annuus (assembly GCF_002127325.2). Taxonomy (NCBI): domain Eukaryota; kingdom Viridiplantae; phylum Streptophyta; class Magnoliopsida; order Asterales; family Asteraceae; genus Helianthus; species Helianthus annuus. Next base: position 101,457,081 of record NC_035448.2, on the reverse strand, counting down.
TATCTATACTAATTGCTCAATTTCCGTTTCTTGTGTGAATAGCCCGTTTGGTTCTCATGAATCTAGAACTTGACAAATCGATACGTTCCAGGTCCTTACCGACAAAAATCCAAGTAAGTAAATGATGGAGGCATTAGGATCAACCCAATTTTCATTACAAAACCTTTATTTTTATTTGCGTTACCGAAAACACCACTAGATAAACCCTATGAACCCTAAAACCTTTTTCATTTCCAAACCCACAAAAACAAACCTTTTCATTTTTCATCTTTTATTTTTGTAAACATATCAGTTATGAAATTACGATTATTGTCACACCCCCAAAATACCACATGCGGAATCCCCCGCGAAGCGTGTGACGTACCAGGATCTAGCCACGAATCACATTGAACTCATAACACGATTTCAAATAAAAGCTTTCATTCATTAAAATAAAGTGTTACAAAACATTATTTATAACTTGTTGTGTTCAGCGGAAGCATAATACAAAGTTTAATCCAAAACCCAAGTGCATGTAACCATCTAGGCTTGTTTCAAGTTCCCATGTGTCTCGACCCATGACCACTCCAGCATCCCAGACAGCAAGTTCCACATCCACACATACAGTCTTGTAAGAATCGCTAGGCGCTAGTCGGGCGGTGGGGTACCGACTAGCGATTAATCGGGATTAATAGGGATTAATCGGAATTAATCGGATCAAGATTTTTATACGTAATTTTTAATTATATATACGCACACACATTTTTATATGTAGTTTTCTAAAGTAGGCACGTTTTAAACCCTCATTAACCCATTTTTTAAGTATCTGGAAGGAATTTATAAGGTTTGGTGGAAATGGCCGACGTCTCGCAAAAATTTGGCCAGAATAGGACCGTCATTGACCGCCTTGCAATTAATCAGCCATTAATCGGTGAACGTCCGATTAGTGATTAATCGGTGACTAATCGGAGACTACTCGGGATTTTTTCAACCATGCACACATACCTATAACCTGCGAGCATGCACACAAGTGTATCAGACAACGCTGGTGAGTTCATGGTTTTATGAAAATGTTTGGTTACCAAGTGTTTAATCCATTTGAATAACAATTCCAAAAGTAATGTTGATAATAACTAGATACCGTACAAGATGGCTCCAGATTACTTTGCCCTTTCCCCAATGCCCCTATCAAAGCATTGGGCATGACAGGGTTATTAGTTCACACCCGTCCTCTCAGGTATGGGGTGAGGGTGCCAAACCTAGATAGCGCTATCAACTAATACTGTGTTACCTCTCAGGTAACAAACAAGATGGGACTTGATGGTGATAGGAGTGAGTGTATTATCCAACATTCCAGTTTTTTTTACCCAAAGGAGTTATTCCTCTCAGGAATATCAACTGATTTACCCAAAGACCTATTCCTCTCAGGAATACCCATTTGACTGTCCCACCCACCGGGACACATGCTCAAGAGGAGTGAACTCATTGCTCGGTATGTTACATTACCCACTCCAAGTTGTTCAACCATACCCTACCGTGGTTACCAAGAATAGTCAGTATTACCGTTCACGTGTATCACGTATCTATTGTACAGGTTACACACATAGCAAACAGGTAGGACGCATGTCCTTACACAAGTAGTAACCATTAATCATGCAACCTATTGATCCATAACGTTTGCCGTAAAGTCGCATAACAAGTGTATGGGTTTCGCATGCAAATCAATCACTTAACAGTACATGTATTTTCACAAATTGCATATGATGCTAAGATCACAGTTTATCACATATCAGACATTCAGTTCTCAAACAAGTCCACATCCCATGTGTAGGTCACATAACACATAATATGTAGGTTTTCTACTTACACAGTTCAAACCAGGTTTCTCATTTTTATTAACATGCAATGACAGTATTTTATAAACACCACTATCTATCATCATAAACATCATAACTATCCACTGTTCTTCCCGTTTGCCTTCTCGGCGAAGTATCCCAATGACAACGGCCTATTCTTCGTCGAGCATGCACTTAACAAAGAATTATAATGGTTCGCCATCACCAGTCGACGAAGAATCACATTCTTCGCCGAGATTGGATGTGACGAAGTATCCCGAGAGTTCGTCAAACAACAGTCGGCGAAGTATTAATCTTCGTCGCGGATGAGTACGGAGAAGATTCACGGAGGTTCGTCAAGAACCAGTCGACGAAGGATCAAGTTCGTCGACTTGGGTTCTTCGTCAGGGATCTTTAACTGTACCCTAACAGTTTCATCGATCATCACACTTATCAAAATCAACACAATCTACAAGCAGTTCCTAGATTAATGTGAACACCATTCATGGCCATACTACTCAGTGATTCACATCCTCATCATCTTGCAATTTAATTTATATAACTAATTCAATGAAACCTAACTCACTGTTTCCAATATCATGACATATACAATTTGCATTAATCAAAAATCATCAAGCAACACTAACCATAAATCATCATTCCAACTAGATGTAAAATTAGTCATATTCACAGAATTCTAGCAACCTGAGATCAATAACAAGACTCATGCTAACAAGCATCAATCGATAGACATAATCACAACCAAGTATAACCATGGATTCAACCCAAGCAATGTTAATGTACTAACCGTGTGATGGAAACGAAGATACTCGGGACGAGAGAGATCTTCGAAGAGAGGAAGCTGCCAAGATCAGGGGCTGCCGCCTACCAAGTGCGGTTGAAAGGAACTTAGGGTTTGCAAAAAGAGTTGTATGCATACATTCCTTCACGCACGTAAATAATGGGGAAGGGTTGGGCTCAGTTTGGGCTTGAGAAGACTTGGGCCGAGACCCCCTTTTGGCGACGAACTCTCTCTCAATATGGCGAAGATCATTCTTCGTCCAGGTGAGTGAAGACGAAGATCATTCTTCGTTGAAGAAGATTGGTGGCGGCAAAGGTTGTGTGACGAAGAACTCTAGTTCTTCACCAAGTGTGTTTCAAATTCATCAAGTGTTTCAAATCAGAAGTTTTATGAACATATTATGACAAAACATTAGATATCATGCAACACCAAACGTAACAATACTTAATCCACCAAATAAGCACTAGATGCAACGTAAAAGAATTGTGAGAACAGGATTTGTGAAACAAGTGACGCGTAAGGAAAGACCTTGAAATTTCGAGTTGTCACATCATCCCCAACTTGAAAGAAATTTCGTCCCGAAATTTGATAAGTAACACAAATCGGCAGAGTGTTAAATTAAGATGACTGTGGATTTTCCTCGGGTGCCACATCATCCCCAACTTGAAAGGTAATTTCGTCTCGAAATTCGCTAATGACAGCAAAAGTTGATTCAACTGTCTGAACAATCAAATCTTTGCGTTCCCACGTGAACTCCGGTCCATGGCTTGAGTTCCAACGAACTCTCGCGATAGGAATTCGACTATACCAATGAACTTTGACTTCCTGGTCCATGTTTTCGATAGATTCCTCGACAACTGCAGCTTGTCGTTAGCCATAGGTTCTAGCAAAGGTATCACAGGTGTTTCATCGGGCAAACACTGCCTTAGATTTGAGACGTAAATGACATCCTACACGTTACCCAATTTGTCGGGTAACTCGAGTTTGTAGGTTACTTTACCGATTCTTTCCAGAATCTGAATGGCCAAACGTAACATGAATTAAGCTTGCCACACTTCCCAAAGTGTACCACACCCTCCCAGGGTGAAACTTTCAACGTGACTCAATCGCCTGCAGCGAACTCCCAGTGTTTCCTAAGCTTATCAGTTTTCCCGGCGGTCACGCGTTGCCGCCAAACGATTTCTGGTCTGAGCAATCTTCCCAAAAGTTTCGAGTACAAGTCCTGGGCTTGTGATTAGGTTGTCACCTACCTTAGTCCAACAAGGAGATTTGCATTATCGTCCATGCAATGCCTCAAACAGAGCTGTCTGAATACTAGAATGGTAACTGCTGCAGTAGAACTCACCCAAAGGTAAGTGTCCTTTCAATTTTCACTAAAGCCAATCACACACATGCTCGCAGCATGTCTTCGAGTGTCAGGATGGTTCGTTTACTCAGACCGTTTGTCCTACGGTGATAAGAAATGCTCATGTCTAGACGTGAGCCAGGGGTGTTGTGTATTTCCTGTCATGAATCAGGCATAGATCAAAATCGGAGGTAACAGGAGTTGGCACCCCGTGCCTAGAGAACGCCCTTCACAGGTAAATACTCGTAGGATATGAAGATTTTGTCAGTTTTCCTTGTTTGCAAGAAAGTGTACCGGTTACATGAGACAATTAACGATCGCCCGGGTGATATTGTTTCCATCTCGGGTTTCAAGTAGGACAGTGACAAAATCCATGGTAGTTTGTTCCCATTTCCATATGGGTGTCTCCGGTTGCTGGCACAAAGCAGAAGGTTTCTGATATTCCACCTTGACTTTTGCACAAGTCAAACATCATTCACATACTCGGCTATGTGGGCCTTCATGCCCGGTCACCAATACAAGATTTTATAAATCCTAATATCTCCTATCAAAACCCAGACGACTAGAACATCGAGGCCGGTGTGCTTTGCTCAACATAAGTTCCCTACGGTTGCCGTATAGTGGAGTCTATATTCGTTCCATGAAGCAGCGAATATCGTCCAACTTGCCAAAAGTTGCTCCTCCATGCCCCGCATGGACCCAACTTGAAAATTCTCTTCCTTTAGTGCTTTGGTTTGAATAGGGCGAATCTGATCGGGTAGGCTAGAGTCGATGGTGAGCTGCATGCTCATACGTGTTTTGGTTCCATAGTCGTAATCGCTCACGAGTTCCATCTAGTGATGCCATCACATGTTTAGCTCTTTCGAAACAAGGGTACACGGGAGGCCCTTGTGATCGGTCTAAGTAGTGCATTTGGTACCGTCCAAGTAATTCATCCAACTTAAATCCAAAGACCACGGTTTTTACCGCAGGTTGTGACTCGTGTAATTCCCCTTAGTAAATCCACTACGTATGTCATCACCTTCTCGTGTTGCATCGGCGTGTAACTAGGACTCTGATTCGAACTATCATGGTATACCACTAGATCACCCGTACACTCGGGTAAAGACGATGATCAATGCATTGTAGAGTAGGATTTCAAAAGCTGAAAATATGTTCTCCTGTTCTATCTCCCATGAATTCACATCACCCTGCTGTGCTGAAGAGATTAAAGCTGTGTGATCTTCGAAAATCCCGTGATGAATCTGCGATAGTATCTAGCGAGACCAAGAAATTGTTGTATCCCCGAAGGACTCCTTGGTGCCGACTAATTCTAATAAAATGGATCTTAGCGATATTCACGTGTATCCCCGCTTCGTTGACTCTGTGACTAAGAAGGCGTACTTCTCGAATCCTGAAGTCACACTTAGGTAGGCTTTGAATGGAGTTGCTCCTCCCCCAGGAGTTCTGAGATGGAATACAAGTGTCGTTCATGGTGTTCCTTTCTCCTGGAAGTGATTCAAAACATCATAGATAAACACGGTTGATGAATCTGGCGAGATGAGGTTGACACGTACTACTCATGTGATCCCTAAGGCTGCTGGTGTGTTGGATAACTTGAACAAAATGAACAGAAAATCGTAGCGGCCGTACTGTATCTGTAACATCGTGTTAGGAATCACCCTCCCTGAGTCTTCCATCAAGTGATAGTCCGATTTTAAGTCTGTTTTCGAATAGAAGCTTGATCATTGCAGCGGGTCAAGCAAGTCGTTGATGCGAGATAGAGGGTGACGGTCTATGATTGCCACCTTGTGATAGTCTATACACATACGAAAGGACTCGTCCTTCATTCCCACAATAGAGCTCGGGCTCCTCAAGACGAGGAGCTAGGTCGATAAAACTCCCATCCAGTAGTTCCTGAGGTTGATTGGACAGTTCTTGCGACCCTCCAAGCGCAAAACGATAAGAGGTGCCAGAAATCAGGAAGGCTTCTGGTGTGATACACACCTGATATTCCTCCTGTCAATGTGGGGAAAAACCTGTAAGTTCCTCTGGCTGCACACCGGTAATCGATGATAGGGTAGCAGGGTAGATGAAACACTTCTGGGCTCCCACCGCCTAAGTGTTGCTGATAATCAGTGAATCTCCACCATGAAGAGGTATACATGCGATTTCCTCCTTACAGAAGATTTCTGCTTGAGGCTTGGATATCTGGTCCCCACTATCGACTACACCAACGTTTCTAACAGTAGTAGGGGGAAGGTCAATGTCGAACTCGTGACCCACAAGTTTAAGTTGCACCTTAGGTGAACATGTGAGACTTCAATTGGCTTGCCATCAGCCACTTCTACAACGTGACTGTCTTCAAAAGGTATCAGGGTTAAGCAGAACAAAGGCGAAGCGATTAGTTACCCAAAAACATACAAGCTACCATGTTGCTATTAAGCCTGGCATCGTCTATGCCGATCCTTAATGCCCTTCCACGAGCACCACTCCCAGTGTTGTTGTTACTGTTACGAGGATTCCCAATATTATCATCGATCCCTGGGTTGTTGACGTTTGGACTTAACAACAGCCAATCCTTGTTAAAGTCACCTCCATTTCCATACTAAAAGTCATGATTTGCGAGTACCTTGTTGTCGTCATGGTCATTGCCTCTAATGTTGTTGCTTTTAAGACAGATCCTTGCGATCTTTTTCCTTTAGGGTCCACCTCCCCGTTGTTCTTGCCACGTCCTAGGGTACTGCCCATGGCGCTAGCAATTACACATCTCGTAATCCAGTCGGTTTCTAGCTTTTTGGCCCCAATTGATTCGTAAGAGTTGGCTCCCAGACGTTGCTTACTAGGGTTAGGGGCTCGATTGAAGTCAACCTACTGATGTTCGTCGTCAAAGATCAGGGTCCTCCTCTCACTAGGGATGGTAATGCATCACGTTCATCTTCTTGTCCATATGTCTTGCGAGTTGATTGAATAGCGCACGGTAAATCGTTAGAGAATCACAGAGGTGTCCATACTTCTGAATTTGAGGCGTCAAAGTAAACGAGAAAAGTGTGAAAGTATAGACCAACATTTAACGTTTCGACAACTGTCTCAAAGACATTCGCATGCCACCTAACAGTTCCACACAGCTCACTAGATGTTCAGTTACGTGCTCAGGTATCACTCAATATCATTGAGACTCGTAAGGGTTCAGAGGGAAGTGATAGGACCATGTTCAAACAGGAGACAGTCATTGCTATGACCCCTATGGATCGTTGTGTTTCACATTTGGTTAAAATAATGGAATGGAACCCCTTTCACACTTGCTAGGCCTCATTGGGACTCACATGCACCCCACATTATTATTATGTGTGCACCCACAATAATAATATGATTTGCATGCTCGTCTCAGTTCCTCCTAACTCGTGTTAATTAGTTCCTTAGACTCGAGTAGCAAGACAAGGACATCACAAAACGCGGGTCATGAATGTCTAGAGAAACACCACACTATCAATCACTTAACACATGCAAGTAATTCATGAATTCATATTGTTGTGCTAAACGTGCAATCACATGCAATATCATATGTAAGTGTCCACTAGTTATGCAGTGCAATGAGTAAACGAGAGACGAACCTTGCAGTCTGGAGCTGAGTGTCATGGTCGTATTTACGTATTCAAAACTGTTCGGTTATAGTCTGGTTTTACAAAAACATTTTTAAAACCAAGTTCACTATAACCAGTGACTTTGATACCAAACTGTCACACCCCCAAAATACCACATGCGGAGTCCCCCGCGAGGCGTGTGACGTACCAGGATCTAGCCACTAATCATATTGAACTCATAACAAGATTTCAAATAAAAGCTTTCATTCATTAAAAGAAAGTGTTATAAAACATTATTTATAACTCGTTGTGTTCAGCGGAAGCATAATACAAAGTTTAATCCAAAACCCAAGTGCATGTAACCATCTAGGCTTGTTTCAAGTTCCCATGTGTCTCGACCTATGACCAATCCAGCATCCCAGACAGCAACTTCCACATCCACACATACCTATAACCTGCGAGCATGCACATAAGTGTATCAGAAAACGCTGGTGAGTTCACGGTTTTATGAAAATGTTTGGTTACCAAGTGTTTAATCCAGTTTAATAACAATTCCGAAAGTAATGTTGATAATAACTCGATACCGTACAAGATGGCTCCAGATTACTTTGCCCTTTCCCCAATGCCCCTATCAAAGCATTGGGCATGATTGGGTCATTAGTTCACACCCGTCCTCTCAGGTACGGGGTGAGGGTGCCAAACCTAGATAGCGCTATCAACTAATACCCCGTTACCTCTCAGGTAACAAACAAGATGGGACTTAATGGTGATAGAAGGGAGTGTATTATCCAACATTCCAGTTTTTTACCCAAAAGAATTATTCCTCTCAGGAATATCCACTGTTTTACCCAAAGACCTATTCCTCTCAGGAATACCCATTTGACTGTCCCACCTACCGGGAAGCATGCTCAAGAGGAGTGAACTCATCTTAGATTTGCTCGGTATGTTACATTAACCACTCCAAGTTGGTCAACCATACCCTACCATGGTTACCAAGAATAATCAGTATTACCGTTCACGTGTATCACGTATCTATCGTACAGGTTATACACATAGCAAATAGGTAGGACGCATGTCCTTACACAAGTAGTAACCATTAATCATGCAACCTATTGAACTATAACGTTTGCCGTAAAGTCGCTTAACAAGTGTATGGGTTTCGCATGCAAATCAATCACTTAACAGTACATGTATTTTCACAAATTGCATTTGCTGCTAAGATCACAGTATATCACATATCAGACATTCAGTTCTCAAACAAGTCCATATCCCATGTGTAGGTCACATAACACATAATAGGTAGGTTTTCTACTCACACAGTTCAAACCAGGTTTCTCATTCTTATTAACATGCAATAACAGTATTTTATAAACACCACTATCTATCATCATAAACATCATAACTATCCACTGTTCTTCCGGTTTGCATTCTCGGTGAAGTATCCCAATGACAACGGTCTATTCTTCATCGACCATGCACTTGATGAAGAATTATAATGGTTCGCCATCACCAGTCCACGATGAATCACATTCTTCGCCGAGATTGGATGTGACGAAGTATCCTGAGGGTTCGTCAAACAACAGTCGGCGAAGTATTAATCTTCATCGCGGATGAGTACGGCGAAGATTCATGGAGGTTCGTCAAGAACCAGTCGACGAAGGATCAAGTTCGTCGACTTGGGTTCTTCGTTTCATCGATCATCACACTTATCAAAATCAACACAATCTACAAGCAGTTCCTAGATTAATGTGAACACCATTCATGGCCATACTACTCAGTGATTCACATCCTCATCATCCTGCAATTTAATTTATATAACTAATTCAATGAAACCTAACTCACTGTTTCCAATATCATGACATATACAATTTGCATTAATCAAAAATCAACAAGCAACACTAACCATGAATCATCATTCCAACTAGATGTAAAATTAGTCATATTCACAGAATTCTAGCAACCTGAGATCAATAACAAGACTCGTGCTTACAAGCATCAATCGATAGACATAATCACAACCAAGTATAACCACGGATTCAACCCCAACAATGTTAAGGTACTAACCATGTGATGGAAACGAAGATACTCGGGACGAGAGAGAGAGAGAGCTTCGAAGAGAGGAACCTGCTTTAGGGTTTGCAAAAAGAGTTGTACGCATACATTCTTTCACACACGTAAATAATGGCGAAGGGTTGGGTTCGGTTTGTGCTTGACAAGACTTAGGCCGAGACCCCCTTTTGGCGACGAACTCTCTCTCAATATGGCGAAGATCATTCTTCGTCTAGGTGAGTGAAGACGAAGATCATTCTTCGTCTAGGTGAGTGAAGACGAAGATCATTCTTCGTCGAAGATGTTGGGATTGAACCCTATCAGAGGAACAGACAATGTAAAGCCAAAACTGGATCAGCTCAGTGGATTCAGAATAGGCAGATGCTGATATACATATCCCTCCCCTTGAAAGTGATTACAACAACTGATGACCTCCTATCTGCTGATCTTACTAACTGCTGACCAATAACTGCTGCTCAATTAAAGATCTGATGAAGACTCAAGTCCTGCTGATTCAATCTACTGCCTTGAGTCAAGCACTGCTGATCCGGATAAGTGCTGCTGGGTTCACAGCAGTAGAAGGTTGCAGCAGTAGTTCTAAAGTCTGTTTGTATTAGAATGTAATAGCAGTAGTTAACACAAGCAGTGTCTGTATACATCAGAGGTTAGAGTTTGTTAGGAGGTTAGATGTCACTTTCATGGTGACGTCAGCTAAAGATGCTCAGTAGTTTGCAAGTGCTTATAAATAGTATAGTACTTTGTACTGTTCTATTAGCTCTTCACATCATTCGTCTTCTTTGCACGAACAAACTACTGAGCTCGGGCTGAGGGGGAGTTTGCATTCATACATCATCATTGTAATTGTGTTTGAAATAAATTCAATCATTCGGTTCTTTGTGTAAAGATGTTTGATTAAAGTATTACTCTCATTTGATTGTATGCAAAGTTTGTAATCATTTTAATTCCGCTGCACAACTCATCCATTTTCATTTTAACTTCAAACAAAAATACAATCAAAAGGAAACTCAGATCCAACAATTGGTATCAGAGCTAGAACAGTCAAATTTGATTTAACAATCATTTTGACGTAAATAGTTCAGCTCAAAACAGTTGATACTGATCGTTTGTTCGTCGTTGAAAAATAGAGTAAGGATTAATCACCATTATAGTTGATTTCTCAGTACCTGTAAAACAACAAGAATGACGTCACAATCTCAGGACGATAAAAACAACATTGGCTCGCTCTTTAAACCACCTATGCTAAAAAGAAATGAGTACAACATCTGGCAGAGGAGGATGGGTCACATCCTCGCTCAACAAAGCACAGGTTGTTGGAAGTCTGTTATCTTTGGTCCTCATGTTCCTACAGTGCCAAGCGCTGAAGATGCAAAAAAACATGTTCCTAAACCTGTTGAAAATTATACTGAAACGGATTATCAAAAATTTGAACTGGATGCTAAAGCATTTAGTATTGTTGCATCAGCGCTCCCCAACGAAATATATGCAGGACTGTTACATTGTAACAGTGCCAAAGAGTTGTGGGACACACTTAAGGAACAGTTTGGAGGTAACGAAGAGGTCATAGAAAACAATAGGGAAATCCTGAACCAACAGTATGAAACATTTTGTGATGTTAAAGGTGAATCACTGACTCAACAATTTGAGCGTTTCAGTTGTCTCATCAGTGAACTGAGGCTTGTTAAGGTCACGTTTTCAAACTCGACTCAAAATAGCAGGTTCCTCAGATCACTGCCAGAAAAATGGGACACAATAGCTATTGTCACCAGAACTGCACCTGAGTTCAAGGATCTGACCTTGACCCAACTCCATGGTCGACTCCTGACCTTTGAGAGGGAGTTGAACCAGAAAAGGAAGTTACAAGAGTCAGGGAAAACCGTTGATGACTATTCATTCGGTAACACTGCTCTTCTGGGTCAAGAAGAATCTGGTGGTAGTGGTAAGGATCAGGGTTATGATCACTTCATTGACATAACTGCCGGTGCAAACTTTAACAACCCTGATCCTCACTCTACAGGTTATGCATTCACTGCAAATGAAAACCAGATGTCAGACAATTTAAGCTTTGAACTCAATGATTTACAGCATTTCGACCCCACTGACCTAGAAGAAATGGACATCCTGCACCAACTGGCCTTTCTAAGTGTTAGAACTAGCAAGTTTTATAAGAGAACTGGGAGAAAATTTCCAGGTCTTCATGGGAACCTAAGGGTTGGGTTAGATAAATCGAAAATCAAGTGTTACAAGTGTAACAGGTTGGGACACTTTGCTAGGGAATGTAGGAGTCAAACAACTGGTCCCATAGTCACTCACCCTAGTTCAAATCCTAGATCTCAAACTCAAAACACTGTGTACTATGCCCAATTTGCCCCAGCAGCACATGTGAACACTGCTCACTATGCTGTTGCCCCTATGCCAGTGCATTATGTCCAAACAGCTGCTCCACAGATCCAATTTGTTCAAACCCCTGCTCCCCAGGCACAAGTGCAATCTGCACCTCAAACTACTGCTCCAGTAGTTACACAACCTGAACAACAAAGTTTCTTTAGTCAAGAGTTTGTTGATTGGAGCAGTATGCCTGAAAATCTTAATGATGAAAATTTTGCACTATATGCTTCAAATGATTCTTCTCACAATGAATTTTGTTTGATGGCATTAGAGTCAATACAGGAGGGGCTTGAATCTGAGGAGGAACAGCTGAAGGTTGAAACAGTGGAAGAGGTGACTGAAGCAGTGGTTACTGCTGTGACTGATGAAGTACTGCTGGGAGAAAGTTCAGGTACCCTGATTGAACCAATGACAGATCTATGGTCTGAAGAAGACAAGAAAGATGAAAAGGCTGGTGAGGAAGAAGAGGGAGATGATGAGGAAGAAAATCCTAAATGTGATTGTGCAATGATGGCTGCTGCAAAGGTATCACCTCAAGTTCTAGAAAAACTATGTTCTGACAATTGCATTATTGCTTTTGCTAACATCAAAGAGGTGAATGAAAACCTTAGGAACAAAATCTTAACTGATGAAGTCAAATTTGAAAGATCTTTAAAAGAACTTAAAAACAAGTTGACTGAAAAGGAAAAAGAGATTAGCAGTTTGAAAGAAGAGCAAAGCATAACCAAAACCCAACTCCAAACTATGGTAGAAAAATACCAAGTTTGCAAAAAGGAGTTAGAATCCACCCAGATCACTTGTGAGAGATGGGTGGAATCATGCAAAGGGTATGAGGTTATGCTTGAGAAACAGATAAAAAGCAATGTAAAATTTGGTGTTGGTTATAGAAAACATGATGATGAAAACACTGCTTTTGAAAAATCTGTTTCAACCACTGATGTAACTACTGAGTTCATCCCAACAAACAAGGATGGCTAAGAAGTGAAAATCACTGACAAACTTGGTAACAAAATCACACTTGACAGACCAATGGGTCCCTCTGCATTTGAGGAGATTGAAAATCATCAATTTAAACCAAGATGGTCTGATGAGTGTGATATCCTTGAAAATTTCAAGCCAATGGACTTTACATCAACTGATGGTGTTAAGGCTCCAAAAGCTAAAGTCATTCCTCTTAAGGATATTCCAGCAGTGGTCAAAACCTCTGCTACAAAGGAGTCTGAAAAGAGGAAGAAGAAAGAGAAAATTGATAACTTGTTTTGTGAATTCTGTGAGAAGAGGAACCATCTAACAAAAGATTGTTTCCATCTAAAAGCTTATGACTTAACCAAAACAAGTGTCACTACTTTAGCTGAAAGTTGCAGTGTTTGTGGTAAAACAAACCATAAAACTCAGGCATGTGTGTACCTCAAAAACTTCAATGAAAAGAAGAATGAGTACATGGCTAAAACATCCTTGAGTTCATCAGCATCTGCACCATCTGTCAAGTTCACAAAGAAACAACCACTGTTTGTGCCAGTTCAAACAGCTGTCACAAAACAGCTGAACCAAACATCTGTCAAAAGAGATGTTCAAGTTACTGATGCACCTCCTGCCAATCAGTTCAGAAAGGGCAAGGAAAAACAGTCTTACCAAAGGATTCCACACGTTTATGAGGTCTACAAAAAGCCCTCTAAACCCAGAGTGAATAGGCATCCTTTCGGTTACCAGCAGTTGATTGGGCAAAACTCCCAACAGTGGTTAGCAAGAAACAATACTAAAACTGTCCAAACCCCTGATTTAACCACTGCCCATCACACTGCATCCATACCAGACACTGTTGAGACCCCATCCAAAGCCCTGTTGGCTTTGGAGTCCTTAATGAACTAATCCTTTTACTTCATGTGCAGGGAGCTTCTGCATGCTTTGATAGTCTATGGTATGTAGATAGTGGAGGCTCCAGGCACATGACAGGATGTAAAGCCCTCCTCAAAGACTTTAAAATCCATGGTGGGGGTGATATATCCTTTGGAAATAATAGTAAAGGGAAAGTTCTGGGGTCTGGCACAGTGCAATCTGGCAATGTAAAATTTGAAAATGTCAATCTAATAGACAATCTAAAATTCAACCTTCTGAGTGTGTCTCAAATGAGTGACAAAGGGTTTGGGTCATTCTTCACAAAAGATTGTTGTAGGATTGTTGGACCAGAAATGGTCAAAAAGATTGAAGCAATAATTAAAAATGGTCAAACTAAACTTGTTGCTCAAATAAGTGGCAATGTTTATGTTGTTGACATGTCTAAAGAGTGTCCCAGAGCTGATGCCTGTCTGTTCTCAGCTGCCTCTAACAAAGAGACATAACTTTGGCACAAAAGACTGGGACACACAAATCTTAAGATAATAACACAAATTTCAAAAAATGGTTTGGTGAGAGGCCTTCCACAAAAATTGTTTTCATGTCCTGAACATTGCATTTCCTGTTTAAAAGGAAAACAGCATAAAAGTTCCTACAAGTCCATTGAGGAGTCCAAAACAACCCAGTGCTTGCAAATGCTGCACATGGATTTGTTTGGCCCAGTTCAAGTCATGAGCCTCAAAAAGAAAAGATATTGTTTGGTTATAGTTGATGACTTTTCTAGGTTTACATGGACTTTCTTTTTGCACTCTAAAGATGAAACTGCAGGCATTTTGCAAGACTTTGTGACACAGGTTGAAAAGCAATTTGATCTTCCAGTGAAAAGCTTTAGGAGTGACAATGGCACAAAATTTAAAAATAGGGAGTTGGATGCCTTCTGTGTGAAGAAAGGGATTGTAAGGCAGTACAACATCCCTAGAACACCAGAGCAAAATGGGGTTGTTGAGAGAAAGAACAAAACTTTGATTGAGGCTGCCAGAACCATGCTTGCAGATTCAGGTTTGCCATTAACTTTCTTGGCAGAGGCAGTAAACACTGCTTGCTATATCCAGAACAGAGTTTTAATCAACCCCAGGCACAAAAAGACTGCCTATGAAATTCTGTACAAAATCAAACCACTGATCTCATACTTCAAGGTATTTGGCTGCCCATGCTTTATTTTGAACTTAAAAGATTCCATTTCAAAATTTGCAGCCAAAATTGATTGTGGTTATTTTCTGGGATACTCAACCACTGCCAAGGCCTACAAAGTGTTCAATGCACGGACCAAGGTAGTGGAGGAGACTTTGGATGTAAAGTTCAATGAACTTTCATCAATGAAAATCCCAGCAAATCCTGCTGAACTGTTTGATCTTGAAAAATTCACGTTTGAAAATACTGCTGTCAAGACTAACAGTGCAGGTCCATCAGAGGATACAACACCAGACTATGGGTATGAAGTCATCATCCCTCAAAGGTCTGCCACCAAAGGGAAAGCATCAGTTGTTCAAAACATCTGTGAAAGCTCAACCACTGTTGCATCAACAGTTGTTGATCAAAGTAGCCCATCCACCACTGCTTCCATATCCTCAACTACTGCTGACAAAAGTCCTCAAACAGTGGATAAAAGTCAGCAGTGGTCCACTCCATTACCACCCATTCCACCACCTTTTGAAGCCACTGCTGGGTCATCAAAGTCACCAGCAGTGGTTAGCTCAGATGATACACATTTGCAGCCTTCACCAACAAATGCCATCATACCATACCAAGGAGATTTAATCTTCTTGAGATCTCATCCACCTGATCAAATCATTGGCAACATCAATGAAGGGGTGCTCACAAGAAGCCAAACCCAAAACATTTGTCTTTTTGCTGGTTTTCTATCACTCCATCAGCCAGTCAAGTACCAAGAGGCACTAAAAGACAACAGCTGGGTAGAAGCCATGCAAGAGGAGCTCCAACAGTTCAAGAGACAACAAGTATGGGAGCTTGTACCACTGCCAAAAGAGGTCAGTCCCATTGGCACAAAGTGGGTCTTCAAGAACAAAACAGATGAAAGGGGCATTGTTGTCAAGAACAAAGCCAGGCTTGTGGTTCAAGGTTACAGACAGGAAGAGGGGATTGATTATGATGAAACATTCGCCCCTGTTGCAAGATTGGAAGCTATCAGACTGTTCCTGGCCTTTGCTGTCAACCACAACATGAAGGTGTTTCAGATGGATATCAAAAGTGCTTTCCTCTATGGTACATTGCAAGAAGAGGTATATGTATGTCAACCTCCAGGCTTTGAGGATCCATTTTATCCTGATCATGTCTACAGGCTAAACAAAGCCTTGTATGGCCTGAAACAAGCACCAAGGGCCTGGTATGAAACTCTTTCCAACTTTCTACTCTCAAATAGTTTCAAAAGAGGTACCATTGATAAAACACTGTTTCTTAAATGGAGAGGGAAAGATTTAATGATTGTCCAAATTTATGTGGATGACATTATTTTTGGAAGCACATGTACCAAAATGTGTGAAGAGTTTAGAGAACTCATGACAGCTGAGTTTGAAATGAGTGCAATGGGTGAGCTGCAATGCTTTCTTGGTCTCCAAGTACAGCAAATGCAAAATGGAACTTTCATTCATCAAAGCAAATATGCTAAAGAACTTTTAACCAAATTTGACATGAATGATTGTAAACCATGCAGCACACCATGGCCACAAATAAGCTGGTCATGTCTGATGAAAAGGATGAGCTGATTGACCAAACACTTTATAGGAGCACGATTGGGTCTTTATTGTACCTAACTGCATCCAGACCAGACATCATGTTTGCAACATGTGTCTGTGCAAGAAGTCAATCAGCTCCCAGAAAATCTAATCTCATTGCTGTAAAAAGGATTCTCAGATACATAAAAGGTGCTCCCACACTTGGTATCTGGTATCCAGCTAATGGGAATATCAAGCTTTCAGGTTTTTCAGACAGTGATTTTGCTGGTTGTCACACAACAAGGAAGTCCACTTCAGGAGGGTGCCAGTTTCTAGGTGATTGCTTAGTTTCTTGGCAAAGCAAAAAACAAGCAGCAGTTTCAACATCCACTGCTGAGGCTGAATACATTGCTGCTGCAAGCTGTACAGCCCAACTCCTGTGGCTTCAAAATCAGTTACTGGATTTTGGTATCACTGCCTTAAAGACACCACTTATGCTGGATAGCCAGGCAGCAGAAAATATCATCAAAAATCCAGTTTCCCATTCTACCACCAAACACATCGACATCAGACATCACTTTGTGAGGGATTGCTATGAAAAAGGTTTGATTTCTCTGCATCATGTCCCAACTAAAGACCAGCTGGCAGATGTGCTCACAAAAGCACTTGATACAACCACTTTTGAAAGTCTGGTCTCTAGGATTGGGATGCTGAACATGGAATAACAAGCAACATCTTGTTTTTATATGAATAAAAGCAACAAAATGTTTTCAGAAAATCAAAAATCCATCCTTAAAAATAGCTTAAAAATGAAAATTTCATTAAAATCCTTAAAAGTCTGCCATAACCACTGATTGTTCAAAAGTATGCTCTACATCAAAAAGTCTGCCCATTGCTGAAAGGCAACCTCTGTTCTCTCATTCCTTGATAACCACTGTTGTTCAAAAGCAGTGTCTTATCCACTGATATGCTATCTACTGATAGTAAAAATCATCCACTGCCCCCTTTCCACTGCTTTCATCAGTTGCTTTCATCCAAAGTACTGTCCTTCATCTTCACCAGTGGTTGTCACGTGGGCAGTACATAGTGTCAGACTTTTTGTAACGGCTGCCACGTCAGCATTCCCTATCTCTCCTATAAAACTCCCCACTCATCATCCAAACAGGGTTATACTATCGAATTGAATTCATAAAAATTCTCTTCTCAAAGCAGTTTTTCTTTCCATCTCTCACAAAATTTCTTCAATCAATCGTTTCAAAAATGACAAAATCGAAGTCGTCTACAAAACCCTCATCAAAATCATCGAAAACAGCCTCGCAAAAGGCAACTACTACTGAACTTCCATTCAAAAAATCTCACAATCTCCTGGGTCTTCTCACAAAACCAGGAACCACAGATGTTTTCGATTCCATCATCACCATCATGGAAAAATCAAAGTACAAAACTTTGCTCACAGCCGACGCACCCATCTACTTGGCAACCCAAAGGGAGTTTTGGAAGAATGCAACCTTTGAAAAACAAGGAGACATTGTCACTGCAATCAAATCTTCCATAACGGGTAAAGCTGTCCACATTACACCACAATCCATCTCCGAAGTCTTCCAACTCGATGATCAGGCAGGTAAAACTTCCTTCACCAAAAACGAGTTGCACATTGACTTCATTGAAAGAGGGTATGAAGCCACAATGATGACGAAATTAACTTTAGAAAAAGATTATTTTCCTCCTGCACCAAGATTTTTATTTCATACCCTCCTAGTATGTGTTTCAAACAAAACCACTTCTTTCAATGAGATCCCTATAAAGATTCAAAATCTGGGATATGCGATTCTTCAAGAAGAAAATTATAACTATTCTCGGGAAATCTTTAAAGATTTGGTTAATAATGTTGAAAGCAAATCATTTTTACTGTTTCCAAGGTTTTTAAGCTATTATTTTCAAAAGAAATTCAGTAAGGATGATTTGTCTCTAATAAACCAAGGTGAAATAACTGCAATAAATTGTCTAACATCTGAAACATTTTCACATATGTTAGCACCTTGCAAAACACAAGCAGGGGTACCTGAGCAGATTTTAGCAGCAACCACTGCTCCTCAGGTATCTGCTGCTGAGCCTACTGCTCTAGGTGATCAAAGCAGCAGAACAACTGTTTTGAAACCCACACCTACCAAACCAAAAAGGCCATCCAAAAAGAAAAATCAAAAACCCTCCAAACCAATCAAAAAGGCAACTCTGGCAGATGAGATACCAGAGTTAATGCCTGTGACAACACAAATGTCACTAGAAACCACTGCTGCTTCTTCCTCACAGTAGTTGGTACAAATATCTCAACCCATAACCATAACTCCTCCTGCTTCTTCACAAAAAGGACAGGTTGTACACAAAGGGCCACCACATCATGATGCTCTGGATACACTTGTTTCCATCATCCACAGCTCAATGCCCGGAGCAACTCCGCTTTCTAAACCCACCATCACATCCTCAATTCCACCAAAAACACAACTACTGTTGGATGCAATTGACTTGAACCAGGCACTATCCAGTCCTTCTCAATCACCTGTCAATGAGAATATACCTCAACAAATGACTGAGCCTGCTGTATCATCCATTGCTAACCCACCAACAAAACCTGAGGAGGTTACACCCATTGAGTTACAAGTAACTCTTTGTGGAAATCCAAGTGAAGCAGCCACTACAACTGTTGAACCTACAGGTTTACAGTTGGGCAGTGGTTTCATTAATAAGACTTCCTTGGAGGCAATTCCTTACATTGCACCTCTGCCAACCACCAGTGGATTTATATATCCAACTGGCATCATCAAAAGGTTGTCAAGTGTTGAAGGAAGAAGACCCCAGTACCAAGAAAAAGGGGCATCAGTGGTTAGTGTTTGGAATAAATTCCCTACATCTGCCACTGGATAAAACCACTGTTAGTGGGAAATCAGATGATCCCATTAAATTGGGTGATGATTTAAAGTACCAGAAATTGACGGATCGTGTTGAAAAACTTGATAACTCTGTTGCAGAGCTCAAAAATATGCTCCAGCAGTTGTTACAGGTACAAAAGGTACAATCCACTGCTGTTCCACCTCAAGCACCTGCTCTAGAACAAGCACCTGCTACAAATGAGCTCTGGAATTTCTTTCAACCTTATCTCCATCATCAGGCACAACTGGCAGATCAGCAACATGAAAAACATGTTCAACAGCTGAGAAATGCTATGGAGTCTAGGTTCAAAGACACTCAGGCTGATCTAAAGGCTCTCAAAACTCAGATCCTGCACACCACTGGCACTGCTCCTCCACCAGTATTCTTCATTGATCAACTCCCTGAAGATAATGCCAAAAAGGGGGAGAAAATTCAAGAATGGAGGAGAAAGGGAATAACTGATGGTCTTTACCTTGCACCAGAAAATTCAAATATGACCAAGCAGATCCCTTTGCCAGATGGTAGTAAGAAAATTGATGAGACTACAAATGCACTTGTAGAAGCACTTGCTTGTGTAAAAAGGGATAAAGAGGCCAAAAAGAAAGCCAAGGTGGATTATCCGGATCAGGGTACTTCAGGGTCAAGAGATGATGAAAATCTTTTTGATGAAAAGAAGAAGCCTACTAGAAAAGTAAGGCTACCCAAATCCATTCCGGTCAGGCGTTCAAAGTCTGTTCAAAAACCACCTCCCAAAACAGGTGTTGTAACCTCTGTTGTATCAACTGCTGTTGGTACCTCAGTAGTTTCAACATCTGCCCTCACTTCAACACACACCACCTCAACACACACTTCATCTACTGTTTTACCACCATCACCACCAAAATCACAATCACCTCATGTCAAAAGGCAGAAGACAGCAGATGTTAAAACATCTGTTGTAAAGACAACAGTGGTTGGAACACCAGTTGTTTCAACAGCTGTTAGTTTATCACAAACCACTGCCACAACAACCATCTTTCCATCCAAAACATCATCAGTCCCTCCTCAAATAAAGAGGAGGAGGCTAACTCCTAAAGATGATGGCACTTCACCACCCCAAACATCTTCAAAACCTTTAGCTCTTGTCAATATACCAAAACCAGTTCCACTTTCTTCTGTTCCAATGCACAAACCTTTACCTCCTGCAGGTGTTCAATTTCCTCTTGAACTAGAAGCTGTCAGAGAAGAGATAAAATCCTTCTATACTGAGGATGACCCTGCCAAAAGGAGTTTGCCCTCAATCAAAGGATATCCATGGCCCAAAAACATTGATGAATATTTGAAAATAAAGGCCAAACAAGCAGAGGATATCTCACAGAGAAACTCACAAGGGAAATCTGACAAAGAAGTTTCAAGATACTACCAATATCTGCTTACACAAGTCAACTCCCTGGAACGTTTTGCAAAGAATGTTAGTCAACAAATTTCTGAAAGAGCAGCTGAAACTCTGAAGAAAGACTACATTGAAAGCATCATGTTTTACAAGAAATACAAAGGAGAGAGACACATGTACAAAGAGTGGACCATCCCAGAGCTTGAAGCTGAATCAGCCAGAATTCAAGTTATGATAAAAAGGAAAGTCACTCACACTCCTCCCGATTGGGCAAAGTTCAAAAAGAATGTACCTGAAAAGCAGTTGGAACTAAAAAGAATGAAAGAAGAATTGGTTGTTGCTGAATTTGGAACCAAAAGACAAGTTGCTAGATGGAAGGAAGATTTGGTCAGGTCAACCTACAAAAGGTTGGAGGAATTAAGGAAGAAAGATCCTAAAATCCCTCAAAAACCTGACTACCCTAAAGCAGCGGTTTCAAAAGGACCATTAAAGCTGCAAATCAGGAGATCCACTGCTCCAGCTGGTACTTCCTCTTACAAAAGGAGGAGATAAAGCCAGTTAGGAGGTGAGACAGTTCAAGATATTCTTTCGGGCAATATAGTTTTAAAAGAAGGTGTGTTAAGAACGTTGAAAGAAGAACTTGAACAAGAAAATTCTGCTACCACTGCTCAGCCAGTGATGAATCGGCCAGCCTCTCCAAATACTTCTGCAAATAAGCATCTCCCAAGAAACCCACCAGGCTCAAAAATACAAAAGTGGGCAACTGACAAACAGACCCGCGTATTGACTTTGCTCAGGTCTGGTGGAGAAGTGAAGATAATATCAAGGGAACAAGCTCTTGGCCTGAGTCTTGAAGATTTGCAGGATCTCCTTGATCTTCCACTTAGCAGGGATGATGAAGATACAGATGCCCTTAACTTTGAATTGCAATTTAAAGGCCAAATAAGGGAGCTGTTGATGAGGCAATAAAGTATCCACAATAATGAAGAGTTTTGGCATTATCTGTTCCAGGGGGAGATTGTTGGGATTGAACCCTATCAGAGGAACAGACAATGTAAAGCCAAAACTGGATCAGCTCAGTGGATTCAGAATAGGCAGATGCTGATATACATATCTCTCCCCTTGAAAGTGATTACAACAACTGATGACCTCCTATCTGCTGATCTTACTAACTGCTGACCAATAACTGCTGCTCAATTAAAGATCTGATGAAGACTCAAGTCCTGCTGATTCAATCTACTGCCTTGAGTCAAGCACTGCTGATCCGGATAAGTGCTGCTGGGTTCACAGCAGTAGAAGGTTGCAGCAGTAGTTCTAAAGTCTGTTTGTATTAGAATGTAATAGCAGTAGTTAACACAAGCAGTGTCTGTATAGATCAGAGGTTAGAGTTTGTTAGGAGGTTAGATGTCACTTTCATGGTGACGTCAGCTAAAGATGCTCAGTAGTTTGCAAGTGCTTATAAATAGTACAGTACTTTATACTGTTCTATTAGCTCTTCACATCATTCATCTTCTTTGCACGAACAAACTACTGAGCTCGGGCTGAGGGGGAGTTTGCATTCATACATCATCATTGTAATCGTGTTTGAAATAAATTCAATCATTCGGTTCTTTGTGTAAAGATGTTTGATTAAAGTATTACTCTCATTTGATTGTATGCAAAGTTTGTAATCATTTTAATTCCGCTGCACAACTCATCCATTTTCATTTTAACTTCAAACAAAAATACAATCAGAAGGAAACTCAGATCCAACAAAAGAAGATTGGTGGCCGCGAAGGTTGTGTGACGAAGAACTCTAGTTCTTCACCAAGTGTTTCAAATCAGAAGTTTTATGAACATATTATGACAAAACATTAGATATCATGCAACACCAAACGTAACAGTACTTAATCCACCAAATAAGCACCAGATGCAACGTAAAAGAATTGTGAGAACAGGATTTGTGAAACAAGTGACGCATAAGGAAAGACCTTGAAATTTCGGGTTGTCACAATTATGGCTCAGTTTCAACTTTGGCAAAAAAAAAAAAATCAGGAAATTTGCCCAAAGTATTTTTTTTCTAAGCCACAAAGCAATAGAAAAACCGATATTTTACGGCTTTTGCCATTTCAATAAAACATACCAAACCTGAACCACAACCTACCCTTTAAAGCCCTCTTGATATTTGCAAGGATTTAAACGTCAAAAAAGAGGAGGTTTAATTTATTGTCAAGCCTATGGTAGGAGTAAGTTCCAAAACCGGGCACGAGCGTTCTCACTTACACAACTTCGGCCGAGTGTTGAGTGACCACTTGTGAGGTTTGTAAATTTATATATAACTAAATGGAATTTTAAAAAGGCATTCTATGCCCAAAGTAAATTTGTATATATCATGACGAATAAGATTGTAAATAAAATAAAAATATATATATATTTAGAACTTGGATACTCGACAAGCAAAAGATGGGACAAAAACTTCTCTTCTAACTATTCTGTTTGGGTGTGTAAGCCACGATATAGTGTTTTGCTTGAGTACAAGCAAAGATTCAAGTGTGGGGGTATTTGATGCGCATAAAACACAACATATAAATTGTATCAAATACGACGTAAAATCAACCCTTTTTCGGTACTAATGTTGGAAAAAGCATGTTTCTTTGTTCCTTTTTAATTTATAGGGTCAAAAGAGCTTAAATGTGCTAAAGGAGCAAAATAACAGCAAAAACCAACATAAATACAAAGAAGAAGGATTGACGCAACTCGCCAAGCCCCAATCCACATCCAAACCAACAAAATAGCAAGATCAGAAGACCTAACACGGGGCTGTGTCCACCAGACACGGGCCGTGTCCAAGACTGGAATCTGTGTAGAAGAAAAGACAAAAGCAAAGAAGAAAACAGACAGCCAACACGGGGTCGTGCTAAGCCAACACGGGGCGTGGTCAACTCAAATATTTGCAGAATATGCGTTAATACAGCAAGTACGTTGGCCACGAGTCGTGCCATTAACACTATGCCGTGTTAGTACAAGACCTTACACTGCAGTTAAAGAGGAAGAGAGAGAGAGATGGCCACGGGGCCGTGCCAAGCAGGCACGGGCCATGGTGAACGTCCTGTTTTCAGCTATAAATAGACATGCTTGGTTTCATTCCAAATCATCCCTTGGCAAACCACTTCTCTTTCACTTGCCACCACTCCACCACCACTACAACACCATCATCCACCACCATCATACATCTTCCATCGTTTAGAGTATGTATAGTAGTCTCGGGATCCAAAATCGATCATAAGAGTCTTTGTTAAACAAAGGCCATGCTTGGCTAAACTCTTACATCAATTGGTGAAGACAAATCTTTTATGTATTACTTTTTGATTTCCAATATTTGGAAACTTTTTAATTGGGTATGTATTAATGACTTTAATAACTAGTTTTTCTTATTAAAGGAAAATTTATCTAATCTTTCTTCATATGTTGTTGATTCACATATTCGTGTCTTTACGGTCTATATAAAACACGCTATGTGACAACCCGATATCTCAAGTCTTTCTTATGCGTATTGTGGTTTTGCAAACCTGTTTTTTTATGTACAATCATCTGAATAATCAATGTCTATGTGTAATGGTTGGTTACTTCTATGTATGAGTATGAGTATGTTTGTTTTTGAGTGTTATGTGGGTAGTTGATACTTAGTTCATCTAATAATTATCTAATAATTAAAGTGTAACAAGGTTAAGGTCTTTCACCATGAGTAGTTTCGTCACCACTGGGCCAGACGAAAGAATGAGTCTTTCGTCGAGCTAGTGTTTCGCTAAGAGGGGGGCCTCGGCCCAGAGAGAGTAGTGGCCCAATCTCTTTTTGTATATATACTCTTGTGAGCAGTTATATAAGAAAAACCCTAGAATTCTCTCCACACTCTCTGTGCGACGGCAACTGTGAACTAGGAGCTTTTCTTGTTTATTCGAGCTATCCATTCAGAACCTTGGTTAGTATCCGGTTATGATTCGTTAGATTTATTTTTCCGATGCGTGGATTTGATGTGTGATGATGTTCTATGTATACGTAGGATCTGGTATGCTTAGGGTTTCATTATTCATTAACTATAATGCGTTGTTAGGGTTGTATGATGAGTGTCGGGGATTCCATTGTGTTTTGATGATGTCGGTTCTGTTAGAATGATAATCAAGGGTTGATTGAATGATTGTATGATAGTAATAATGGTATGAATCTATGAAGGTTTGATCGAATGATTGTGTGATAGTAATAATGGTATGAATCTGTAAATTGTTAATGTTGTGGTTGTATAGTACTAATAATTAGCAATCGGTTGATTGGCCGACGTTCATGTAGAGATCATGATGATGATTAGGGTTCTGGAAATCACGAAATTGTAACTGTTTGGCTCTGTAACTGTTTCACCACTTGTTGAGGGGCGACGAAACTTGGTATGTTTCGCCATACCTTGTCTCGACGAAACTAGTATGTTTCGCCATACCTTGTCACGACGAAACTTAGTATGTTTCGCCACACTACCTCACGACGAAACCCAATGTGTTTCGCCAAACCTTGGATTGACGAAACTTAGTAGACTTTCGCTGCTAGGGTGTTTCTCCGAAGGGATTGGCAGATGGAACAGTAGACAGATTGATAGTATAGCATCCTGTTCATGAAATGCAGTAGTTACATGATAACCTTACTGTTCAACATTAAGTGATACGTGCATGGAATGTGGGCTGTTATGACATTTTGGTATGTGCTACACGATAACAGAGATCGTAATGTTAGATACAACTGCATAACCATACATGATTTACTGTGTGCAAACCTGTGAATTGAATGATTATGAAACTGAAGTTGTTTCGTAACCACGGTAGGCTTTGGGGTTGACCATCTGGACGGGTAATTAAAACATACCGAGCAAACCAAGGTGAGTTCATTCCTCTTGAGCATACGTCCCGATGGTTGGGATAGTCTTTGGGTATCCCTGAGAGGGATTGGCGTTAGGTAAATCATGGGTATTCCTGCGAGGAATATGTCTTTTGGGTAGATCTGGAATGTTGGATAATATACTCATCCTATCACCATTAAAGTCCCTCCGTGTTGTTTGGTTACCTGAGAGGTAACAAGGTATTAGTTGGTAGCGCTACTTAGGTTTGGCACCCTCACCCCGTACCTGAGAGGACGGGTGTGAACTAATGACCTAGTCATGACCAATGCTTTGATAGAAGCATCAAAGCATTGGAGAAAGGGCAAAATAATCAGGAGCCGTCTTGTATTCAGGATATTATCAACATTAAATTCAATGAATTAAACTAAACACTTGGTAACCAATATTTTCGTAAAACAATGAACTCACCAGCGTTGTCTGACACACTTGTTGCATGCTCGCAGGTCGTTAGGTACTTTGGATGGGGACTTGCTATCTGGATGGCTGGAGTGGCCATGGGTCGCAGTGCTTGATTATGCATGTCTTGTTTACTGAATTCATATGCATTGGGTTTTGAAACATTTAAACACTGAATTGTTATTTGCTTCCGCTGTCACTATTTAACTTGGATTATATTTTATGAACATTTTAATTAATGAATGGAACTTGTTAAACATGTTATGGTTAGTTCAATGTGATTGGTGGCTAGATCCTGGTACGTCACACGCCTAGCGGGGGTTTCCGCATGTGGTATTTTAGGGGTGTGACAATTTGGTATCAGAGCCACTGGTTATAGTGAAAACTAGGTTTTAAAACGTTTTATAAAACCAGACTATAACCGAACAACTTCGAAAATCAACCATGACACTCAGCTCCAGATTGCAAGGTTTGTCTTCTGTTTACTTTATGCATTACTTGTTTAGTAGTCACACGCTTACAGTTTGCATGAACCGATATACTAGATACTATGGTGACTTGACGGTGTGACCATACTCTTCGACTTTTGTGATTCGTAATCCTATAATATCTTTCGTTGTGCTATTTGAATGTGGGGGAAACTGTTAGTGCAAGTTAAGAGGCACTGAGATAAGCATGCAAATTGCCTTGTTATTAAGGGTGCACACATAATAATAACGTGAGGTGCATGTAAGTCCCAGTGAGGCTTAACGAGTGTGAGAAGGGTTCTGCCCTATTGTTTGGTGTAAACTTGGTAGTCTGTAGATGACAACGTGAGACTTGACTCTTACCTTATCTCGACTCTTGACCTTTTCCCCTTCTCTTATATAGAATCATGAGCGGACGAGGTCACAAACGTGGTCACATTGCTATGACCCAGGCTGAGCTGATAAACCTGATTAACACACGTGTGGCTGAGGCTTTGGCAGCCTACCAAGCTGGTACGATATGTGTCAAATCTTCTTTATTCTTGTGTCGTGTACACAACTCTTACCCCTGTGTTGTATTTCCTTCATCCATTAGGTCAGCCAGCGAATCAGAATCAAAACAATCCACCTACTTGTACGTTCAAGACGTTCATGGATTGTAAGCCACAGACCTTCAGTGGGACTGAAGGGGCTATACGACTCCTACGTTGGTTTGAGAAGGCAGAATCGGTGTTTGCGATATGTAATTGTCCTGCTGGGGACAGAGTGAAGTATGCTACAGGCACACTCGAGGATGGTGCCCTCACATGGTGGAATGCCCAGGTACAGATGTTGGGCATTGAGATGGCAAATGCCCCTACTTGGGATGATTTTAAGGAGTTGATACGGGAAGTGTACTATCCTCGTGACGAGATTCAGAAGCTCGAGAACGAGTTTTACGATTTGAAGATGGAAGGATCCGAGATCAAGGCTTACACGAAACGATCTCATGAACTAGCAATCTTGTGCCCTAACCTGTCTCGACCTCCACATCGACGAATTGAGTTGTACCTCAAGGGCCTAGCACCAGCTGTAAAGGAGTATGTCACTGCTGCAAATCATAACAACCTGCCTCAGATCATCCGTTTGGCACATATGATTACTGCCCAAGAGGTCGAGCGTGGCTCATTGCTGCCTAGTAAATCTGCTACTACCACTGCTGCTACAGCTACCACACCTGCTAGTGATAACAAGCGTAAATGGAATGATGCTGACAAAGCAACCAGTGCCAATCAATCTCAGAAAAGGCCTGACAACAGTATCAGCCGCAGTCTTAGCCAGTCGTCTTCTGTGAATCAGAACCAGAGCAACAATTCCAATCAGGATTCCTACGCGGGAAAGCTACTAAAGTTGTTGGTGCAAGATTCCTACGCAGGAAAGCTACTAAAGTTGTTGGTGCATATACGTCTGTCGTCTTCGTCTTGTATCAAGTCTAGTATTAGGATTGTTAGATCAGGGCACGCTTTACGAGAAAATATGATGTTTTAGGGTGAATTTGTTCTGATTCCGCTCGAAGAGGTGATTCCACTTGAAACTGTCATGAGACACTTTCAAGCGAAATCAGATTGTTGTGATTCCGCTTGAACTGTCTTATAACACTTTCAAGCGGAATCACCTCCCCTATATATACCTTTCGAGCGTAATCATTTTAACGACTTCTTGTTTCCGGTACCGAACTGCTGCCGAAGTGCCGTTTGACTGTAATTGCTGTGAAATCAATATACAAGGCAAATTTAAGTGAAACAAGCTGTTTTTCTACTCCGTTTCTTAGTTTCTGCCTCTGAAACGGATACGAGCTCTTCCGATTGACTCATTTGGGTCAGCACTCGATCCTACAAGTGGTATCAGAGCTCAGGAAGAAGAGTTCTTGCCAAAACAGCCTCATTTTCTGACTTCTACACCTTCTTTTTGAATTTGAAAAAGTTTTTACGGTTAAAATCGGCTCAATTTCACATATATTGTGTAAAACTGCATATTAACAAAGCCTTGAATGAACCAGAACAAAATTTGAATTAAAAATAGTAGAAATGAGCCTTCGAAGTGATTTCGCTTGAACGAGCATCTTGTAATTCCGCTTCAAACTGCAAGTGATTCCGCTCCAAATCAGACATTCCGCTTGAAATACTTGTGATTCCGCTCGAGATAAGAGATTTCGCTTCAAAACTTTGGTGATTCCGCTTCAAATTGCTTAGTTGAATATTTCGCTTGAAACTGTGTTGGGTATTTCGCTTGAAACGGAAAGCAGGTGATTCCGCTTCAACAAGCTATTCTGCTTGAACAGTGTTTTGGTGTGAAAGTTTTGATTTCGCTTGAAAAGACATTCCGCTTGAAAAGGGTTTCGCTTGAAACTTGATTTTTGTGAAACTGTTTTTCCCGAATCATGGCTGAGGAATTCTACAATGCATTCGCAACACCCGTTGCTCCAGTTACTGATGCTGAAACTTTGTACAATGAGAATGATACTGGAACTTATCAAAAACCGCCAAAGCTCATGTATATTGAAGATTTTCAAGGTTGGAAAAATCGATTCGAAAACTGGGTGCAAGCTTATAAATTCGATGCATGGTGTTCTTTGTTGAAAGATTACAAGAGACCAAAGAACGAACGTGGGATTGAAAAAGCTATTGTTGATTATTCAGAGAGTGACAAGTTAAAATTTACAAGTGAGAAAATGATGATCAGTATTATGCAACAAGCGATAAAAGAAGATATATTTGTTTTGCTTCAACATAATGGTACAGCTAGATCAATTTGGGAGGCTTTGATTCAGAAATTCAGAGGGAGTGTAGATATGATCAAAAACAAAAAGGCATTATTGAAGAAATCCTTTGACATGTTTACAGCTTTTGATCATGAAACAACAAAGCAGACGATTGATAGATATTGCCATCTGGTATTGGAAATGGGAAGATTGGATATTAAGAAAGAGGATGATGAGTGGGTGGATAAACTAGCTGAGGCTTTACCACAGAATAAGTGGGGAACTAATTTGATGATTGTGAAACTCATGAGAAAGTCCAGTAGTAGTAGTGAGAGAGTTGTGAAGAGATACCTCAAACCTGGTTTGGGGTTGGTATTTATAGCCGAGTAGTGAAGGGGGAGGTAGATGGATAGACTGACGGCATGCTATTAATTTGGCACAATTCATTCAGAAAATCGAAGAGCAGGAATTGGATATTCAGAAGACTGCTATCATGACAAATCCAAATGCTAAATAGGATGTCAGTCTGTATTACCGTGGGAACAAGTTTGAGGCTACCCCCAGCCAGAGTCCAAAGATTAGTACTGCTTTTAGTGCTGATGGTTCTTCAAGTCCAAATGTTAGCACTACAACTAATAGTGGTGGATATTCTTCATCATTCTCAAGCTTTGATCCAAACGGCACAGCACAAGTCCTCAACAGCAAACTCCTACAAATCTTCAATGCAATGTGACTTTGCACATTCAAAATGGTCAAAATCTGTCTCCTGAATTGGCTAAGCAACACATGGCATCTCTAGTCGCCATGTTAGAATCATATGAAAGTCTAGTTGCAGGAAGAATTGGTAATCCAATGCTTACGAAAGAAGATTATGACCAGATTGATGCCGAGGAACTTGAATTGATGGATGTGAAGTGGTGTTTAGCTAGTGCATATAGAAGAGCTGAAAAATTTCAACAAATCACTAGCAGAGATGGTTTTCGGGATCTGGCAAATTCGGCGTTAGGTTTTGACAAGTCTAAAGTTACATGTTTCCGTTGCAAAGGAAAAGGTCATTTTAAACGAGAGTGTAAAAATCATGAAGCAACCGGGAATCAAGAAAAGAGCAATTATTATCAGAAATCAATTTTTCATCAGCTTGAGCAACAACCATCATCGTCTAATGTCATTGACAATGGAAAGAAGAAAGCTTTAATCATTCATCAAGATGATGAAAAAGTTGCCGAGGGTTTTAGTTGGGACAAATACATACCTGGTTCAGCTCTTGTTGCCCGAGTTCTGGAAGATGAAGTTAGTCAGAAAAGAATTCCGATTTTTCCAGATCTAGGAAGTGATGTTGATACTGATGATGAAGAAGAATATCTTAACAAATGTAGAAAAAGTATTGATCCTGACAGTTTTATTTTTTTCTATGCAGATAAAGTTGAGATGCTGAATCAAAAGAAGATTGATAGATTGAAGAGAGAGCTAGAAGCAGCAAAGTTACTCGCTGATGAAAAGGCAAAGACAGAAGCTGGAGAAACAAAAGTTGAAGCAGTGACTGAGAATGTAATAGAGAAACTCGTTGAAGTAGAGAAAGTGGTAGAGAAAGTAGTTGAACTTGAAAAAGTTGTCGAGGTAGAGAAGATTATCGAAATAGAAAAAATTGTTGAAGTCGAGAAACTTGTTGAGGTTGAAAAGACTGTCGAAGTTGAGAAAATAGTTGAAAAAGTGGTTGAAATTGACAAACCATGTTTGAAATGTTCAGAATCTTGTAAAGCTTATGAGAAGAAAGAAAAGAAGATTATTGAATTAGAGAAGATAAAAGAAGATCTACTGTCTGACGTAAAGTATGTAAAGGAGTCGTATGATGTGCTGAACAGAACAGTTGATAGTCTGAAAAAAACAAACTCAGAAATTGAAAAAGCAAATGACAAAATGAGCGCAACATTAATGACAAAGCAGAGTGTCATTAATGAGTATATTGAAGATTGTGCTAAGCTCAAGCAGGAGTTGGAACTTGAAAAGATTGAGAGTGAAAGGATTAAACAATTACTATTGAGTTATACTACTTGTGATTATTTGATTGATCGTGTTTATCCTACTGTTGCAGGTCTTGAGGCTTTCAAGAAGGAAAAGACTGAAGATATTGATATTGGTAAGAAACCATGTGTCAAGTATAACAGATGTCCGCCTTCTATCTTTGAGAGTTATTCTCCCAGGAAACCAAATGAGGAACAAGTAGACAAGGCTCTAAACATCAAATTAAAGTCTGAAATCATTGATGAATTACCAGACAATATTGATGTTACATTCACAGCGTCTGACACTGATCACAAGTCTGAGTTAGTAAAGAAAGTTGTCGATCAGGTGTTGGATATGGATGAAGGGTCAAAGTCGGAGTCTAAGTCAGATAGTTCGAGTTCGTCTGAGAAGAATCTGAGTTCACCGGTTAAAAGGGTTTATAATAAGGATTTTTTATTATCAAAATCTAATTTGGATGACGGATCAATCAAAGTAGCATATACGTTGAATGATTCAGACAAATTATATTCTGATAATGAATTTCCATAAGAAGTGTTAAAACTGAAATGATCAAACTGTTTGATTCAAACAGGTTTTCAAATTAACAGAAATCAATATTTCTGAAATAAAAGATTTAAATCTTAATGAAAAACCTAACAAGTACACTTCTTCAAGAACTCAACAAAGAGTTAACAGGAAAATGGGTTACGGTTGTGGTTATGGTTTTCAAAAGAAACCAAATCATAATGGTAATCTCAAAAAGAAAGGTCTTGGTTTTACTTCACCAGAAATTATAAAAATCAGAAAACTTATAAACCAAATACAAAATTTGTTGCAGGTGGAAGTTCAGAAGATGAACAGAAGAAACCTTTCTGGAAGCAGTCAAACCAGGAGTTTCTTGCTGAAGTAAAGAAGAATGTGAGAAAGTTTGCTCAAAGAGTTGATAAAAGAACCTGTTTCAAATGCCAAGAAGTTGGACATATTGCTTGGAATTGTCCCAAGTCCAACTACGAAGAACAGGGAGTTTCTTCTAACTTTGTTTCAAGAAGAAAATGTGTTGATGAACAGAAACAATCAACTGAGAAACTTAAAATGAAAAATTCTAGTTCTAAAAAAAGTGAAAGTTCAAAATGGTTTTACAAAAGAAAAGGTGATATGAACAAGCAAAAATGGGTGATTAAATATGAAAGTAATTCTGACAATGAATCTGATTCCATAAAATAAGAGGAGTCTTTGGTTGAGAAAAAGGTTGAAAATTCCGTTCCTGTGGTGAACGATGAAAATTTTCCTTCATTATCAAAGTGGGAAAGGTTGAGATCTTAAATCAATTCTTCACTGGTAAAGGAGAATTTGATGTTGACAAGGCTTTTAATGGGAAAGTCACACATATTTTCGGTAAGATGGTTGATAGAAAGGTAAAGGGCGCAAAAGAATTTAACAAATCAAAATGTTGGTGGGATAGATGTGTACCAAAATCATCCAAGGCTGGTCAGGCTTGGGTGGACATAATGTTTGATTAAACACCTGACTTGCCGGAGCTCCCAGGTTGGTAAGAGTGGAGCAGGAATCAGAATCTTTCTTGGTATATATTTGATTGGTTATCTTCCAAGTGGTACAAAGGTCTATTTTGTCAAAGTGATTAGTCAAGGTCATTAATTTGAACTTGATGTAATCCTCATTCGTGTGATTAAAAACAATGTGATGAAATGAACCCCAATCTACAAGTGTTTTGAAATCTAAATGGGAAAATAGTTTGTTGAGAGGGGGAGTTATGATTGTTTATGCCGAGTGGATGGCGAATTGAAGCGATTCAATATTAGTTGTAATGTTTCTTGTATAGTTTGTTTTCAAAATTTGTTTCTACAAAAGTGGGTCAAGAGCTCAGTTTGTTTTCAAAAATCCAAAAACATTAGAAAATTTGAAAAAGGCAAAAACATGATAAAAATCAAAAACGAGTTTTGTTGTCAAAAAGAGGAAATGATAGTACATCAGTGGACGGTCACAACATGCTAAAGAAATGGAAAGTATAAATGTGATAAACAATCTCACTACGGATATGCCAGTAGGTTTTTGCACATTTAGTAGATTGTGACGAGATATAAACCTAAATTCAAACTTGCTTAATTTGTGGGTAACAGCTCTTGGATATATGGGTAACCCCCGAAATCTTGTTTGAAAGGTCTCTCTTTCTGAAATACTAGGTCTTTATGCTTAGT
Source organism: Helianthus annuus (assembly GCF_002127325.2). Taxonomy (NCBI): domain Eukaryota; kingdom Viridiplantae; phylum Streptophyta; class Magnoliopsida; order Asterales; family Asteraceae; genus Helianthus; species Helianthus annuus. The sequence continues at coordinate 101,423,493 of NC_035448.2, read as the reverse complement.
GATATCTGGGGTATTATCCCGGGACTTCTGCTGAATGGAAATTCTGACCTAGTCCCCGTATAATACTTTCTGCAAATGCTTTGAAATATAAGCTAGCCCTCAGCAAAAATGATGAAACAATAAAATTGATAATCATTGCTGTTGTAAAAAAAGATCCTCTAAAGGGGACACACCTAAAGTCGAGACGTCATCTCTCTGCTGAACGGAAGTTCTGACCTGAGCTCTCACGGTTTCGCATCTAACCCCTTACAGATATCATCTAGGTATACTCACCTGTAAGACTGAATATTGGGATCTGGATACGGGAGTATATTCAAGAGGTGGGACACGCGGATAAGCTTAAGTGCTTAAAATATTAATATCATATCTCGAAACAGTTGAACTTTGTGTGAAAATTTAAATGGACCAGTATACTGACAATCTAAGTGAATTGTTTAGAACTTAAAATGAAATGAAGCTTAACGGTGTTGGTGATTTGTCTCAAACACTGATATGATCCTCTTACACAAACTCACAAAAAATATTGTATGTAAATATTTCTTTTCTGCATTTCATTTCTGTTATATCAAAAATCCAAAAAGATTTTTGGTGTGTTTTAGCATAAATTTTTGGAAAATACAAAAAGATTTTAGACAACTGATGATGAAAAGCTGATTTTCAAAATTCAGAGTGCTAAACATGACGAACAGGTTTGGGAAAGATTGTTTGAGGATGTTTGAAATGTAAATGTTATACATACAAGTGGTTTATTAGAGACTTACATGATAAATCTTTTATTCAGATTGTGACTATAAGTGATTAGCAGGGTCTCTATCTTTATTGTATCCTATCTTTGATAAAACTTATGTTTTGGGTAGAGTATATGCAGGTAAGCCAGGTTGCGATACCTGAACCTGTGAGTTTGTGAGCAGAGTAAAAGCTAGACTATGATCCCGACACAAGTTGAGGGGGAGTCTGAAAGACAAAGAGACAGTTTCTGATCTGAGTTTGCTGATGCTGATGAACCTAAGGAATCAAGAGATCTGATCGAGAGAATTAGAATGTGATAAGAGCCAGATAGAGTTTCTGGAAGCCCAAAGACTGATAAAGACTGAAGATTTTGAAGACTCGGCACTTAAGACTCGTCAACATCCGAGGGGGAGTTTGTTGGTGCATATACGTCTGTCGTCTTCGTCTTGTATCGAGTCCAGTATTAGGATTGTTAGATCAAGGCACGCTTTACGAGAAAATATGATGTTTTAGGGTGAATCTGTTCTGATTCCGCTCGAAGAGGTGATTCCGCTTGAAACTGTCATGAGACACTTTCAAGTGAAATCAGATTGTTGTGATTCCGCTTGAACTGTCTCATAACACTTTCAAGCGGAATCACCTCCCCTATATATACCTTTCGAGCGTAATCATTTTAACGACTTCTTGTTTCCGGTACCGAACTGCTGCCGAAGTGCCGTTTGACTGTAATTGCTGTGAAATCAATATACAAGGCAAATTTAAGTGAAACAAGCCGTTTTTCTACTCCATTTCTTAGTTTCTGCCTCTGAAACGGATACGAGCTCTTCCGATTGACTCATTTGGGTCAGCACAAAAGTGTAATAAGTGTATATTCCACCATCGCGGGCCGTGCACCCGTGTATGTCACAGGTGCAACAAAGTGGGTCATATGGCCAAAGATTGTAGGGGCTGGCTTCTAAAACAGCCTCAGCAGCCGCAACAGTCGTAGCAACAGGAGAGGTAGCAGCCTCAGCAGATCAGGGAAATCGTAAGGGCTGTTTTCAGTGTGGTGATGAGGGTCATTTTAGGCGGGATTTCCCTCAGCTTAATCAGAATGTTGGCAACAACAACAATACTGGGAATAACAACAATGGGAACAATGGTGGGAACGGGGCACGTGGAAGAGTTTCACTATTGGCACCGGGGAAGCTCGTAATGACGGCAACGTTGTGACCGGTACATTTTCTATGAACGATCTTTTTGCTTCTGTTTTATTCGATTCTAGTGCCGATTGGAGTTATGTGTCTATGGGGTTCAGTCGTCAGTTAGGGTTGACTCCCACACCTCTTGTAAATAAGCATGTAGTAGAATTAGCTGATGGTAAGTCGATTAAAGCTTCTCATGTTCTGTTTGGTTGTAAACTTGATCTCATGGGTCAAGTGTTCGACGTTGATCTACTCCCCGTTACTCTTGGAAGTTTTGATGTGGTCATTGGCATGGACTGGTTGTCCAAGCATCAAGCAGAGATTCTCTGTAAAGAGAAAGTCTTGCGTATCCCTCTTCCTAGTGGGGAATTCTTGTCGGTTCAAGGGCATCGTAGTGGAGCGATGGTTGGTATCATTTCAGCTATGCAAGCGCAGAAGTGTCTACGTAAGGGGTATCCTGCTATTCTAGCACTTGTTACTAATACCCCGTCTGAAGAGAGAAAGATCGAGGATCTGCCAGTCGTACATGAATTTTCCGATGTGTTTCCTGAGGAACTTCCTGGTTTACCTCCGCATCGTCAGGTGGAATTTCAGATTGACCTTATGCCAGGAGCAGCTCCGATTGCCTGTGCTCCTTATCGTCTTGCACCAGGAGAGTTGCAAGAGCTGTCTAACCAACTTCAAGAACTGTTGGATAGAGGTTTTATCCGACACAGTTCATCACCTTGGGGAGCCCCAGTTTTGTTTGTGAAGAAGAAAGACGGGACTTTTCGTATGTGTGTAGATTATAGAGAACTCAACAAGGTGACAGTCAAGAACCGCTACCCTTTACCGCGTATTGACGACTTGTTTGACCAGTTACAAGGGTCAAGTTTTTACTCGAAGATCGATTTAAGGTCGGGCTATCATCATATGTGAGTTCAAGAGGAGGATGTTCCTAAAACGGCTTTTCGAACACGGTATGGGCATTATGAGTTTTTAGTTATGCCATTTGGGTTGACAAATGCGCCAGCAGTCTTCATGGACCTCATGAATCGTGTGTACAAACCGTATCTTGACGACTTCGTTATTGTGTTTATTGATGACATCTTGATCTACTCAAAGAGCAAGGAGGATCACGAGCGGCACTTGCGTCTTACTTTGGAACTCCTGAGGAGGGAGCAGCTCTACGCGAAGTTTTCCAAGTGTGACTTATTGTGAATGAATTGGGGATTCATGTGGATCCTGCTAAGATTGACGCTATCAGGAATTGGGCGGCACCGAAGAATCCTTCGGAGTTGCGACAATTTCTTGGTCTCGCCGGGTATTATCGAAGGTTCATCAAGGATTTCTCAAAGATCGCTCAACCTCTTACCTCGTTAACACAGAAAGGTGTTGTGTATTCTTGGGGATCAAAGCAAGAGGATGTTTTCCAACTTTTGAAACAGAAACTCTGCAGTGCACCGATCTTGTCTTTACCAGAAGGTACCGAGGATTTTGTGGTATATTGTGATGCTTCTATTCATGGTCTCGGTTGCGTGTTGATGCAACGCGAGAAGGTGATAGCTTATGCTTCTCGACAACTGAAGGTTCATGAGAAGAATTACATGACTCACGACTTGGAGTTGGGGGCCGTGGTTTTCGCATTGAAGATTCGGAGGCACTATTTGTACGGTACCAAATGCACCATCTACACCGATCACAAAGCCTTCAGCATATCTTCGACCAGAAGGAATTGAATATGCGACAGCGTCGCTGGGTAGAACTATTGAACGACTATGATTGTGCCATCAAATATCACCCAGGTAAAGCTAACGTTGTAGCTGATGCCCTCAGCAGAAAGGAAACGAAACCTAAGCGTGTGCGAGCCTTGCAGCTCACTGTTCATTCAAACCTTCCTGATCAGATCCGTTCGGTTCAGACAGAAGCATTGAAGGAAGAAAACTACAAAACTGCATACTTGCGGGGAATGGAAAAACGACTTATAAAGAAATCTGCTGGTATACTCTACTGCATGGAACGGATATAGATTCCGTTGTTCGGTAACCTTAGAGGTCTTGTGATGGACGAAGCGCACAAGTCTCGATACTCTATTCATCTAGGTTCAGATAAGATGTATCAGGACCTCAAAGTTTGTATTGGTGGCCGAAGATGAAAGCTGACATGGCGACGTATGTGAGTAAATGTTTGACTTATGCGAAAGTCAAGGTGGAGTATCAGAAACCCTCGGGCCTGCTTCAACAACCTGTGATACCCATGTGGAAATGGGAACAAATTGCTATGGATTTCCTCACTGGATTGCCGAGAACTCAAAACGGAAACGATACCATCTGGGTGATCGTTGACCGCCTCATGAAATCTGCGCACTTCCTTGCGATCAAGGAAACGGATAAGTTTTCTTAACTCGCTGCTGTTTATCTGGAGGAGGTGGTTTCTAGGCACGGGGTGCCAACCTCTATTATCTCTGACCGTGACCCACGTTTTATTTCAGATTTGTGGCAGTCGATGCACAAGTCGTTGGGCTCGCGTCTTGACATGAGTATTGCTTATCACCCACAGACGGATGGTCAAAGTGAGCGAACCATCTAGACACTTGAAGACATGATGCGAGCATGTGTAATTGATTTTGGTAAGGGCTAGGAGAAACATTTGTCATTGATCGAGTTCTCCTACAACAACAGTTACCACACTAGCATTCACGCAGCTCCGTTTGAAGCCTTGTACGGCCGGAAATGCCGCTCTCCTCTCTGCTGCGCTGAGGTGGGTGACAGCCAGATCACAGGACCAGAACTTGTCTTTGAAACTTCTGAAAAGATTGTGCAGATCAGGAACCGTATGGCAGCAGTGCGCGACCGTCAGAAAAGCTACGCTGAGAAGTGTAGGAAACCTTGGAATTTGCAGTTGGTAACCGTGTTATGTTGAAGGTCTATTGGGTCAAATTGGAGAATGATGTTATCAATTATGATGGCTTTAGTTTAGCGATTTTATTATTTATATTATGTGACGTTTTGATTTGTAATAGTCAGATATTTTAGTGATTTTAGTAGGTTTTCCAAGCAAGAGGCGGCTTGCTTGGAGGACAAGGCTCAAGGCTCTATATATAGAGTACTAGACCTCATTTGTGAGGTGTGCATTTGTGAGCCACCACCCCGGGGAAGCTCACCCGGGGTGGATTTTTATCATTTGTATTTGTTTACCACTATCAATAAAAATATCTTTGTTCCAATCCTTAGAGTTTCTATCTTTCTTGTTTATTATCGTTTGTTCTTGGCTCGAATCACCCGTCTCACTATTATTCACCGAACCGAGACTGAAATCGGATCGTTACGGGACTATCATTTAATGGTTTGGTCGGTTCTTTAATGGAAATTCCGTCGGAGATGTAAAATCAAGATGTGTAGATCTTTTGGCAGTAGGCTTTTAATGCAGATCTGAAATTTATTCTTGGCATTATCGGAGATCTAGGTACGATGGTTTTCATTTGGGTCAAAACTTGCTTAGATAACGATGTTGGTTTACCGGTTTGCGTTTTTTTTGTTGCCGGAATTTTATTGTGAACTGCGATGAAGAAAAAGTCGTGGTTAAGATTGATGGTGATGAAGTCGGCGGTTACAAGTAACGGTGACGTAACAGTGATGACGAGCTATTACTGCGAGGGCGGTAGTATTGGTTCCGACAGCGGCTATGGGCTTTTGGTGATATTCTGGTTAGGTGGGATCTCCAGTGAACAAGGTGGCGCATGGTGGTGCACGATGGTGAATGGAGATGACAGAAGATTGATGTCGGCTGGGTATTATTGGGTCAAAATGGAGAATGATGTAATCAATTACGCCGACATTATTTAGTGTCTTTATTGTTTTGTAAATGTTGGTGTTTTTATTTGTATTAGTCGGATATTTTAGTGAGTTTAGTAGGTTTTCCAAGCAAGAGGCGGCTTGCTTTGAGGACAAGGCTCAGGGACTATATATAGATTACTACACCTCACTTAGGAGGGTGTGCATTTGTGAGCCACCACCCCGGGGGAGCTCACCCGGGGTGGATCATTATCCTTTGTATTGTTCTTATCTAATCAATGAAACTTTCTATCTTTCTTGTTCATTGTTGTTTGTTCTTGGCTCAAAATCACCCGTCTCACTATTTTTCACCGAACCGAGACTGAAATCGGATCGTTTACGGGACTATCATTTGGTATCAGAGCCTCGGTGGCTCGTTTCAGTTTTGGTTTGGTCGGTTCTTTAATGGAAATTCCGTCGGAGATGTAAAATCAAGATGTGTAGATCTTTGGGCAGTAGGCTTTTAATGCAGATCTGAAATTTATTCTTGGCATTATCGGAGATCTAGGTACGATGGTTTTCGTTTGGGTCAAAACTTGCTTAGATAACGATGTTGGTTTACAGGTTTGCGTTTTTTTTGTTGCCGGAATTTTATTGTGAACTGCGATGAAGAAAAAGTCGTGGTTAAGATTGATGGTGATGAAGTCGGCGGTTACAAGTAACGGTGACGTAACAGTGATGACGAGCTATTACGGCGAGGGCGGTAGTATTGGTTTCGACAGCGGCTATGGGCTTTTGGTGATGTTCTGGTTAGGTGGGATCTCCAGTGAACAAGGTGGCGCATGGTGGTGCACGATGGTGAATGGAGATGACAGAAGATTGATGTCGGCTGGGTTGTTTTGTTGCCGGAAGTTATGGTGATCGGAATCGTTTGGTTTCTGGTCATGGAAGGTATTGGTTGGAGATGATCAGTGATTATTCTCAAGATTTTTGTATTAACTCCATTTATTTTGATAAACCGGTGGCTTCGTTTCCCGGTTAGAGGTGATGAACGTGTGATAACAGTGTCTTTCGATTACAGTTGTTGTAACTATGGTGATTGGTGTTGATAAAGGTTAAAGGTGGTGTTGTTGTTGAATCATGGTGTAAAATGGTAGTTCCAGAAGGTGAGTTACGGTCGAGACAAGGAGGAAAACGGTGGGAAATAAAGGGTGTCGGCCGGTTGGGGAGGATCGGAATATGTTTTCCGGTGATGACGGCTGGTAACATGGGTGACGGCTAGGGTTTCTGTCGCATGTAATGTTGCACTTGGGCCTTTGGTTGTATGTTGAGCCCAATGATTGCATGATGATTATTCTATGGGCCCACAGAAGACGACAATTAGAATATGATGAGCATGTTTGTTTGTTTTAGTGGGGGCCATGCTAAAGAATGATAGTGTTGCTGATGTAACTTGTTTATCGTTGGCTCTAAAAATCTCAGGTATGGACTTAATTATCTTGGGCTAGGTTAAACATAGTGGGCCAATAAACTGGTTCCTTTATTTGGTTGCTTGGGCTTATGTTTTTGAATGATCGGCTGATAGCTTTGGGCCCCAAATGGAAAATGTTTGGTGGTGGGTCTCATATAATCTGATTTTGACTTGAGAGATATATGAAATTGGGGTGCCCGTGATTTTATTATTCTCAGCTATTTTTCGGCTAGAAGAGGATGTTCCATGTATGAAGCTATTGGCCATGTTTTATTCATTGAAAAAAAAAAAAAACTTGACCGATGTGGATGATAGGCTTTGGTATTGGTTGGAATTGAATTGGCTAAGGTTTGGGCCGGGTCTTAGAAGTTCATTTGTGGGCCTAGATATTTGATGCAATTTTGGGCTAAGATCTTATTGGGCCGGGAGCGCAAGATTAATTTTATGGGCCAATGATAGTTGGAAAGGAATTTGGCGACTTTAGCGGTGGATCCGGAGCTGAATGCAATCTGACAAAATTGAAGATTCTCACAAGGAAGCTAATTATTTAATTTTTATCATTGAAGTTCGAACCCTATCATATGCCTATTACAGTATTATCTTTAATAAGATATGGGGCTTTGATTGACAAGATATAGGAGGGTCTACATTTGCGGGGGAAAACGACAATGAAGAAATTGGGTATTTAGCCGATTTGTGAAGATTCGAACACGTCGTCAGATTTATTTTTGAAGATTATTTGAAGAATTGATAGCACCATTCTCGGGGGAATATTATTGGGTCAAAATGGAGAATGATGTTATCAATTATGCCGACATTATTTAGTGTCTTTATTGTTTTGTAAATGTTGGTGTTTTTATTTGTATTAGTCAGATATTTTAGTGACTTTAGTAGGTTTTCCAAGCAAGAGGCGGCTTGCTTGGAAAACAAGGCTCAAGGGGCTATTTATAGATTACTACACCTCATTTGGAGGGTGTGCATTTGTGAGCCACCACCCCGGGGGAGCTCACCCGGGGTGGATCATTATCCTTTGTATTGTTCTTATCTAATCAATGAAACTTTCTATGTTACAATCATTAAAGTTTCCATCTTTCTTGTTCATTTTTGTTTGTTCTTGGCTCAAGATCACCCGTCTCACTATTTTTCACCGAACCGAGACTGAAATCGGATCGTTTACGGGACTATCAAGGTCTCACCCTGGAAGGGTGTGGTGCGTTTTGGAAAACACGGCAAGCTTAATCCACGCTATGTTGGGCCATTCAAAGTTTTAGAGTGTATAAGTAAAGCGGCGTACAAACTCGAGTTACCTGCTGAGTTGGGTAACGTGCATGATGTGTTCCATATTTCACAACTGAAGAAGTGTTTATCAGATGAAACACTTGTAGTACCGTTTCAAGAACTGAAAATTGACGATAAGTTGCAGTTTGTCGAAGAACCAATAGAAATTAGGGACCAGGAGGTCAAAGTCCGTAACCATAGCCGAATTCCAATCGTGAGAGTTCTTTGGAACTCAAGACGCGGACCGGAGTTCACATGGGAACGCGTGGATCAGATGAAGATCAAGTACCCACATTTATTCCCAGATGACAAGTCCAAGTCTGGCAAATCTAAACCTGATGTAGCAGGTGAATTTCAGGCTGAAATTCCCTTTCAAGTTGGGGATGATGTGGTACCCGCGGAAAATCCACAGTCATCCTGAGTTAACGTCTTGCTGTTCTGGATTACTAGTCAAATTTCAGGACGAAATTTCTTTCAAGTTGGGGATGATGTGACAACCCGAGATCTCAAGTCTTTCTTATGCGTATTGTGGTTTTGCAAACCTATTTTTTTATGTACAATTATCTGAATAATCAATGTCTATGTGTAATGGTTGGTTACTTCTATGTATGAGTATGAGTATGTTGGTTTTTGAGTGTTATGTGGGTAGTTGATAATAAGTTCATCTAATAATTATCTAACAATTAAATAGTAACAAGGTCAAGTCTTTCACCATGAGTAGTTTCGTCACCACTGGGCCAGACGAAAGAATGAGTCTTTCGTCGAGCTAGTGTTTCACCAAGAGGGGGGCCTCGGCCCAGAGAGAGTAGCGGCCTTTTTGTATATATACTCTTGTGAGCAGTTATGTAAGAAAAATCCTAGAATTCTCTCCACACTCGTTGTGCGACGGCAACTGTGAACTCGGAGCTTTTCTTGTTTATTCGAGCTATCCATTCAGAACCTTGGTTAGTATTCGGTTATGATTCATTAGATTTATTTTTCCGATGCGTGGATTTGTTGTGTGATGATGTTGTATGTATACGTAGGATCTGGTATGCTTAGGGTTTCATTATTCATTAACTGTAATGCGTTGTTAGGGCTGTATGATGAGTGTCGGGGATTCCAGTGTGTTTTGATGATGTCGGTTCTGTTAGAATGATAATCAAGGGTTGATTGAATGATTGTATGATAGTAATAATGGTATGAATCTGTGAAGGTTTGATCGGAATGATTATGCGATAGTAATAATGGTACGAATCTGCAAATTGTTAATGTCGTGGTTGTATAGTACTAATAATTAGCAATCAGTTGATTGGCAGACGTTCATGTAGAGATCATGATGATGATTAGGGTTCTTGAAATCATGAAATTGTAACTGTTTGGCTCTGTAACTGTTTCACCACTTGTTGAGGGGCGACGAAACTTGGTATGTTTCGCCATACCTTGTCTCGACGAAACTAGTATGTTTCGCCATACCTTGTCATGACGAAACTTAGTATATTTCACCACACTACCTCACGACGAAACCCAATTTCACCACACCTTGGATTGACGAAACTTAGTAGACTTTCGCCGCTAGGGTGTTTCACCGAAGGGATTGGCAGATGGAACAGTAGACAGAATGATAGTATAGCATCCTGTTCATGAAATGCAGTAGTTACATGATAACCTTATTGTTCAACATTAAGTGATACGTGCATGGAATGTGGGCTGTTATGACATTTTGGTATGTGCTACACGATAACAGAGATCGTAATGTTAGATACAACTGTGTAACCATACATGATTTACTGTGTGCAAACCTGTGAATTTAATGATTATGAAACTGATGTTGATTGGTAACCACGGTAGGGTTTGGGGTTGACCAACTGGACGGTTAATTAAAACATACCGAGCAAACCAAGGTGAGTTCATTCCTCTTGAGCATGCGTCCCGGTGGTTGGGACAGTCTTTGGGTATCCCTGAGAGGGATTGGTGGTAAATCATGGGTATTCCTACGAGGAATATGTCTTTTGGGTAGATCTTGAATGTTGGATAATATACTCATCCTATCACCATTAAAGTCCCTCCGTGTTGTTTGGTTACCTGAGAGGTAACAAGGTATTAGTTGGTAGCGCTACTTAGGTTTGGCACCCTCACCCCGTACCTGAGAGGACGGGTGTAAACTAATGACCTAGTCATGATCAATGCTTTGATAGGAGCATTGGAGAAAGGGCAAAATAAGCAGGAGCCGTCTTGTATTCGGGATATTATCAACATTAAATTCAATAAATTAAACTAAACACTTGGTAACCAACGTTTTCGTAAAACTATGAACTCACCAGCGTTGTCTGACACACTGTTGCATGCTTGCAGGTCGTTAGGTACTTTGGATGGGGACTTGCTATCTGGATGGCTGGAGTGGTCATGGGTCGCAGTGCTTGATTACGCGTGTCTTGTTTACTGAATTCATATGCATTGGGTTTTGAAACATTTAAACAATGAATTGTTATTTGCTTCCGCTGTCACTATTTAACTTGGATTATGTTTTATGAATGTTTTAATTAATGAATGGAACTTTGTTTAACATATTATGGTTAGTTCAGTGTGATTGGTGGCTAGATCCTGGTACGTCACACGCCTAGCGGGGGTTTCCACATGTGGTATTTTAGGGGTGTGACACGTTAATTTCCTGGAAGGGGGTTAGTAGGGTGGTTGGGTAAATTTTATGTCTCTTTCGGTGTATAGATCCTGCGAGAACCTGGTTCAAGCTTAGTATTACTTCACGAGTAGACGGGCATTATCCCCCCCGGGAGAAGTAGGAACCGCTTGAATCCCTTATCTATAAACTATTATTAAAACTTTAAACCAACCCTGCGAGGACTGTATCCTCCTGATGACTCAGACCAAAGGGTTGAGGGTGATCGTTGCCTGGAAGGGGGACCACCACATTTCGCATTAATAACTTACTCAATTATCTTTCAATAATCCGACCTTGCGGAACTGTATCCCTGCTGACTCAGACCAATAGGTTGAGGGTAATGCTACCTGGAAGGGGGTCTACTACTATAACTTAAAGATAATCTCTTAAAATGCCCAAAGTGCGGAAATCATTAAAAGGATACATAAAAGAGGAGTTGGAACCAAGTGATTCCTTCTTGTCTATTTGTTTTTCCTTACATTTTATTTTTGCTTAATCTTTTTTGCTTAAAAAAACCCTTTTATCAAAGTTTGGTTTGATTAGATGTTGACGATAAGCCGGTATTAAAAGCTCTTGTGTGCTTGGACGACCTTGGTATCTTGCCATCACTATACTACGTCCACGATGGGTGCACTTTCCCTAGCGTGTGTGTAGAGTGATAGTAGAATATCGTGTTTTATAAATTTAAAACTTGAATCGGCGAGTAAAAACAACTAAAATATACTAAAAAATATATACTCTCGCACGCACGTCAGTAATCATGGTACACAACTATGGCAAGCAATACCCTAATCGATTTGATCATAGCAACGGGCGACAAGGTTTCATCATAGTCAATACCTTGAGTTTGAGTGAAACCCTTCATAAATATTCGTGCATTATAGGTATGTATGTTTCCATGCATGTCGGTTTTTCTCTTGAAAACCCATTTGCTCCCTACTACCCGAGATTCATGTAACATTTGTGCTTGTAATCATTGTGAATAGTTCAGTTATCAATAAAACAATGTTATTTGATCCCAATGTTTTTTTGGTTGTGTTTTACATTTTTCATGTTTTGACTTTTGTTCAATTTCAAACTCTACATCGCTTTCTGGAGAGTTATACGCAAACTGGTGCGTAAACATACTCAGTTTAATGCGACAAATACTCCGGAACATCAACATATACTCAACATATCCTAAATAACCTTTACATAACTTATAAATAAGTTTTGAAGGCTTTGGTATGGCAAAAACAAGTTAATTCGCTTACAGGGACTAAACTTGACAAACTGCGAAAGTATGCCAATTTGAACTGTAACAAACATTCCGGAACATGTCCATAAGTTAAACATACCATAAATATCCTTTACATAGCTTAGAAATAGGCTTTGAGGGGTTTGGTATGCTAAAACAAACTTTTGGATCATTCAGGGGCTAAAAGTGTCAAAAAGTGCACAAGTTTGCACTTTCGCACATAACTTACGTTCTGAATACATCCGAACATCCAAAAATTTATGTAAGCATCCTTATATTATGCCTTAGTGTTTGGCATGAGAAAAATCCATTCGTCGCGTCATTTGGATCGTCTTTTGCGCTTATGCGCATTCCGTCGTAATTAAGCGAACATCGCGATCGTACGGCCAAACGAACCAACATCCGGAACATTTTTGAGCATGTTTCATGTCCACAATGTTTAGGCATCATTTTAGGGCCTTAAAGTTGGCTTTACGGGCCTTAGAAGTGTCGGAAATGGCCTAAATATGCAACAGGGACTAAAACTGTAATTTCTGAAACTTTGTGCTGATCAGGCAGGGCCAGGCGGCCCGCCTGGGTTTTGTGTGCTTTCTAACGCGGGCCACATCAGACAAACAGACCAGATTCAATGTTTAGATCCACTTGCATTGGCCTTTCGATCACCCAAAGGGCAACGCCACATGTCGGATTCCTATGGTGGGGGCAAAATAAGGCACCACAACTTTGCGACAAGTGTACGGCTTGGATCGTGGCACGATATTCAAGAAACGATCCTAACGGCTTTACTTTTCCTATAAATACCCCCCCCTTTTGGTTAAAACCCACAAAAATCTGATCTAAAGCTCTAAGTTGAGGCCTTTGCTCTCATACATGAGCTCCTGGATCGAGATTAGCTTTCGGGGACCCTTCGTAAGTGTTCTTTCGTTCTTTTATTCGCTTTTTGAGTCCGAAAGTCAAAGTTTTGTTTGACTTTCTGCGTGACCAGCCTATGGTCAACACGAAGTTCGTTGGAACTTCATAACGTGAGCGTGATCACGATGGTTATAGTCCGTAGTGACTATATCTACTGATTACCATGTTATCAAGGCTCAGTGACGAGTCGTAGTTTCGGCCAAAATGCGCATTCTTGCGTATTTTGTAACCAAACTACTCATGAACATCAAAACCGTTTGTTTTGATGCCAAACCTATTTTCCAAACTTAGTTAAGCATGTGTTAACATGCTTAGCTCGTCACTTTTAGTTTAGTGCTTATATAGGGTCGTAAGGTAAGCGATCTAAACAATCGCTTATACTTTCGAACCCGACCCATTTGGTCGATCATTAGGATCCGACCAAACACATTAGGTGACCCTAGCTGTAACCTTCCGAGGTTATACCTTATGGTCACGATGTTAGGCGTTCCAAACGCGTTCTACGCAAACGACGCGTTAAGGTAACATTAGCTACCTAAACGGGTCGTAATGGGCCGTAAGCACTTAGGTTAGGTTTCATTTTAGTATGTAGGCTTTGTTAAACCATATTTCACGAGTCTCCATGCTCGTTTGGTTTACGAACCCGCATACTATCCGATCCTTCCGATTTTGGTCCGGTATATTAATATAGCTACCTATTAGGTGCCGTTTGATATTCCGTGAACTCTAGCATTATCTGGTTATTACACAAGAACTTCAAAGAAATCTCAAGTGAGTACATTGAACCCCATCTTTTACTGTTTTCTAAACCGTTTTGGGGTGAAACACATGTGCCTACTTGTTACTTTCATGCTTTCCATGTTTTCACATCATATACCTGCTATGTTCGTTAGTACATTATAGTACATGATTTCATTACATTTCATGTTACGTATGCCCATTGTGTGCATACGTAGTACATTGCTTTACATTACATTTCATGCTATGTATGCCCATTGTGTGCGTACTTAGTACATTGTTTTACATTACATTTCATGCTATGTATGCCCATTGTGTGCGTACTTAGTACATTGTTTCACATTACATTTCATGCTATTTATGCCCATTGTGTGCATACTTAGTACAATTGTTTACATCACATGCCTTCATTTTGGTATGACATTTGGTTTGTTTAACATGGAATAATACATTCATTAACATTGATCACGCCATTCGTTAGTAGGTAGTGGTACCATAGGAATTGACAACTCCCGTTCCTGAAATCCTGGGTTTTTTGGATTGGAAGGAATGACCGAATTCGATATACATAACTTAGATAAACCTTTAATTTGTTTATGGGTTTATCGCCACAGTCTCAAGGCTTGGATGTATGCATATTTCACAATACCGCATAAATGTATGTATCAGTATAGCATACATTTGTCCCACAAAACATAACGTTGATTTAAACCTGTTTTACTTCAATACCTTGTTTTTGTGCACTTTACATATGGTCTAGTTGATACATTTCGCTTGCCATACATGATATATTTTGAGTACACATTACATGATCAACATTAAACATAAACATTTAGACATTGATATACACATTTGGTGGTTTACATTGAACATAGACATTTCGATATGGTTTACACAATAACACTTGACAATTGGTTTATACATGAACAATTTACATGGTGGTTGGTTTGGGTAAATGGTTTGAGTAACGTGGCGTATGTAATATGATACAATCATGGTGGATACGCCGCTGGTACTTCCTATATATAAATGCTTGTATTATATTACATATCGTAGCGTTATCTAAATCATTTCAGTATAAACATATTACATTTTATACAAATAACATATTCTTCACAAGACATTGTTTTACAAACAACTTATCTTATACATACTCATTTTACTAGGTTATTCTTTTAACCTTACATTTATTTATACATATCATCTGATCTTATCGTTTTTCATACGATTTACAAAACAAAACAAGTTACAAGGTTCATGACTGACTGTTGTTAAACGTTTTTCTTTAAACTCAAGTCATGAATCCCATTTTCACAAAACCTATGTATCTCACAGGCATTTTTATGCTGACGTACCTACTTTCACATGTGTTTTCAGGAGCTGTTCCATAGGATGATGATCTTGACACTAGGGCGGACCTGTGCCTTAGAGACTAAAAATGAAGATAGACTAGTTTAATTATGTCACGAACTCTTTGCTTTCCTGTTTAAGACAATGTATTACGCTTGTTTAATAAGTAAAATGAAACTTTGATTTCCATGGTTATGAAACAATTAATTCTGTCCCAACACTCCCCGGCGTTTCCCTGCGGTTGCATGTTATACGCGGCCGGGGTGTGACAGAAGAGTTGGTATCAGAGCCAATGGTTATAGTGAATTAGGTTATTAGTAATGCTTTGACCTAGACTATAACTTTCTAGGACCCTAACACAAGTTATCTTATGTTTAGATTTTAAAACATGCACTTCACCTATCCTTAGGTGATAACCACAACAGGAACTTCGATTCCGAATCCGCTTTGAAAATTAATCATCTGTTCTAGGATGATTGATTACTAGGTTTTGAACCCTCTGTTATAAGGTTTTGAACCCTTTTGAATTTTCAAAAGTCTCGTCAAGGTTTTCAGGTTTTAATAGTGTGAACACGTGCGAACTGGAAGAGTGAATGCCTGTACCCTAAGCTTTCTGTCTAAGGCTAGAGTGTTCGTACAAATCCACATAATCGGACCAGTCACTCTTACCTGGGAACTCTTGGGGTGAGTGTTCACTTATAGGCGAACATGTCTTCGCGATACATTATTTTTGACCCATTTACTTTGACTATACATTTTGTGTCGCTTGTTTGCTTTGCGATGCGGAACCACCATCTTTACTTTTGTTGATTCTGTTTCATCTCATTCTCTTCATCCAATCATCTCACTCGTTTCCTTTCATGTTTTTCCTCTTTTAGAATGCCTCCTCGACGCGAACACCAGATAGCAACTGCCGAGCTGGCAGAAATTATTGCGCAGCAGATGGCTGCTCAATTCCCAAATCTCTTTGCTCAATGGAACCAAGCCAACAACAACAACAATGGTACATGCAATTTCAAGAATTTTAACTCGGCTAAACCACTCAAGTTTAGTGGTTCTGAGGGAGCAACTGGGCTTCTTCAATGGTTCGAGAGCATCGAGAATACTTTTTGCCACGTGCAGTGTCCGGATAATCGCAAGGTCGAGTTTTCTTCGAGCGTGTTTCAAAAGAGGGCTCTCACATGGTGGAATGGGGTAATGAGAGACCGTGGTGCAGAAGTTGCTCTAGCACAGACATGGGCTGAACTCCGAGCTCTTATGATGAGGGAGTTTTGTCCTCGTCATGAACAACGAGCATTGGAGAAGGAGTTTGATGATTTGAAACAAGATAGCGGCGAACACAGGGCATATACTGATAGGTTTGAGGAGTTGAGTCTGCTTTGCCCAACTATGGTCGCCCCACTCGACAAGGCTATCGAAAGGTACATCGACGGCCTGCCTGACTCAGTACAAGACATTATTACTGGTAGCAACCCTACCACACTCCGTCAGGCAATCGAGTTATCAGCGACACTGACTGAGTCGCAGATTCGAAAGAATAAATTACACAGGAAGGGTGACAAGGGCAAGAAACAGTCGTCTGAAAAGGAAGATAGCAAGAAAGGTCAAAACAAGAATGGAAAGGATTCTGGTTCATCGAAAAGGGCAAAGAAGCGTAAGGCTTCCCAGAACTATGCTGTCACTGCCCAAGCTAACCAGGCAGCTCCCAACCAACCCGCACAACCTCCAGCAAAGAAGCCCTATTCAGGAAGTGCACCTTTGTGCAATAGATGCAACAGTCACCATCAGCCGCAACATCAGTGCCGTTTCTGTACTAACTGTGGGAAGTCAGGTCATCTTGTCGATGTTTGTCGGTTTGCTCAAAATCGTGCAGTTCAGAACCCGGCTCAACAAGTTGCTCAGCCTCCTGCTCAGCAACAGGGTCAAGCTGCACGACCACAATACCCTTCAGGTGCTTGTTATAACTGTGGGGATCTGACCCATTACAGAAACCGGTGCCCAAGACTAGCCAACCAGAACCAGAATGCAAACCAGAATCAGGCTCAGGCTCGAGGGCGAGTCTTCAACATGAATGCTCAAGAGGCACAAGCAGACAATGAAGTGGTGAACGGTATGTTCTTTATTAATAATCAGCCTGCATCTGTTCTTTTTGATTCGGGTGCCGACAAGAGTTTTGTGTCATTGTCTTTTAAGCCAATGCTTCGCGTGTCTAGAACGAAACTAGGTAAACCTTTGACAGTAGAGGTTGCGAATGGTGAACCCATTGTTCTTGATTCTGTTCTCCGCAACTGCCAGTTGAACCTTAACAACCATCTTTTTCCTATTGACCTCACGCCTATGCAACTCGGAAGCTTCGACGTTATAGTGGGTATGGATTGGTTATCTAAGCATCGCGCAGAGATAGTTTGTTCTGAGAAGATTGTTCGTGTGCCGCTGTCGACAGGCGAGATCCTACAGGTTCGTGGTGAGAAGCCTGCCGGTGGTCTCAAACTCATGTCTTGTTTTAAAGCACGGAAGTATCTGGGAAAGAACTATGTGGCATTTTTGGCACATGTTGTAGCAGATAAAGGCAAGGGTAAGTCTATTTCAGATATTCCTGTCGTTCGGGATTATTCTGAAGTTTTTCCTGAAGATTTACCTGGTCTACCTCCAGCACGCCAAGTCGAGTTCTGTATTGATCTCGTACCTGGTGCAAATCCCATTGCCAGAGCTCCATATCGTCTTGCACCATCCGAGATGCAAGAGTTGTCTAAGCAGCTGCAGGAACTCTCTGACAAAGGTTTTATCCGTCCTAGCTTTTCACCTTGGGGTGCTCCCGTTCTTTTTGTCAAGAAGAAGGATGGATCTTTTAGGATGTGTATCGATTATCGTGAGCTCAACAAGCTTACCATCAAGAATCGATATCCCCTACCTCGCATTGATGATCTCTTTGACCAATTGCAAGGCGCTTCTAATTTTTCAAAGATTGATCTACGATCTGGATATCATCAGCTTCGTGTGCATGAAGAAGACATTCCCAACACAGCGTTCCGCACTCGTTATGGACATTATGAGTTCACAGCCATGCCATTCGGTTTGACTAATGCTCCTGCTGTTTTCATGGACTTGATGAATAGGGTCTGCAAACCTTATTTGGATAAGTTCATCATCGTTTTCATTGATGACATTTTAATATATTCTAAGACGCGAGCTGATCATGAGCAACATCTTCGTCTTACTTTGGAACTCCTAAAGAAAGAGCAACTTTTCGCCAAATTCTCCAAGTGTGGATTCTGGCTTAAAGAAGTTCAATTCTTAGGACACATTGTCAACGAACAAGGTATTCATGTAGATCCCTCCAAGATCAGCGCAATTAAGGATTGGGATACACCTACTACTCCTACTGAAGTTCGTTCTTTTCTTGGTCTAGCGGGTTATTACCGCCGCTTCATTGAGAACTTCTCGAAGATTGCAGTTCCTCTAACTGCTCTAACTCAGAAGAACAAACCCTTTGAATGGGGATTCAAGCAAGAGGAAGCGTTTCTGACTTTGAAACAAAAACTTTGCGACGCACCTGTCCTAACTTTGCCTAAGGGCAATGATGATTTCGTCGTTTATTGCAATGCATCTAAATTGGGTCTTGGTTGCGTCCTGATGCAAAGGAACAAAGTCATAGCATACGCATCGAGACAGTTGAAGATACATGAGAAGAACTACACCACTCATGATCTTGAGTTGGGGGCAGTTGTCTTCGCTCTCAAAATCTGGAGACACTATTTATACGGTACAAAATGTGTGGTTTTCACTGACCACAAAAGTCTCCAGCATATCTTCAATCAGAAAGAACTCAACATGAGGCAGCGACGTTGGGTTGAACTTCTAAACGACTACGACTGCGAGATTCGCTACCATCCTGGTAAGACGAATGTCGTAGCCGATGCTTTGAGTCGCAAGGAACATACTAAGCTTCATTGTGTTCGTGTCCAATCTGTTATTCAAGCTCAATCCGATATCCAAGCCCGAATTTCTCAGGCTCAACAATCTTGTGTTTCACAAGGCTTGATGGATAAGGAATTTCCTTATCACATAACTCCTGCTCTAAACTTGCTCAAATCTACGTGGATGAAATTGTAGCTCGACATGGTGTTCCTTTGAACATCATTTCTGACAGAGACGCTCGTTTCACTTCTCATTTTTGGAGAACCATGCAATCTGCTGTGGGGTCCCAACTTAATCTGAACACAGCTTATCATCCGCAAACGGATGGTCAATCTGAAAGAACAATCCAGACACTGGAGGATATGCTTAGAGCTTGTGTGATCGATTTTGGTGGTAGTTGGGATTCATATCTTCCATTGATTGAATTCTCCTACAACAACAGTTATCACTCCAGCATCAACATGGCTCCTTTCGAGGCTCTCTATGGTCGAAAATGTCGTTCACCAGTCTGCTGGAATGAGATTGGCGAGGCTCAACTTACTGGACCTGCCCTCATTTTAGAAACAACAGATAAGGTAAAGAAAGTTCGTGATAACCTTCAGACAGCTAGAAGCCGTCAAAAGAGTTACGCGGACCTAAAACGCAAGCCCTTGGATTTTCAAGTCGGTGATCGAGTATTACTTAAGGTCTCACCTTGGAAAGGTGTGATCAGATTTGGAAAGAAAGGAAAACTTGCACCTAGATACGTTGGACCATTCAAGATCGTCGAAAGAATCGGTAAGGTAGCCTACAAACTTGAGTTACCTCCTGAACTTGGAAATGTTCATCCAACCTTTCACGTGACCAATATCAAGAGGTGTTTAGCTGATGAAAACCTCCACATACCGCTTGACGAAATTCGTGTTGATAAAACACTGAAATTTGTTGAGAAACCGGTGGAAATCATGGAACGTGAAGTCAAGTGGCTTAAACGCAAGCGCATTCCTTTGGTCAAGGTTCGCTGGGAATCTAAGCGTGGACCCGAGTTTACTTGGGAACGCGAGGATCAAATGAAGGCAAAATATCTGCATCTTTTTCCACGAGTTTCCTCTAAATAAATTTCGGGACGAAATTTCCACAAGTAGGGGAGACTGTAACATTTGTGCTTGTAATCATTGTGAATAGTTCAGTTATCAATAAAACAATGTTATTTGATCCCAATGTTTGTTTGGTTGTGTTTTACATTTTTCATGTTTTGACTTTTGTTCAATTTCAAACTCTACATCGCTTTCTAGAGAGTTATACGCAAACTGGTGCGTAAACGTACTCAGTTTAATGCGACAAATACTCCGGAACATCAACATATACTCAACATACCCTAAATAACCTTTACATAACTTAGAAATAAGTTTTGAAGGCTTTGGTATGGCAAAAACAAGTTAATTCGCTTACAGGGACTAAACTTGACAAACTGCGAAAGTATGCCAATTTGAACTGTAACAAACATTCTGAAACATGTCCATAAGTTAAACATACCATAAATATCCTTTACATAGCTTACAAATAGGCTTTGAGGGGTTTGGTATGCTAAAACAAACTTTTGGATCATTTAGGGGCTAAAAGTGTCAAAAAGTGCACAAGTTTGCACTTTCGCACATAACTTACGTTCTAAATACATCCGGACATCCACAAATTTATGTAAGCATCCTTATATTATGCCTTAGTGTTTGGCATGAGAAAAATCCATTCGTCGCATCATTTGGATCGTCTTTCGCGCTTATGCGCATTCCGTCGTAATTAAGCGAACATCGCAATCGTACGGCCAAACGAACCAACATCCGGAACATTTTTGAGCATGTTTCATGTCCACAATGTTTAGGCATCATTTTAGGGTCTTAAAGTTGGCTTTACGGGCCTTAGAAGTGTCGGAAATGGCTTAAATATGCAACAGGGACTAAAACTGTAATTTCTGAAACTTTGTGCTGATCAGGCAGGGCCAGGCAGCCCGCCTGGGTTTTGTGTGCTTTCTAACGCAGGCTGCATCAGACAAACAGACCAGATTCAATGTTTAGATCCACTTGCATTTGCCTTTCGATCACCCAAAGGGCAACGCCACGTGTCGGATTCCTATGGTGGGGGCAAAATAAGGCACCACAACTTTGCGACAAGTGTACGGCTTGGATCGTGGCACGATATTCAAGAAACGATCCTAACGGCTTTACTTTTCCTATAAATACCCCCCCCCTTTGGTAAAACCCACAAAAATCTGATCTAAAGCTCTAAGTTGAGGCCTTTGCTCTCATACCTGAGCTCCTGGATCGAGATTAGCTTTCGGGGACCCTTCGTAAGTGTTCTTTCGTTCTTTTATTCGCTTTTCGAGTCCGAAAGTCAAAGTTTTGTTTGACTTTCTGCGTGACCAGCCTATGGTCAACATGAAGTTCGTTGGAACTTCATAACGTGAGCGTGATCACGATGGTTATAGTCCGTAGTGACTATACCTACTGATTACCACGTTATCAAGGCTCAGTGACGAGTCGTAGTTTCGGCCAAAATGCGCATTCTTGCGTATTTTGTAACCAAACTACTCATGAACTTCAAAACCGTTTGTTTTGATGCCAAACCTGTTTTCCAAACTTAGTTAAGCATGTGTTAACATGCTTAGCTCGTCACTTTTAGTTTAGTGCTTATATAGGGTCGTAAGGTAAGCGATCTAAACAATCGCTTATACTTTCGAACCCGACCCATTTGGTCGATCAATTGGATCCGACCAAACACATTAGGTGACTCTAGCTGTAACCTTCCGAGGTTATACCTTATGGTCACGATGTTAGGCGTTCCAAACGCGTTCTACGCAAACGACGCGTTAAGGTAACATAAGCTACCTAAACGGGTCGTAATGGGCCGTAAGCACTTAGGTTAGGTTTCATTTTAGTATGTAGGCTTTGTTAAACCATATTTCACGAGTCTCCATGCTCGTTTGGTTTACGAACCCGCATACTATCCGATCCTTCCGATTTTGGTCCGGTATATTAATATAGCTACCTATTAGGTGCCGTTTGATATTCCGTGAACTCTAGCATTATCTGGTTATTATACAAGAACTTAAAAGCAATCTCAGGTGAGTACATTGAACCCCATCTTTTACTGTTTTCTAAACCGTTTTGGGGTGAAACACATGTGCCTACTTGTTACTTTCATGCTTTCCATGTTTTCACATCATATACCTGCTATGTTCGTTAGTACATTATAGTACATGATTTCATTACATTTCATGCTATATATGCCCATTGTGTGCATACGTAGTACATTGCTTTACATTACATTTCATGCTATGTATGCCCATTGTGTGCGTACTTAGTACATTGTTTTACATTACATTTCATGCTATGTATGCCCATTGTGTGCGTACTTAGTACATTGTTTCACATTACATTTCATGCTATTTATGCCCATTGTGTGCATACTTAGTACAATTGTTTACATCACATGCCTTCATTTTGGTATGACATTTGGTTTGTTTAACATGGAACAATACATTCATTAACATTGATCACGCCATTCGTTAGTAGGTAGTGGTACCATAGGAATTGACAACTCCCGTTCCTGAAATCCTGGGTTTGTTTGGATTGGAAGGAATGACCGAATTCGATATACATAACTTAGATAAACCTTTAATTTGTTTATGGGTTTATCGCCACAGTCTCAAGGCTTGGATGTATACATATTTCACAATACCGCATAAATGTATGTATCAGTATAGCATGCATTTGTCCCACAAAACATAACGTTGATTTAAACCATGTTTTACTTCAATACCTTGTTTTTGTGCACTTTACATATGGTCTAGTTGATACATTTCGCTTGCCATACATGATATATTTTGAGTACACATTACATGATCAACATTAAACATAAACATTTAGACATTGATATACACATTTGGTGGTTTACATTGAACATAGACATTTCGATATGGTTTACACAATAACACTTGACAATTGGTTTATACATGAACAATTTACATGGTGGTTGGTTTGGGTAAATGGTTTGAGTAACGTGGCGTATGTAATATGATACAATCATGGTGGATACGCCGCTGGTACTTCCTATATATAAATGCTTGTATTATATTACATATCATAGCGTTATCTAAATCATTTCAGTATAAACATATTACATTTTATACAAATAACATATTCTTCACAAGACATTGTTTTACAAACAACTTATCTTATACATACTCATTTTACTAGGTTATTCTTTTAACCTTACATTTATTTATACATATCATCTGATCTTATCGTTTTTCATACGATTTACAAAACAAAACAAGTTACAAGGTTCATGACTGACTGTTATTAAACGTTTTTCTTTAAACTCAAGTCATGAATCCCATTTTCACAAAACCTATGTATCTCACAGGCATTTTTATGCTGACGTACCTACTTTCACATGTGTTTTCAGGAGCTGTTCCATAGGATGATGATCTTGACACTAGGGCGGACCTGTGCCTTAGAGACTAAAAATGAAGATAGAGTAGTTTAATTATGTCACGAACTCTTTGCTTTCCTGTTTAAGACAATGTATTACGCTTGTTTAATAAATAAAATGAAACTTTGATTTCCATGGTTATGAAACAATTAATTCTGTCCCAACACTCCCCGGCGTTTCCGCCGCAGTTGCATGTTATACGCGGCCGGGGTGTGACAATTCAGGGGGTAGCTCAACCAAGTCCCATACTTGATTATCACGCATAGACTGCATCTCAGTTTCCATGGCTTCTAGCCATTTCGCAAAATCTGGATTAGAAATAACAGATTTGCAGCTAGTAGGTTCGTCGTTAGATTCGGCTACTATCAAGATCTCAGAACCTTTAACATGCCATAGGTATCTATCGGGTTCTTTCCGAGTCCTGATGCTCCTGTGAGGTTTTGTGTTTAAGTCTAATTCGGTACCAACAACTACTTGTGTCTCAGACGTTCTGACCTCCTCATTGGTTGTTTGTGGTTCTTGAACTTCTTCAAGGTCCACAATACTACTTCCAGTTCCTCGACTATGAACTTCATCTTCGAGGAATCTCTTAGCCTTTCTTTTGCTGGAAATCGTATTAGCATCAGGATGGTAGAAGTAATAACCGCTTTGGTTATAGTATCCGACGAAAATTACTGTCACACCCCCAAAATCCACATGCGGAGTATCACCGCTTGGGAGCGTGACTGACCAGGATCAAGCCACCAATCATATAGAACAACGTATATAGTAAAAGTAAATGTCATTAAACCAAACCAATCCATATGAAAGGTGTTCAAAACATAAGTATAAATTCAACGTTTAGCGGAAGCGTATGAGTAAAAGCCCAATCATAAATAAAGTATGTAATGTCATAATGTTTAAATCAAGCATTCACGATCCTTGTCCACAACGACCGCGCCTCCCAGTGCAAGCTCCATGTATACCTAACGACCTGCAAGGCATGTAACAGAGAGTCAACAACTAGTTGAGCGAGTTCACAGTAAGTAAGTTTGTAACAGTAAGTTACTTTCGTAACGCGAGGCTCTACTGGGCCGATAGTATGTTCTATTGGTGGGGGCTTCCCATGTTTGCATATACACTAGACTATTTGTAACCATATGTGTTCTTCTTACCGAGAACAGTAGTACGTACAAAGTTTACGTAGGTTTTACGTAAGTGTCCTTAACAACCGAGGACAGGGGTACGCGGGGGTTTACGTAGGTTTTACGTAAGTGCCTGACACAACCGAGGCAGTAACGAGTATAAGTTCACGTAGGTTTTACGTGAGTGTCCTTCGCAACCTGAGGACAGTGATGAGTACAAGTATACGTAGGTTTTACGTATGTATCCTGCGCATCCGAGGACGATGGTAGATAGTCTAGTAACAGTGTAAGTACAAATCTAATCCTTCAACCCCATTCCCAATCCTGGGAATCCCATGCCTTGGTAAGAGTGTGAACTCACTTTGGTTTGCTTGGTATGTTATTGCTTCCAATGTTAATTAATAGTTAGGTCCTTTACACACGACCTAAGGTACATTGCACATAACTCATGTAAGTGTTTATATTCAATTAGGGTTTACAAGTCTTTGGTATCCAAGCAACTGTGTTCTGTGTGATAATTGTGTACAGAATGATTTGAGAAAGATTGTTCATACACACAGTATCATACAGTCATATACAGCAGCATACAGTAGCATGTTGTAATGTACAGAAACATTCAGTAGGCTAACACTGGTGTTTACAAGTAAATTCGGATCATACATCACTTTGTAACGTTCGGAATACATATATCATATGAAATTCGGACCACCATCAAAGCATAAAAAGTCAGACAAGGCATCAAGCATAAGAATTCGGACAAGGGCACACATCACTTAAAATTCGGATGAGGCACACATGTAAAAACTCAGACTCCATGTATTTATACAAAACTCGGACTTCATCTAAAGCATAGAATTCGGACATATATATAAAGTATAAAGTCGGACATCATATATAAGGCATAAAGTCGGACATCATATACAAGGCATAAAGTCGGACCATTTATGATATTAAAACTCGGACTCCATGCATTTATATGAAATTCGGACCCCTTGATCACTTATAAAAAGTCGGACCCCATGACCACTTACAAAAGTCGGACCCCTTGATCCCTTATGAAATTCGGACCCCTTGATCCCTTACAAAATTCGGACAAGGTTCCCCTTGTCAAAAAAATTCGGACAATGCTTTTTAATATTAGAAATTCGGACAAAACACATCAAGTATTCGGACCATGTAATTCAAACTCAAAAGTCGGACCATATCATTTCTCAAAAGTCGGACCAACATATTTATTCAAAGTTCGGACACTATACAAGGTTCAAAGTTCGGACCAAACAATACATTTCAAAAGTCGGACCCCTTGTTCACCCTTTATAGTTAGGACCAAACAACTCCTTGAAAGGTCGGACCTTGAGTTTTATGAGAAGTTCGGACCTTGTGATCATATATATATAAAAATTCGGACTTTGTACATGTTAATAAAATTCGGAATATATCATCAAGCATAACTCGGACGACATCAAGTAAATAAAGCTCGGACTTTACATTACATGATCAAAAATTCGGACCTTGCATACATATCATTCATGCGAACATTCATATGAAATGTAACAGTTATGTTTCTACGATCAAGAAACCCTAATCTCATACTTTTGCATTGCAGTAATCTAATCAGCAAATCAAACATCTCTATCTTACAACATCTCATTGACAAGCATTTGATTACACTACTAATCATAAACCATTTCACCATAACCAGAATCAATCAATAACACAGAACTATTATATGTAGAACTAGGGTTTTGCATGAATCACATAATCAAGGATTAACAACAAGAAATCATAAAACAATTACCTTGGATTGATTCTAGATAAAGAGAGGAATCAAGAGTGATGATTGAGAGCTTGTGCCAAATGTTGAAGAAGATGATTGTAGAGAGGATTGGAGAATGTGAAAGTACGTGTATTGATTTTTGTGTGATGATTAGTGAAGGAGGTTAGGGTTAAGAGTTGTTAAGGTTTCACTAACTACTCTACTCACCCCTAAGTATCATATTTTACATAAACCACACCTATCACAATATAGTTTACAGTTTCATCACCAAGTTCATGTATTTGTCAAATCATTCGTAATAACACATAACCATGCACAATCACAATACACTTTATTAAATCAAAATGTGTATTGTTACAAAGCAACAAATTGTGCAAGTAAACAACTAAACAAACAGTGAACGTGCAATAAATGCGAAAGTGGAATCTCGGAAACTCGAGTTGTCACATTATCCCCAACTTGAAAGAAATTTCGTCCCGAAATTTAGCATGCGGTTACTGAGGAAGCTAGGTAAGTTGTATCGTTTACTGGTTTTCCTGGGGTGTCACATCATTCCCCCGTTGATTTGGAATTTCGTCCTGAAATTCTGTAGTAGCTTCAGCTTCAGTAGTGGTTGCACGGTTTTCGAATAACTGGGGATACTTGAGTTCCATTTGGTCTTCTCGTTCCCAGGTGAACTCTGGGCCACGACGGGAGTTCCAACGAACTCGTACAAGAGGTATTCTAGTGTTCTTGAGGACCTTAACATCCCGGTCCGTGATTTCAACAGGTTCCTCGACGAAATGCAGCTGCTCGTCGATAGTGAGTTCCTTCAAAGGAACTATGAGGGTCTCATCTGACAGACACTTCTTCAGATTCGACACGTGGAATACGTTGTGAACTGCACCGAGTTCAGCTGGTAGATTCAGTTTGTAGGCCACTTTGCCTATTCTTTCAATGATCTCGAACGGTCCAACGTAACGCGGATTGAGCTTGCCCCGTTTACCAAAACGAACTACACCCTTCCAGGGTGAGACTTTGAGTAGCACTCGATCCCCAACTTGGAACTCGAGCGGTTTCCTGCGCTTGTCAGCGTAACTTTTCTGACGGTCACGAGCTGCCGCCATGCGCTGTCGTATCTGTGCAATCCGTTCAGTAGCATCAACTACCATTTCTGGACCTGTGATCTGACTATCCCCCACCTCTGCCCAACAAAGAGGTGATCGGCATTTACGTCCGTACAATGCCTCGAATGGAGCGGCTTGTATGCTGGTGTGGTAACTGTTATTGTACGAAAACTCCACTAACGGGAGATGCCTTTCCCAGCTGTTGCCAAAATCGATAACACACGCCTGGAGCATGTCTTCTAGAGTCTGGATAGTGCGCTCAGACTGCCCATCTGTCTGAGGGTGGTAAGCTGTGCTCATGTCTAACCGAGAGCCAAAAGCTTTATGCATCGCTTTCCATAATTCTGAAATGAATCGCGCATCCCGATCCGAAATAATAGAGGTTGGCACTCCGTGCCTCGAAACAACTTCTTTCAAGTAGACGTCTGCTAAGGTAGAGAACTTGTCAGTTTCTTTGATAGCCAAGAAGTGAGCAGACTTTGTGAGTCGATCTACGATCACCCAAATAGTATCATTCCCACGCTGGGATCTAGGCAGACCAGTAACAAAATCCATGGAAATTTCTTCCCATTTCCACTGTGGTATCTTGGGTTGCTGAAGTAGGCCTGAGGGTTTCTGATACTCCGTCGTGACCCTTGCACAGGTCAAACACTTGCCGACGTAAGTTTCTATGTGGGCCTTCATGCTAGGCCACCAGTACGTAGTTCTAAGATCGTGGTACATTTTATCCGAACCTGGATGTACCGAGTAGCGAGACTTGTGAGCTTCATCCATTACCAGCTCGCGTAAATTGCCATAATGTGGAACCCAAATGCGTCCTGTTACATAGTAGGCGTCGTCTTCCCTTTGTTCTAATCGTTGCCTTGAGCCGCGTAGGGCTTCAGCCCTGACGTTTTCTGGTTTCAATGCTTCTACCTGAGCATCTCGTATCTGTGCAGGAAGACTAGACTGAATAGTAAGCTGCAAGGCTCGTACACGCCTAGGTGTAGTATCTTTCCGACTTAGGGCATCAGCCACAACATTGGCTTTGCCTGGATGGTACTTGATGGCACATTCGTAATCGTTCAGTAGCTCGACCCATCGACGTTGCTGCATGTTCAATTCCTTCTGCTTGAAGATATGCTCGAGACTCCTGTGATCGGTGTAGATAGTGCACTTAGTACCGTACAGCTAGTGTCGCCATATCTTAAGCGCAAAAACAACAGCTCCCAGCTCTAAATCGTGCGTCGTGTAATTCCGTTCATGAACTTTGAGTTGACGTGACGCATAAGCAATAATTTTATCCCGCTGCATCAATACACAACCAAGCCCCTGTATCGATGCGTCATAATAGACCACAAAATCGTCCGTTCCCTCTGGCAATGAGAGAATAGGTGCGCTGCATAGCCTATACTTTAGGTACTGAAAAGTCGTTTCTTGTGTATTACCCCAAAGATAGGTAACACCTTTATGTGTCAACAAAGTAAGCGGCTGTGCGATCTTGGAGAAGTCTTTAATGAACCGTCTGTAATAACCCGCCAAACCCAAGAATTGGCGTATTTCCGTTGGTGTACGCGGTGCAGGCCAGTTCCTAATCGAATCTACCTTGGATGGATCAACATGAATCCCATCCTTGTTTACCACATGGCCCAAAAAGTGAACTTCACGAAGCCAGAAGTCGCATTTTGAAAACTTAGCGTACAGTTGTTCCTTTCGAAGAAGTTCCAAGATAAGTCGTAAGTGCTGCTCGTGTTCCTCCTGACTCTTGGAGTAGATCAGAATATCGTCGATGAAAACAATCACAAACTTGTCTAAATAAGGCTTGCACACCCTGTTCATAAGATCCATGAAGACTGCCGGTGCGTTCGTTAGCCCGAATGGCATGACTAGAAACTCGTAGCGAGTTCTAAATGCTGTCTTAGAGACGTCCTCATCCCGGACTCTCAGCTGATGGTAACCTGACCTCAAGTCTATCTTGGAGTAGTAACTCGACCCTTGTAACTGGTCGAATAAGTCATCAATACGTGGTAGAGGGTGGCGGTTCTTCACTGTCACCTTGTTCAGTTCGCGGTAGTCTATGCACATCCTGAAAGTTCCATCTTTCTTCTTCACAAACAGTAAGAGCTAGGACGAATAAAGCCCTTATCCAAGAGCTCTTGCAGTTGCTTTGACAGTTCTTCCAGTTCAGTTGGAGCCAAACGATACGGTGCGCGAGCTATAGGTGCTGCTCCTGGAGCTAGCTCGACTTGAAACTCGACCTGGCGATGAGGCGGTAGACCAGGTAAATCTTTAGGAAACACTTGAGGAAATTCACGTACAACTGGAATATCCTCTATTCTTTTCTCTTTCGTTGATGCGTCAGTAACAAGTGCCAAAATGGCAGTGTGCCCCTTTCGTAAACATTTCTGAGCCTTCAGGAAGGAGATGATGCCAACCACAGCACCACTCTTGTCGCCTTGAACTTCGAGAGGTTCTTTACCAGAACGGGGAATACGAATGATCTTCTCTTTACATAGGATCTCTGCTTGCTGTTTGGATAACCAATCCATACCAATGACGATGTCGAAACTGCCCAGAACTATAGGAATGAGGTCGATGGAGAAAGTCTGACCAGCGAGGATAAGATTACAACCCTGAACTATGTGTGTGGCCTCTAGACTTTTACCATTAGCTAACTCTACGACATGTTTGGTGTTTAGGGGAGTTGGTGTACGTTTTAACATTTGACTGACTTTAAGAGACACATAACTTGTATCCGCACCCGAATCAAACAATACAGTAACATTAAAGTCGTCGAGAAGAAACTTACCCATAACTACGTTGGGATCATTCCTGGCATCACCCTGCCCCAACACAAATGCACGACCCCGAGCCTCGTTGCCGTTGTTGTTGTTTCCCCCGTTGTTGTTGTTCCCATTGCCCAAATTGTTGTTGTTGTTGTTGATCTGGTTTCGGTTTAACTGAGGGCAGTGTCTTTTGAAGTGACCTTCAACGCCACAATTAAAACATCCCTTGTTGCCCTGTTGCTGATTCTGCGGTGGTTGGTGCTGCTGCTGATTCTGATTCGCAGGCCGCGGGCTCCTACAATCCTTGGCCTCATGACCCATCTTGAGGCACCTCTGACAGCGACCCTTGTTGCACTGGCCACTGTGATGCCTGTTACAGTTGTTACACCTTGGGAGGTTCCCTCGATAACCACCCTGCCTGCGACTGCCCGAAGATTGCTGACTAGGGCTCTGATAGTTGTCAGTCTTTCGCTGCTGCACCTGAGACTGAACTGAAACTGAACCTTTGCTGGAATCCCCCTCCCATTTTCTCTTGTTGTCACTAGGGGTAGCAGGAGTAGCAGAAGTGGTAACGGTAGCAGTAGCGCTGATGCGCTTAGGCAGCCTGTCTTGTTCCACTGCCTGATCCGTGAGGCGATGAGCAAGGCGTTGAATAGCCTAGATATTGTCAAGATTAGCCAATGTCACATGGCTCTGAATTTCTGGTGCCAACCCTTTGAGATACAACTCAATACGTCTAATAGGAGGGTCCACTATAGTTGGACACAGAACTGCCAGCTCGTTTGACCTTTTAGTATATGCCTCAATTTCTGACCCAGTCATCTTCAAATGAAAGAACTCCACTTCCAACTTGTGGATGTCGTCGCGTGTACAGTATTCTCGTTTAATCAGCTCCTTGAAATCATTCCAGGGAGTGGCGTTAGCAGCTGCCAATCCCAAAAGTTGGACTTGCGCATTCCACCAAGTCAGCGCGATTCCTTCCAGTGTGCCAGTGGCGTACTTCACTCTGCGAGCCTTAGGGCGTTCACACATTTCAAACACAGACTCGAGCTTTTCAAACCAATGGAGGAGTCCCACTGCTCCCTCTATGCCACTAAACGTGCTTGGACGACAGTCCATGAAATTCTTGAAAGTGCAAACAGGTTGCTGAGCGGGTTGACCTAGTGTAAGAATAGGACAAGGTTAAACACAAGAGTTGGTTTAGGAATGTAGGATCTAAAGATCCTAGTATGATTTACGACTGTAGGGTATACCTCCTGCGTTTGCAGCTGCAAGTGCCGCAGCAACTTGTTCGTTGATAAGAGCCGTCAACTGGGCTTGAGTCAAGTTAATACATCCGGCCATTGATCTTCACATCATAGGCAACATAAGTGAGAAAGGTTCGCGAATAGTGCGATGACAGAAGAGTGTAAGCACACAAGTGTTCTCAAGCAATAACGAATAGCATACAATGTAATCTAAGCATACCACGAGCAAAGTTCTATGTAATTCTAGCATGTAGGCAATAAACATAAACCTTATTACCTAGGACGTCGAGTCTTGCACGTGGAGCGAGGCGTCGTTGTGGATCGTTGAGCACTGTACTGGTTATAGTCTGGTTTTAATAAAAACGTTTTCCCCATATTAAAACCGAGTTCTCTATAACCAATGGCTCTGATACCAATCTGTCACACCCCCAAAATCCACCTGCGGAGTATCACCGCTTGGGAGCGTGACTGACCAGGATCAAGCCACCAATCATATAGAACAACGTATATAGTAAAAGTAAATGTCATTAAACCAAACCAATCCATATGAAAGGTGTTCAAAACATAAGTATAAATTCAACGTTTAGCGGAAGCGTATGAGTAAAAGCCCAATCATAAATAAAGTATGTAATGTCATAATGTTTAAATCAAGCATTCACGATCCTTGTCCACAACGACCGCGCCTCCCAGTGCAAGCTCCATGTATACCTAACGACCTGCAAAGCATGTAACAGAGAGTCAACAACTAGTTGAGCGAGTTCACAGTAAGTAAGTTTGTAACAGTAAGTTCCTTTCGTAACGTGAGGCTCTACTGGGCCGATAGTATGTTCTATTGGTGGGGGCTTCCCATGTTTGCATATACACTAGACTATTTGTAACCATATGTGTTCTTCTTACCGAGAACAGTAGTACGTACAAAGTTTACGTAGGTTTTACGTAAGTGTCCTTCACAACCGAGGACAGGGGTACGCGGGGGTTTACGTAGGTTTTACGTAAGTGCCTAACACAACCGAGGCAGTAATGAGTATAAGTTCACGTAGGTTTTACGTGAGTGTCCTTCGCAACCTGAGGACAGTGATGAGTACAAGTATACGTAGGTTTTACGTATGTATCCTGCGCATCCGAGGACGATGGTAGATAGTCTAGTAACAGTGTAAGTACAAATCTAATCCTTCAACCCCATTCCCAATCCCGGGAATCCCATGCCTTGGTAAGAGTGTGAACTCACTTTGGTTTGCTCGGTATGTTATTGCTTCTAGTGTTAATTAATAGTTAGGTCCTTTACACACGACCTAAGGTACATTGCACATAACTCATTTAAGTGTTTATATTCAATTAGGGTTTACAAGTCTTTGGTATCCAAGCAACTGTGTTTTGTGTGATAATTGTGTACAGAATGATATGAGAAAGATTGTTCATACACACAGTATCATACAGTCATATACAGTAGCATACAGTAGCATGTTGTAATGTACAGAAACATTCAGTAGGCTAACACTGGTGTTTACAAGTAAATTCGGATCATACATCACTTTGTAACGTTCGGAATACATATATCATATGAAATTCGGACCACCATCAAAGCATAAAAAGTCAGACAAGGCATCAAGCATAAGAATTCGGACAAGGGCACACATCACTTAAAATTCGGATGAGGCACACATGTAAAAACTCGGACTCCATGTATTTATACAAAACTCGGACTTCATCTAAAGCATAGAATTCGGACATATATATAAAGTATAAAGTCGGACATCATATATAAGGCATAAAGTCGGACATCATATACAAGGCATAAAGTCGGACCATTTATGATATTAAAACTCGGACTCCATGCATTTATATGAAATTCGGACCCCTTGATCACTTACAAAAAGTCGGACCCCATGACCACTTACAAAAGTCGGACCCCTTGATCCCTTATGAAATTCGGACCCCTTGATCCCTTACAAAATTCGGACAAGGCTCCCCTTGTCAAAAAAATTCGGACAATGCTTTTTAATATTCGAAATTCGGACAAAACACATCAAGTATTCGGACCATGTAATTCAAACTCAAAAGTCGGACCATATCATTTCTCAAAAGTCAGACCAACATATTTATTCAAAGTTTGGACACTATACAAGGTTCAAAGTTCGGACCAAACAATACATTTCAAAAGTCGGACCCCTTGTTCACCCTTTAAAGTTCGGACCAAACAACTCCTTGAAAGGTCGGACCTTGAGTTTTATGAGACGTTCGGACCTTGTGATCATATATATAAAAATTCGGACTTTGTACATGTTAATAAAATTCGAAATATATCATCAAGCATAACTCGGACGGCATCAAGTAAATCAAGCTCGGACTTTACATTACATGATCAAAAATTCAGACCTTGCATACATATCATTCATGCGAACATTCATATGAAATGTAACAGTTACGTTTCTACGATCAAGAAACCCTAATCTCATACTTTTGCATTGCAGTAATCTAATCAGCAAATCAAACATCTCTATCTTACAAGCATCTCATTGACAAGCATTTGATTACACTACTAATCATAAACCATTTCACCATAACCAGAATCAATCAATAACACAGAACTATTATATGTAGAACTAGGGTTTTGCATGAATCACATAATCAAGGATTAACAACAAGAAATCATAAAACAAATACCTTGGATTGATTCTAGATAAAGAGAGGAATCAAGAGTGATGATTGAGAGCTTGTGCCAATGATGAAGAAGATGATTGTAGAGAGGATTGGAGAATGTGAAAGTACGTGTATTGATTTTTGTGTGATGATTAGTGAAGGAGGTTAGGGTTAAGAGTTGTTAAGGTTTCACTAACTACTCTACTCACCCCTAAGTATCATATTTTACATAAACCACACCTATCACAATATAGTTTACAGTTTCATCACCAAGTTCATGTATTTGTCAAATCATTCGTAATAACACATAACCATGCACAACCACAATACACTTTATTAAATCAAAACGTGTATAGTTACAAAGCAACAAATTGTGCAAGTAAACAACTAAACAAACAGTGAACGTGCAATAAATGCGAAAGTGGAATCTCGGAAACTCGAGTTGTCACAATTACCTTCTCGCCTCGAGGGTCGAGCTTGTCATTAGAATCACTTGTGATGTAAGCATCACACCACCATATTCTTAGGTAACTCAAGTTTGGCTTATGCCCATACGGTATCTGTTGGGATTGAACCTTATCAGAGGAACAGATAATTAAAGCCAAAATTGGATTAGAGCAGTGGATCCGAAATAAGCAGATGTTATGTATACAAGTCTCTCCCCTTGAAAGTGGTTTGAACATCTGATGACCTCCAATCCACTGATCTTTACAACTGTTGATCAAGTCAAAGACTGATGAAGACTAAAGCTCTGCTGATCAATGTACTGCTATGGGTCAAGCACTGCTGAATATATCAAGTACTGCTGGGTTCACAACAGTGGAAGGATAAAGTAGTAGTTTATGTAGGATCGGGATTCGATCAAACGAGTCATTCAGAAGAGTTCTCGATCAATACGAAAGGCGGAATCAGACGTATTGATGTTATAGCAGCTAGATTTGCACTTAGAATCACTTTAAATGTCGATTGTATTGATTTGATAGTGTTTACAGATCGTCGACACTTCGGCAGCACTTCGTCTTCGGAATCACAAAGTTCCAAATGAAGACTTGGACTCACCTATTTATAGGAATGCCAGACCCCATGAACCAGACCTCATGAGCTAGCCCAGGTCGCACGAACTGGCCAGACCCCATGAACTTGATCACCTCATGAGGGGTGGCTGGTTCAGGTCTGTTTCCCGTTTCTCTCGTACAACGTGTCCTGGTCTATCTATTCTAGTTACATGAATCGATACAAGACGAAGTCAACAGACATATGCACGAACAAACTCCCCCTTGGATGTTGACGAGTCTTCAGTGTATTGAGTCTTCAGTCTTGATCGGTCTTCTTGCACTTTCCAAAGTATCTTTCTCTGTAAGCATCTTTCAATCTTTATCTTTCAATCTCTCTTGATTAGATCTCTTGATTCTTTAAACTTATCAACAATCTAAAATCTTCCAATCAACAGACTCCCCTTTGCTAACAGACTCCCCTTTAAGTTGTTCCGGGATCGCAATCTGACATAGCACTTGTTCTAAGATCGTGTCCTGGCACAAACTCTGCTCAGGCTTAGACACGGGGATCTGGCTCTACAGCTTTCACAGATTCAAGAACGTCTCTTGACTCTTCGTAGCAACAGGATCAGGAACCTGGTAACCTGCACAATTCTCTACCCAAAAGTAAATTTCACAATTGTTAAAATTTAACAAATTTAGAAACCACTTGTAGATATCATTCACCATCAACAATAGTTATATCAAGTACAAATTAATAACCTTGATTAACTAATAGTAGAATCAGCCTCAAAACATTACTTATAAAATTATCTTATAACATTTCTCAAATTATCTCAAACTTTAACTTCATTTTTCATTTCAAACACACTTTCCCAACCCACTGTCATTCATCATGTTTTGCACTCGGAATTTTGAAAATCAGCTTTTCAACATCAGTTGTCGAAAATAAGATGAAATAAAATCTTATTGATTTTTCAAAATTTTATGCTAAAACACACTGAAAATCTTTTTAAATTTTTTCTTTAATGAAAAGCAGTAAAGAAATATTTACAGACATATTTTTGTGAGATTGTGTAAGAGGATCATATCAGTTAATGACAAATCACTAGCACCGTTGACCTTTTTAGACTTTAAGTTCTATACGATTCACTTAGATTGTCAGTATATTGATCCATTTAAATTTTCACACAAAGTTCAATTGTTTCGAGATACGAGAATTAGTGTTTTAAGCACTTAACTTATTCTCGTGTCCCACCTCAGAATATACTCTCGTATCAAGATTCCTATATTCAGTCTTACAGGTGAATGTACACTACTGATATCTGTAAATGGGTAATGCGAGGCCATGAGAACTCAAGTTAGAACTTCCGTTCCGACAAAGAGATGATGGCTCGACTTTTAGGTGTGTCCCGTTTGGGGATCTTTTCTTCAACAGCACATGATTAGCATTTTTCAATGTTTCATCATTTTTTATGCTGAGGGTGGGCTTTATGATTAAAGCAGTGCAGAGTATTATACGAGGACTAGGCTATTGCTCCCGCAAAATCAGAAGTCCCAGTATAATACCCCAGATATCATCACGCACAAAGACCTAGAATGTCAGAAATAGAAAGCCCTTCAAACAAGATTTCAGGGGTTACCTATATATTCGAGAGATGTTCCCCACGAGATAAGAAAGCTATTAATATTTAGGTTTATATCTCGAAATCAATCTATTGAATGTGTAAAAACCTACTAGCATATCATCAGTGAGACCGTTTATCACATTTTAACTTTCCAATTCTTTAGTGTACTTTGATTGTCTACTGATGTACTATCATTTCCTCTTTTTCACAACAAAACTCATTTTTAATTTTTCGATGTTTTTGAATTTTTTATTTTATCATGTTTTTGGATTTTTCAAATTTTCAAAATTTTAATTTTTTACTCCCTCTAAAATCAAAAATATGTTTCAATTTTTGATTTTCCAGGAAAATTTGAAAGTAAAAGCAATAAACTATACAAATAAAATGACAAACTGATGTGAATTGCTTCACTTCTCCATTCTCTTGGCTTAAACAATCAGAACTCCCCGTGACAACAAGCTATTTTCCCATTATGATTTCAAAACACTTAAGTTTGTTTTAATCAAAATTATTTTTTCGGAAAATTAGTTTTGTTGATTTCACACATCATGGGGATTTATTCATCACTTTATTCTTTCAACCACTTGTAAAAACTATCACTTGTAGGTTTTTCACAAAAACATTTTTCAAGAATGATGCCGATTCATGTTCCACGTTACCAACTTGGGAGCTCCGGCAACTCAGGATTTTACATTTTAAAGAATCTCACCCATGCCTGATCAATCATGGGTGAACCATCATCATTTGGTTTAACAACTCTCGATTCATAAAATTCTTTCACTCCCTTCACCTTCCCATCAGCCATCTTACCAAAAATATGTAGCACTTTACCATTAAATGCTTTTTCAGCATCAAATTCTTTCTTATCAGAGAAGAATTGATCTGAAATCTCAATCTTACCAATTTTTTATTTCAAGTTTCCGTTTGACAATGGTGGAAAATTTTCATCATCCATTGTTTGAACGGAATTCTCATCATTTAGCACAATAGATGATTCCTCTGACTTTGATGAATCAGATTCATTGCCAGAAACAACCTCTGATTTCACCCATTTATGTTTGTTTAAATTGGCTCTTCTTTTGTAAAAATGTTTCGAACTTTCACCAACTTCGAAAGTCGAATTTTTGAACTCCTTAAATTTCTCTGTTTGTTGTTCCTTTTTATCAACACATTTTTCTTTCAATTTAGAGTTAAAAGAAACTCCCTATTTTGTGTTGATGGGCTTTGAGCAATTCCAAGCAATATGTCCAACCTCTCGACATCTGAAACAGGTTCTTCTTTCAACTCTCGGTTCAGATTCCTTCAACACATTCTTTTGCTTTTCGGCGAGAAACTCCTTGTTTGACTGTTTCCAGAAAGGTTTCTCCTTCTCCTCTTCAGAACTTACTCCTGAAACAAATTTTGTGACAACTGGCACCAAACCGGTAATTTCCGTACACTTTAATTATTATTTAATGACTGCAATTATGTGCTTAAATGTCAGCATTGTCTGATTTCATACTATACATGTGAATTCATGCACGTTGTATACTACAAGAATTACTTTATGCATTAATGAACAAGCGTTGCGTCAGAAATACTAGTAAACTCACCGGTAAGACACAATGTGTCAACAGAACTGTAGAAAGCAGTCAGACATTAGAATTAGGGCCTAGGTGTAGGTCCAACGACAAGAATACATTAGAACCCAAGAGTACATACAAGTGTTAACATATAGACATTCCGGAAGCTAAAATAAGCACTAAAAAGCACCCGAAACGCACTTTAAGTGCAGAATTTTATTAAATTCAGCTCAAATCAGCTTTTAAACATATAAATATCATGCAGAAATTTCGTTTTATCATCCAGAATACTTCCCTAGGTGTCGGGAATTGAAAGTGTTACAAAAGGATACTTAAAAGACACTAAACGGTGCAACTTAGCACTTTAACGAACCGGTGTTTAACCGAACAACCGGACATTATCCGGAACATCAAAATAATATTAGAAGCATCATTTTAATATTTCCATGCTAGTTATGGTCACCGAACATCATATTACACCTCCTAAACACTAAATACACAAATTACCTAACTAATATCATTACATTTCAACTAAAACATGTAACTAGTGGTTAGAAATGTTACACTTACCCCCCCCCCCTATGGTTGGACGGTTGGGAGACCAAAATCCCACATGGGATTTCTTTCAATTATAATAATGGATGTGCTAGGATCATGTCATGGAATATTCCAACATAATATGCCATGAGTTTGAAGGGTTTTTATATAAACCACAAGACAATCATCTTCCATCATTCTCACCTCCTAACTCACCCCAAACACTCCCTTCCTCCTTCCTTTGCTCACGGCACCAACACACACACACATCCATCTTTTTCGATCCATTTCCTAGCATTCTAAGGTGTTTTGGTGGTGTAAGAAGGTCACTAACGAAGCTTGGTGCAACCGGATCTTGAAGAACCTCCTTCATTTGCTTTTATCCACTTCATTTGTCCTCTTGATCATCCCTAGCCTTGTGCGAGTGGTAAGAGTCTTGATCTTTCCATTTTACTTCTATTTTAAGTGGTTAAAAGAAGATTTATAAGGTTAATCATGAAAAAACACTAAGATACATAAGAAGTAAACTTGAACATAAGCATGGGTTACGAAGAAACTAAGTTGTTATTGTGTTGTTTTGCTTATGATTGTTGGTTATTGTGTGTTGGTAGAAATGATGTTGATCCTCATGTAATCTTGCTAGATCATGATTAGAAACATAATCTAGCAAGATGAGAGGATGAATATGTTAAAAGCTATGGATCATCCTCACTAAAGTCATGAACTTGAATGAAAATAAATGTTTTCTTGTAAAATAAAGATCAAAATGAGTTATAATCTTGTAGATCTAAATATCTATGAGTGGTTTTTCAAAAGAACCAAGTTAAAAATGCAAGTTTTACTTAATCTTGGTTCTTAAACAAATAAACCTTATTTTTGGTGGTTAATAAAGTAAAGATACACATGTGTAACAAGAAAAATACAAGAAGTAGTATTTTTAGAAAATATGGGCACAAGTTGTAAAGAACTAAATTCTTTAAAAAAATGAAGCTTTTAAAGAAACAAACACACTTTAAAGAGTAACAAGACTTACTAAATACCCTAGTAAGTTACTACACATTTTTACAAATTTTCAAGTTCATGAAATAGAGAAATTAGGGTATGTTGTTGATGATTGTTGTTGAAATTGATTGATGATGATTTTTAAAAGAAAATAAACACATGTTTTGAAAACATGGGAAACCACCATTTTTAGGGGAAACTCTGTCAAAATTTTTATAAATTTTGACACTTAGAAAATATATAAGTTTTGAGAAACTTATTCCCTAAAAATGTATACCAAGGTATTTACCAAGGTTTCCCAAAATTTTAAGTTAAGAAACGATGATTTCGTCAAGGTTAAAAATTGACATTAAGTATGTATATTTTTGAGAAAAATATATATATTATTTTATCACCAAACTTTGTGCTAAGTGTATGTAGTATGTATTATACGTGCTAGTATATTAGGACTTGAAAATACACTAAATACTCCTAAGAAGTAAAAACACAAAAAAAAACACATATAACATAATTAGACAAATACAAGAAAATATATTTGTGAAAATATATTAGTTGATAGAATAAATAACTTGGACAAGTTATGGGCATAAAATGAAGTTTTGAACAAAGATACATAATTCGGGTGTAAAGTGCAAAATACAAGATACTTATATTAATTTTTGAGAAAATAATATAAGTAAGATGCATAGTTAAAAATATAAAATATTTTTAACACAACAATATATATACAAAAGATAGTGACTTGTGCTTGTACGATACAAGTCTAGTGACTAACGATAGTAAAACACGTTTAGGTCACGACGCGCTATAAGCAAATCCGGTGAAGTTTACGACGCAAGGAACGCAAAGTTGTGAGTTCATGCTCCCCCTTTTCTTTAACTGTTTTCAGTTTTATAACCTCGGGGGTGAAATACATGTTACAAATACTTCAATATTTATAAATGGTATGATGTGTACTAAAACAAGAAGCACTCTTGGTGAAAACTAGTGCCAAGAATTGATACGAGAAATCGTGTCACGAATAGGGTACCATAAGCACCATTAATCGTGTACATGCTTAGATCACAGAACTAGAACCAAGGTTAGATCTAATGGGTTTCAGGGCAGCCCCACTCTTGGTGACAACTAGAACCAAGTAGTGTTTTCGTGTCTCAGTTGTGAATCGACTACAGAAAAATGCCTATGGTTTGGCGACTTCCTATGTCGTGTCACATGTTAATGGCTTTGCAACCCATTAACACTTGATACATATAGAAATACTTGATTTCTACATGAATACGGGATTTGAACAAAATACATACCATGTCTTTTTTTTCATACAAAGTATACAAACGTTCAATACAAAAACTGCATGAATTCACACCAACGTTATGTTGACGTTTTTCCAAAACTCACATGTATTTCAGGTAACTAGAAGTGGATGTGTGCGCGGCTTTACTCATGCTTGTGGATGTCGCTTATGTTTATCTTTAAATAAAGTTGTAAACTTTTTAAGACAATGTTTTATGCTACCTCGCGATGTAAACGCTAACTTATGTTTTCAAATTATGAAATGTTTGGTATTTGAAGTTAATTTTACGAGCATGTAGTATGCTTATCTTTCGTATGCAATGAGAACCTTTCATGATCACACCTCGTGCTTCCGCCGCAGAAAGGGGTGTGACAAATTTAGTTTTTGGTTTATAAATTTTCTCATTTTTATGATTTTCAGGTGGAATAAAACCTAATCCTTTCTTTTTGAAATTACTGTTATGGTTTGGTTTCTTTCGATAACCCGAACTAGAACTGTAACCCTTTTTCTTGTTCAATCTTTGTTGAACTCTTGAAGTGTACTTTTTAGGGTTTTCAGTAAGATTTACATCTTTTATTTCAGTGTTGGTGCATACGTCTGTCGACTTCGTCTTGTATCGAGTCTTGTATGTATTTAGATAGATCAGGGCACGTTGTACGAGAAAAATGTCAAATATGTGATATAGGGTATTTCGCACGAAATAGCAAATTGCTATTTCGCACGAAATAAAATCTTAGTATTTCGCACGAAATCACTGATTTCGCATGAAACTGATTTCGTTTGTGCTATTCCGTGCGAAATCACCAACCCTATAAATACTTGAGGTGCCTTGTCATTTGTAACTTTCCGGTTTCAGTACCGAACTGCTGCCGAAGTGTCTACTTGCTGTAAAACGTTGTTAAATCAATCAGAAGACAGTTTAAAGTGTATATCTAGCTGAATTGACTTGATACGTCTGTTTCTGCCTTTCGTATCGAGCAAAAACTCTTCTGATCGACTCATTCGGGTCAGAAAACGATCCTACAAGTGGTATCAGAGCTCAGGAGGAAGAGTTCATACCAATTCAGCTGCAAATTCTGATTTCTACACCTCTTTTTCAAAATTAACAAGTTTTCACAGTCAAAATGTCTTGAATTTCACACATTATACGCGCAATAGTGTTTTAACAAATCCTTGAAAGTTTCAGACTTAAAATCGGACAAAAACCTGATCAATTTTGTCAAAAACAGTTTGAGATGATGACATCAGCAGTATTTCGTACGAAATAGGAGTTTCATTTCGCACGAAATAACATATTCTGGGTGTTTTTGCACGAAATCTGTAAGATTTTGTTTATTTCGCCCGAAATCAAAAGGGTATTTCGTACGAAATCAGTGTTTTCGCACCAAAGGGTATTTCGTTTGAGTATTTCGCACGAAATCAATCATTTCGTTTGAAAGTTTGTGATTTCGCACGAAACCAGTCATTTCGCATCAGATTGGTATTTCGTTTGAACAAGGCTATTTCGTTTGAAAAGTATTTCGCACCAAGGCTTATTTCGTTTGAAAGTTTATTTTTGTGAAATTTTGATACCGAATCATGGAAGAGGAATTTTACAACGCCTTTGCTACTCCGATCAGTATTGCACAGAACAATGTTGGAAAATGAAACGGACACCATGCAAAAACCGCCTAAACTCATGAATATTGAGGAGTATAAAGGATGGGAAGAACGATTTGAGAATTTGATACAAGCAAATTACTTGGATGCTTAGGAATGTGTTGAAACGAAATATGTTAGACCAATGAATGATGATGAGGAGATTATTGCAATAAAAGATCTTAGTGCTGAAGAGAAAAAGAAATACAAAGATGAAAAGATGATGACTAGTTTGTTGCATCAAGCTGTTAAGGAAGATATCTTGGTTTTATTGCAACACAATGGAACTGCGTACTCTATCTGGAAAGCATTAAAATCAAAATTTGTTGGAAGTAAAGAGATGATTAAGAACAAAAAGTCACTTTTGAAAATGGAATTTGATCTATTTTGTGGTTTGAGAACTGAGAGCACCAAGCAGATCATTGAAAGATACTGCAATTTGTTAGTCAACATGAAGAGAGTGAGCATCACAAAGGATAATGAAGAGTTGATTGAAAAACTGGCTGATGCGTTGCCACATGAAACTTGGGGCACATTTTTCATGATGTTGAGAAACAAGAAAGATTTTGGGAATCTAACACTGAGTAAGTGTTGGGTTTTTCACATGTTTATCAAAGTAATTTTATCCAAATAAAATTAAAACGCAGCGGAATAAGGATTTAAAACATGTTACTTTGCAAGATTTAAAACCATTTTAAATGCAAAACCCAAAACCGGATCCATATATGAAATGCATGCTATCAAAAAATACAACCATAGGGTGTTTGAGAATTCAACCTTTCTTTGGAGCAAGGAGATGGAAGATGATATTGATTCTTGAATGGTAGCTTCCAAA
This sequence comes from Helianthus annuus, assembly GCF_002127325.2. Lineage (NCBI taxonomy): Eukaryota > Viridiplantae > Streptophyta > Magnoliopsida > Asterales > Asteraceae > Helianthus > Helianthus annuus. Next base: position 101,379,648 of record NC_035448.2, on the reverse strand, counting down.
CGAGAAAGCCTCAAGCTAGTATACCCCCGAGCCTTCAACAAACACCTTAAGATTGCTAGGATTTTGACTTGTAAACTCTCTTGAATGACCACCCTTGGCCGAAAATTACTAGAGAGAAGAAAGTTCTTTGCACTTGAATTTTTGAGAAAAAGTATATCAAAAATGATAAGGTAGGTTGTTCTTTAAAACAAGCATTGATCATATATCAATTTTCTAAAAAAGTTGCATGCAATATTAGTGGTGAACACACCTTGGGAAGCCTCCCCAAGGCCGGCCCCCTTGCCACCCATTTAGGCCAATGAGAAATTTTCCTTTTTGCATTTTTAAGTATTGGTTTTAATTCATAACTTTTATAAAATTATAATATGACCTCTTTATAAAATTTTGCAACCTTTTAATTGTTATTTAACCCATTAAATAACAAAACAAAATATTTTCTCAAAATAAATTATCCATATAATTTATTAGTTTCTCAAGTGCAATTATTTAGAAAACCAATTTCTAAATATTCTAAGTGTTAATATTTATTTGTTTGATCATATCATAAATAAATATTGTAGGTGTTTGTCTAGCTTGTTATTGGGTATGACCCGACTTGGATCATAACGTACTAGCCACATCAATTTAATATGTGTCTTGGGCATACAGAGTCCAACAATCTCCCACTTGCACAAGATACATAGAAGATTGATGCAAGTAGTAAATAACGCCTAACAACGGTTTACTACCCCTAATACGTATGACGAAGTGCCATTCAATAACATCATCCCCTTCAAGTCCCTTACTTGAACATGATTTAGGTGAATCTTTCATTTATCCTTTCGTTACAGATGTCATGTCAAATCCAGAGACACAGTGTGATCATTCTCTGTTGATTTAACTTTAGCAGGCCTTAGACATCTTACTCTCAACGAATAAGAGGAACAAATCCCTTCTTGACTACATACGTCTCTCACAATCACCTCGTATTACACCTGAGCTTAGCCTTATGTACTGTCTTATTACAGACAGCGAAGAACTAAGTCAAGGTATAATATTTGGTGAATATCAAGATCCAATATGTATCTCAGGTCAGAGGATACTATGATATTCGCCTTTGCTCAAATTTACTTATGATCAATCACAAAAGATTCCATGCAGTAAGATTTGAGAGCGGGTCAGTCCAATATTTGTATCCCACAAATATCTATGAACTTTGGCAGCAACACTTTGCTCTATATTCATACCTAATGAATATCCACCAATCCAAGTTCATAATAGTCTTACATTCATATTTGTTCCCACAAGTATGATCGACTACGGACATTTAGAATAATTAATTTATTCACGGATTAAACATGCTAAAATGGAACATAACTCAAAATACCATAAAAGAGTTAAAATAACAATTGTTCCAATATCCAAATACAAAATAGATCAAATCCAATCACTAGAATATCGAAGTCCTAAGGCACAAGTATGACCCTCATGTTTTGGCCGTTCAAGGAGCTTCGTGAGTGGATCCGCAATGTTTTGATCGGTGTGGACTTTGCGGATACATATCTTTCCCTTTTCAACTTCATCCCTTATGTAGTTGAATCTCCGCTCAATGTGCCTAGTCTTTTGGTGTGCACGAGGTTCCTTGATTTGAGCAATCGCACCCTCGTTATCACAAAAGATCTCTAGGGGGTCTTGAATGGTAGGGACTACCCCTAGGTCGGCAATGAACTTCTTTAACCACGCAGCTTCTTGTGCTGCCAATGAGGCGGCGATGTATTCTGATTCTGTAGTGGACAATGCTACAACATCCTGCTTCGAACTCTTCCAAGAGACTGCAGCTCCATTTAAAATGAAGACGTACCCAGATTGTGATCGAGAACCATCTCGATCAGTTTGGAAACTCGCATCCGTGTAACCCTTTACAACGAGTTCCTCTTCACCAGATCCATATATTAGAAACATATCCTTAGTCCTTCTAAGGTATTTCAATATGCTCTTAACAGCCATCCAATGACTGTTACCTGGATTTTGCTGGTATCTACTTGTCATGCTTAAAGCGCATGACACGTCCGGTCTAGTACATATCATTGCATACATTATGGATCCAATAGCAGACGCATATGGGATTCCTTTCATTCTTTCTTGCTCATCCTTTGAGCTTGGACATTGAGTTACATTCAATATCGTCCCCTTTTGAATAGGTACCAAACCTTTCTTAGAGTTCTCCATCTTGAACCTTTTCAAGACTTTGTCAATGTATGCACTTTGGTTTAAACCTATCAAGCGCCTTGATCTATCCCTATAGATCTTTATTCCGAAAATATAGGCAGCTTCTCCAAGATCTTTAATGGAAAAACATCTTCCAAGCCATGCTTTTACACCTTCCATGGTTAGAATGTCATTTCCAAATAGTAGAATGTCATCGACATACAATACTAAGAAAGTGACGGTGCTCCCACTAGCTTTCTTATACACACAAGCTTCATCGCCGTTCTTGATGAACCCAAAATTCCTAATCTCTTCATCAAAACGGTGATTCCAACTTCTCGATGCTTGTTTCAATCCATAGATTGATTTCTTTAACTTGCACACTTTGTTAGGATGTTTTGGATCGACAAAACCTTCAGGCTGAACCATATAGACATCTTCATCAAGATATCCATTGAGGAAAGCCGTTTTGACATCCATTTGCCAAATCTCATAGTCATAATATGCAGCTATGGCAAATAATATCCTAATCGACTTTAGCATCGCCACTGGCGAGAAGGTCTCATCATAATCAACCCCTTGAGTTTGAGTGAAACCTTTTGCTACAAGTCTCGCTTTATAAGTATCCAAGTTACCATGCATATCTGTTTTCTTCTTGAAAACCCACTTACTTCCAACTACTTTGGAGTTAAGAGGTGGCACAACCAATTCCCAAACTTGGTTGTCATACATGGATTGCATCTCTACGTTCATGGCTTCAAGCCATTTGTCGCAATCAGATTTTGACATTGCATCATGGTATGTGGTTGGTTCATCTGAATCTACCACATAGCATCCATCCATGAAAAATCCATATCTTTCAGGTGGATTACTAATTCTACCAGATCTGTGAACGTTTTGTGTATGTTGATCAACCATTTGATCATATTCAACAACCTCTTGTTGAGTGCTAGTATCAACCAAACGTGTATTGGGTTGTGGTTCTTGATCCTCATCAAGTTCCACTGTTCTATTAGTTCCTTCCATAAGGAACTTATCCTCCAAGAACTTACCCTTTCGAGCAACAAATACCTTCTGCTCTGTTGGATCGTAGAAATAATATCCTATATCATCTTTAGGATATCCCACGAAGATACACTTAATGGATCGTACTTCTAACTTGTTTGGGGTGTATTGCTTCACATAAGCATCACAACCCCACACTTTTAAATATGATAAAGATGGAACTGTTCCATGCCATATTTCAAAAGGTGTCTTATCCACTTTCTTGGTTGGGGCCATATTTAATATACGAGCCGCGGAGAGCAAAGCGTAACCCCAAAATGATAGAGGCATTGTGCTTCTAGCCATCATAGATCGAACCATATCCAATAAAGTTCGATTCCTCCTCTCAGACACACCATTATGCTGTGGTGTTCCAGGTGGAGTAAGTTGTGAGATGATCCCACAACTCCTAAGATGATCTTGAAAAGCATCACTAAGGTATTCACCTCCTCTATCGGAACGAAGAACTTTGATTGTCTTGGTGAGTTGATTCTCTACTTCGTTTTGGAAGATTTTGAACGTTTCAAAAACTTCATCTTTGTGACTTAGCAAGTACACATAACCATAACGACTAAAGTCGTCGGTAAAAGTTACGAAGTATCTTTCACCATTCCTAGTCATTGGCTTAAAAGGACCACATACATCTGAATGTATGATGCCTAATAAATCTTTTGCCCTTTGGTTTGTGCCACTAAAGGGTTTCTTGGTCATTTTTCCTTGTAAACAAGATTCGCATGTATCAAATGAACCAATTTCATTTGTTTCCAAAAGACCATTCTTTTGAAGTGTTTGCATGCGATTTCTGTTTATATGACCAAGACGACAATGCCAAAGATAGGTCTCACTCAAAACCATTTTGAGTTTCTTGGTGTTTGCTTGGTACATCGAATTATCAAATGATGTATTATCATGAACCAATTCATAAATACCATTTGAAGGCATAGCTTTAAAGTAGAACATGTCATTCATCAAAGCATAAATTTCATTGTTCACAAACTTAAAATCAAATCCATATTGTCTTAAAAGGGAAACATAAATAATGTTCCTAGTCAAACTAGGAGCATACAAAACATTTTTCAAACATATTTCCAAACCACTTGGAAGTTTTAAAACATAGTCTCCTTGGGCTTCAACTTGAACTTTCACTCCATTGCCCATGAAGAGACTAGTATCTCCCTTCTTGTAATGCTTATTTCTTTTGAACCCCTGCAACGAATTGCAAATATGAGTTCCACATCCGGTATCTAATACCCATGTGTTAGAAGAAATAACATTTAGATCAATATGTATTATAAAGATTGTACCTGAGGTTTGCCCTGCATCCCTCTTGTTTTTCAACTCTTTGAGATAGGTTGGACAATTTCTTTTCCAATGTCCTATCTCTCCACACTCAAAGCATGGATCGCTTGTGGCAACTTTTGCCTTCTTCTCTTTTGGTTTTGGTGGTTCTGCTTTTGCCTTTCTTTTTCCCTTCCCTTTGACGTGTCCCTTTCCCTTGGCAACATTTGCTTTAGTGTCGGGGTGATGCCCTTTCTTGCCTCCCTCATTGATCGTTAGAACGTGTAAAGCCTTTTTACCCATTCCTACTTCGGCCGTTTTGAGCATTGCATGAAGCTCACCAATGCTCTTGTCCCATCCGTTCATGTTATAGTTCATAACAAAGTTTTCAAATTTCTTTGTTAAAGAGTTGAGGATCAAATCCGTAGCCAACTCTTTAGAGACGGGACAATTGAGCCTCTCGAGGCGATCAATGTGGCTTTTCATCTTAAGGACGTAAGATGAGACCGATTGGGTTTCCTCCATCCGACATGCATGAAGCGCTCGAACCGTTTCGAAGCGTTCTACCCTTGCTTGTTGTAGGAACATTTCCTTCAATTGGGTAATCATGTCATATGCTCCATGATGTTCAAAATCCTTTTGAATCTCGGGAATCATAGTTCCCAACATGAGGCAAGAGGCTTGCATGGAGTCCTCGGTATACTTAACCCAATCATTGTAGGCTTCTACATCTTCCTCGTCAGGTTGGTCGGGAATAGGATCGTCCAACACATAGGATATCTTTTCTTGCTTGAGAACAATTCTCAAGTTTCGAAACCAATCCATGAAGTTGTTATGGTTGAGACGATCCTTTTCAAGGATGGTTCTTAGTGATAGGTTACGGACGGTTTGGGTAATCGGGTTTGCATTGTTAGCGGCCATCTACAAAATTTAACAAAGTTCAATTTTAGTATTTTCGATATTATTAAAATTTTAATCATTAATACCCTTTTAATGTCTCATAGACAATTAATAATTAAAATCTAGAATCCAACGTTATATTTAAATATTGGTTAGGTGACCTTTATCCCATTATTTAAATTAACAAGGTAGTCAACGTTTGACGATTGCAACCCTTTGCAACTTCTAGCTATATGGGATCGGTTAAACATCTTTATGTTTAGTTGGCATGTTTAATCCCATCAACACCTTTGTTCCTCATGCTTCGGTGACCCTAAGTTCATGGTTTCCAAATCAAGTCGTCCAACTTATACACACGTGTGAGTTTACACACATAAGTGGTTAGGTGACCTTTATCCCACAAACATGGTGAACCCACCTCAAATATACAAGTTTCCTCAAATGTGGTTAGGTGACCTTTATCCCACAAAGAGTTCCCAAGTAATTCGAGTGTTGTATAAAAGGATGGTGTTTGACTTGTTTTATAAAAGGGATTTTTATTTTTCAAAATTCTAGTTTAGAAAAATTTTATGTACCATATATTTGCATGCATTCAAATCAATGGTACTTTAGTGAAAACCAATTTTTCAAGGTTCTTTTAATAAAACCCATTTTATTATAAAATCATTAATTTTTAATAACCTTTTATTAACCTCTTTTAATGATTTTTAAAGAACCAATTTTAAGCTTGTTGTTGATTTTTAGTTTGTTAAGCATGCATATCCAAATATCGTCCAAACAACATAAATAAACAACCACACAAGCACAACACACATATCAATAGGTGCATAACCATAGCCAACTATTTTGACCACACTTGTTAGCCGAAACAAGTGTTGTCAAAAGGTCCTTCCTAAGGGTGAATATAGACACAAATAATGTGTCGTTGAACTCCCACTTGATCCCGCATCCAAATGCTTCAAGTCTTCATCTTGTGTTGTGATTTCTTCACATTCTTTGAGCTTCCAAATGTCTTTAATATTCAGCTCCAAACTCCTTTGGACTTCAAAATGTGTTTTGGTTATCGGGCTAAAATCCCGTTAAGAACTATGAAGTCCTTTATGCCCGAAAATGGCAAAACCCAAAACCGCATTTTTATGTGCATCTTCTTTTACATAAAAGTATCCTAATACATTTTTCTAGTAAAATAAAATGCATCTAATGTATTTACTTACATACCAAATGAAAACAAATAAATTACATATTTTTACAAATGGAAGACAAAATAATAATTATTACAACCCATTGAATAATAAAATCACAAACACAAATATATTCACACAAGGTCATGGCTAGGTTATGAACACCAAAATATATATCCGAATATATATAAATTTCAAGAGCAAAATGGTTTCCTTTTACAACCTATATTTTTCGGCCAAGAATGAAAAACCGAAAAATGTGGGTTTTGTCCAAACAAAACAAATCATCCATATGACATAATTTTTTCAAGATTCCTTTATGCATGTAGGAAATAAATCTTGGAAAAACAAAAGGAAAACCATGGATAAAATTTCGGCTATTGGGTTTCTCCAAACCCGAAAACCCGAAAATCTTTAAATCCGATGAAGCAAGCACTCATATAAGCGGCTCTAGATGCCATTGTTGGGTTTTTCACATGTTTATCAAAGTAATTTTATCCAAATAAAATTAAAACGCAGCGGAATAAGGATTTAAAACATGTTACTTTGCAAGATTTAAAACCATTTTAAATGCAAAACCCAAAACCGGATCCATATATGAAATGCATGCTATCAAAAAATACAACCATAGGGTGTTTGAGAATTCAACCTTTCTTTGGAGCAAGGAGATGGAAGATGATGATGATTCTTGAATGGTAGCTTCCAAACGAGAAAGCCTCAAGCTAGTATACCCCCGAGCCTTCAACAAACACCTTAAGATTGCTAGGATTTTGACTTGTAAACTCTCTTGAATGACCACCCTTGGCCGAAAATTACTAGAGAGAAGAAAGTTCTTTGCACTTGAATTTTTGAGAAAAAGTATATCAAAAATGATAAGGTAGGTTGTTCTTTAAAACAAGCATTGATCATATATCAATTTTCTAAAAAAGTTGCATGCAATATTAGTGGTGAACACACCTTGGGAAGCCTCCCCAAGGCCGGCCCCCTTGCCACCCATTTAGGCCAATGAGAAATTTTCCTTTTTGCATTTTTAAGTATTGGTTTTAATTCATAACTTTTATAAAATTATAATATGACCTCTTTATAAAATTTTGCAACATTTTATTGTTATTTAACCCATTAAATAACAAAACAAAATATTTTCTCAAAATAAATTATCCATATAATTTATTAGTTTCTCAAGTGCAATTATTTAGAAAACCAATTTCTAAATATTCTAAGTGTTAATATTTATTTGTTTGATCATATCATAAATAAATATTGTAGGTGTTTGTCTAGCTTGTTATTGGGTATGACCCGACTTGGATCATAACGTACTAGCCACATCAATTTAATATGTGTCTTGGGCATACAGAGTCCAACAGTAAGTTCATTGAAAAGCTTGAAGCTCAAGAAATGGAACAGAGGAAGATTTCAAGAATGAAAGATTTTGACAGAGAACAAGATATCGGTCTTGTTGGACCGTTGTATGACCCTAAATAGTCAGTTAAGGCAGTTCATCTTTGTGTACAAAGGCGGAATCAGTGTAAACAAAGTAACAACAGCTTTTCCTCTTAATTTCCTTTTCTATTACTTAATTCTGTGTCGTTTACAAGAATTCTGACAAAAATCCGGCAGCACCTCGACTCTGATTTCGCTCCAACCGATACCGAAAGAGATCACACCACAAGGTATTTATAGATGTGTTGATTTCGCTCCAAACAACATGAGCGAAATCACCATGTGATCGTTATGAGCGAAATCACTAGGTAACTTGGAGCGAAACCCCTAACCTAACACCTAGGAGCGAAATCACCAATATTACAACAGGAGCGAAATTAGAAACTATCTGATTTCGCTTCAAATGACACAAATGTCATTTGGAGCGAAATTAACAAGCTAAAACCCTAATTTCGGTTTCCGAGCTCCAATCTAACCTATCTAGACCTAAGACTCGATACAGACGTAGTTAACAGACATTCAGTGCACCAACAGACTCCCCCTTGGATGTTGACGAAGTCTTCGGCTCCGAGTCTTCAGTCTTGGTCTTTTCTCCAACTCTGTCTTTTCATCGTAAAAACTCTATCTTTACAGGTTCAGGATCACTTCCTAGCTCCATCTTCAGACTCCCCTTTTACTGTTGATCCAGACTGCCCCTTTCACATACTCCCCCTCTAAGTATGCTAGAATCTGAGGTCTTGATCTGGTTCAAGCTATGACAATTAACTCCCGTGGGAATGATGAAGTCCAAAACTTGTATCTCAAACATCAAACATTACAAACTTATCTTTTCACAAAAACACACAGTCTAACAGTTCTAGAAATCCACTCAAGTATTCAGGTCCAAGTTAATGACCCTGATTATTCAATTAATCTACCAAGTCCAATTTAATGACCTTGGTTGATCTTTTGACAATACAGACTGATTTTGTTAAACTTTTTCAAACATTTTCTGAAAAAATGTAACAAGCATCAAATTAATGAACTTGTTTTAACTTGTAAGTCACTCAAACTCTAATAAGATAAGCTCTCCTCATTCTTCAGCTCAGAACTTTTCCTGCATCTGCTTCAATCTTTGAGAATCCAACAATTAACTCTCCACTTTGGTTTGTCAAAAATAAAGCAGAAATAAAATCTTTTTGGATTTTAATAAAGTGTTCTAAACTAAGAAATGAAATACAGAAACTTAAATTGCAGAAATTAAAGAAATTATACTATTTACAAACATATTTTTGGTGAGCGTGTCAGGGAATCATATCAGCTTTTCAGACAAATTACAAGTACCGTTAAGCTTCATTTCATACTCAGACTTAAACAATTCACGTCGATTGTCGATATACTGATTCATCTTAAATTCTCACACAACTTTCAATCTATTCAGGATACAATAAAGATGTTTTATGAACTTAGCTCATTCATGTGTCCCACCTCTTGAATATACTCCCGTATCCAGAATCCCAAATATTCAGTCTTACAGGTGAGTATACCACAGATGATATCTGTAAGGGGTTAAATGCAAGGGCCGTGAGAGCTCAGGTCGATACTTCCGTATATGCAGAGAGATGACGGCTTCGACTTATCGGTATGTCCCCTTTAGAGGATCTTTTATTTACAACAGCACACGATTAGCATTTTGCAATGTTTCATCGTTTTTTATGCTGAGGGTGATGCTATATTTCAAGCAATGCGGAAAGTATTATTCGGGGACTAGGTCAGAACTTCCATTCAGCAGAAGTCCAGGAATAATACCCCCGATATCACTGAGTATAAAGACCTAGTATCTCAGAATATGGGACCTTTCAAACGAGATTTCAGGGGTTACCTATATATCCAAGTACTGTTCCCCACGAATTACGCAAGTTTAAAATTTTAGTTTTATATCCCGAATAAATCTACTAAATGTGTGAAAACCTATCGACACATCATCAGCGAGACTGTTTAACTCATTTAAAAATTTACAATTCTTTAGCATACTGTAACTGCCTAGCTGATGTACTATCATTTTCCCTTTTTTACACAAGCTCTTTTTCAGTTTTCTATTGTTTTTGAATTTTGAAATTTTATCATGTTTTTGTATTTTTGCATTTTTTACTGTTTTTGTATTTTCTGAAAAATATATCTACTCCCCCTAAATACCAAAACAAGTAAAAAATCGACAAACCATTGCAGATTGTTTCTCATCTTCATCCGCAACAGTACTCTCATCAACGCCAATTAGGCCATCCGACACCGAAAGAAGCTTCATACCGTTCAGTTTTAACAGATATTTAAACCGTGTTTTATCAAAAGCTTTGGTATGTAAATCAGCTTTCTGTTCGTCAGTGTGGATTTTCTCAATTCGTATCAACTTTTTCTCGAAACAATCGCGAATAAAGTGATGACGAATTTCTATATGTTTAGTTTTAGCGTGATGTACTGGATTCTTTGTTATATTTATTGCGGCCTCATTATCAACAAAAAGAAGTGTGTTAAGAAACTGCAAATCGTAGTCGCGCATCTGTTGCTGTATCCACAGTATCTGAGAGCAGCAACTGCTAGCAGAAACGTACTTCGCTTCACATGTAGATAGCGCCACAGACGTTTGTTTCTTACACTGCCAGGTAACCAATCTAGGTCCAAAAAACTGGCATCCTGCAGTTGTTGATTTTGAATTGACTTTGCAGCATCCGAAATCCGAGTCGGAATACCCTTCGAGCGTAAAGTCGCCTGTTCTAGGATACCACAACCCCAATGTAGGAGTTCCCTTCAGGTAGCGTAATATCCTCTTCACAATAATCATGTGCGAAGCTCTCGGGTTTGATTGATATCTTGCTGCGAGGCATGTTGGGTACATGATATGAGGACGTGAAGCAGTTAGATACATCAAGGAACCTATCATGGAACGGTAAAACGTTTTATCAGCCCTGTCTACGGTGAGATCTGGGTGAATCCCATGATTTGTTGCAAGAGGGGTAGCAGCTGGAGTAGAACTTGACATTCCAAATTTCTCTAGAATATCATGCACGTACTTCGTCTGGTGAATGAAAATTCCCTCAGATAGTTGTTCAACTTGTAAACCCAGAAAGAATTTCATTTCCCCCATTAATAACATTTCGAATTTTTGCTTCATCACCTGTTCGAAATCTTTGCACAGATTCTCATTCGTCGATCCAAAGATTATATCGTCCACATAAATCTGAACTATCAGAAGATGTCCGTCGACCTCTTTAGTGAAGAGAGTGGCATCCACTTTTCCACGAATAAAGCTGTTGGCTTGTAGGTGTTGAGACAAAGTCTCATACCAGGCTCTCGGGGCCTGGTGTAAACCATACAGCGCTTTGTCCAATAAGTAGACCTTGTTCTTGTGGATCGGATCGGTAAAGCCCGGCGGCTGACCGACATAAACCTCCTCTTTAACCTTCCCATAAAGAAACGCCGATTTTACATCTAGCTGATAAACTTTGAAGTTCTTCCAAGACGCAAATGCAAGGAAAATTCTGATTGCCTCCAGTCGTGCCACAGGAGCATAGACTTCAGTAAAATCAATCCCCTCCTGTTGACTAAAGCCCTGAACAACGAGTCGAGCTTTGTTCCGTACAACAACTCCTCTGTCGTCTCTCTTACACTTAAATACCCATTTCGTATTGATTTTCCTGTGACCATCCGGTAAATCCACTAACTTCCATACTCCCAACTTTTCAAACTGACAGAACTCTTCTTGCATCGCAATGACCCAAGAGTCTTCAGTAAGCGCCTCTTTGTAAGTTCTTGGTTCAATCTGCGAGATGAAACAACTTAATGAGAAATCAGTTTGTAAAGGTGCTACCGTAGAGTAAAAACATGTAAGGCCCTGGTCAATTTGACGTCTCGTGTGAACGCCTGATTGCAATTCTCCTATGATCAACTCCTCTGGATGGTATGAAAGAGTTCGCGGCATTACTTCGCTTGGAACATCCACATTGCCTTCCAGATTAGTAACATTTTGATCTGCACCTTGTTCACCAATTTGGTTTGTTTGACTTAAATCCTGAATCTGCTCCCCCTCAGAATCTGAATCTCCTCGATCAAATATCGGCATGTTCTCAGATTCTTGATTATCATTCTCAATCGTCTGATTATCTTGAGCAACTTCATTCTGTTGGACATCATCGTGTTCACCAGCATTACTCGGACCTGCTTCATCTTCATTTGAAGTTTCCCGTGGTCGCCTTGAATACTCAGCTGGGAACCTTTGCTGTGACTCGTACTCACGCAAAATATCCAATTCGTCAAAGAAATCTTCTTCTTCTTCTTCTTCTGTCATATCAAACGAATCCCACAACTTGTCATAATGATAACGCCATGAATGTCCCGGATTTTGTGGTGGCATAGTATAACCTTGACATTCAACATTTGCAGCTTCAATAATCCGCTTCTCACTTGGAACAAAGACACGTCGCGAAGGACTTGAATATCCAACACATATGCCCTCAATGCACTTCGGACCAAACTTTCCATAAGGCTCTAGAACAGTACAGGGTGACCCGAACGGTTCAAGATACTTCAAATTCGGTTTGCGATTATTGATCAGCTCAAAGCATGTTTTGTTGAACTTCTTGACAGTGAGAACTCTGTTGAGCGTATAGCATGCGGCGGAAACAGCTTCAGCCCAAAAATTTATTGGCAATTTTGAATCTGCGAGCATAGTTCCAGTCGTCTCGATTAGTGTCCGGTTTTTGCGTTCTGCGACTCCATTCTGCTGCAGAGTGTACGGAGCACTAAACTCATGCAAAATACCTCTTTCATCACAAAATTCTTCCATCTTGCTGTTCTTGAACTCAGTACCATTATTACTTCGAATTCTTTTGATACGCCTTTGGTACAGATTCTCAATTCTTTTGAACAACGCCATCAAACTGTCAAATGTTTCGTCTTTCATCTTCAAGAAAGAAACACACGAAAATCTGGAATAATCATCAGTAACCACAAGACAATATTTATCTCCCGTAATACTCTTGACATTCACCGGACCAAACAAATCCATGTGAAGTCTCTCCAGGGGTCTTGAGACTGAATTCACTTGCTTTGTAGGGTGTGACTTTTTCTTTTGCTTGCCTTTAACACAACTAATGCACTCCCCTTCCAGATGAAAACCTTTGACATGAACTCCTGTAACCAAATCATTGTGCACCAAGTGATTCATTTTTCTAAGATGTATATGTCCCATCTTCCGGTGCCACAATCTCGATTCTTTTTCAGTTGCTCTGGACACGAAACAATGAGCCTGACCCGTGGTTGTAGTCGCTACACTCATATCCAACACATACAGATCATTAACTCTCGGTGCCCTCATGATAATCCATTCCTCAGGGATAACAAATCCTGGCTTCAAGATCAAACATTCTTTAACAGTGAAGTGAGTGGTATACATCCTGTCACAGATCTGCGAAATACTCAGCAGATTGTTCTCCAGCTCAGCGATGTAGTTAACTCTTTCAAACATCACAATCCCATTAGATAACGTTCCTTCACCAATAATCCTTCCTCCTTGATTACCCGCAAAACCAACATAACCTCCATTGATATTCTTCACATCATAATAGTTGTTCAACTTGTAAACCCAGAAAGAATTTCATTTCCCCCATTGATAACATTTCGAATTTTTGCTTCATCACCTGTTCGAAATCTTTGCACAGTTTCTCATTCATCGACCCAAAGATTATATCGTCCACATAAATCTGAACTATCAGAAGATGTCCGTCGACCTCTTTAGTGAAGAGAGTGGCATCCACTTTTCCACGAATAAAGCTGTTGGCTAGTAGGTGTTGAGACAAAGTCTCATACCAGGCTCTCGGGGCCTGGTGTAAACCATACAGCGCTTTGTCCAATAAGTAGACCTTGTTCTTGTGGATCGGATCGGTAAAGCCCGGCGGCTGACCGACATAAACCTCCTCTTTAACCTTCCCATAAAGAAACGCCGATTTTACATCTAGCAGATAAACTTTGAAGTTCTTCCAAGACGCAAATGCAAGGAAAATTCTGATTGCCTCCAGTCGTGCCACAGGAGCATAGACTTCAATAAAATCAATCCCCTCCTGTTGACTAAAGCCCTGAACAACGAGTCGAGCTTTTTTCCGTACAACAACTCCTATGTCGTCTCTCTTACACTTAAATACCCATTTCGTATTGATTTTCCTGTGACCATCCGGTAAATCCACTAACTTCCATACTCCCAACTTTTCAAACTGACATAACTCTTCTTGCATCGCAATGACCCAAGAGTCTTTAGTAAGCGCCTCTTTGTAAGTTCTTGGTTCAATCTGCGAGATGAAACAACTTAATGAGAAACCAGTTTGTAAAGGTGCTACCGTAGAGTAAAAACATGTAAGGCCCTGGTCAATTTGACGTCTCGTGTGAACGCCTGATTGCAATTCTCCTATGATCAACTCCTCTGGATGGTATGAAAGAGTTCGCGGCATTACTTCGCTTGGAACATCCACATTGCCTTCCAGATTAGTAACATTTTGATCTGCACCTTGTTCACCAATTTGGTTTGTTTGACTTAAATCCTGAATCTGCTCCCCCTCAGAATCTGAATCTCCTCGATCAAATATCGGCATGTTCTCAGATTCTTGATTATCATTCTCAATCGTCTGATTATCTTGAGCAACTTCATTCTGTTGGACATCATCGTGTTCACCAGCATTACTCGGACCTGCTTCATCTTCATTTGAAGTTTCCCGTGGTCGCCTTGAATACTCAGCTGGGAACCTTTGCTGTGACTCGTACTCACGCAAAATATCCAATTCGTCAAAGAAATCTTCTTCTTCTTCTTCTTCTGTCATATCAAACGAATCCCACAACTTGTCATAATGATAACGCCATGAATGTCCTGGATTTTGTGGCGGCATAGTATAACCTTGACATTCAACATTTGCAGCTTCAATAATCCGCTTCTCACTTGGAACGAAGACACGTCGCGAAGGACTTGAATATCCAACAAATATGCCCTCAATGCACTTCGGACCAAACTTTCCATAAGGCTCTAGAACAGTACAGGGTGACCCGAACGGTTCAAGATACTTCAAATTCGGTTTGCGATTATTGATCAGCTCAAAGCATGTTTTGTTGAACTTCTTGACAGTGAGAACTCTGTTGAGCGTATAGCATGCGGCGGAAACAGCTTCAGCCCAAAAATTTATTGGCAATTTTGAATCTGCGAGCATAGTTCTAGTCGTCTCGATTAGTGTCCGGTTTTTGCGTTCTGCGACTCCATTCTGCTGCGGAGTGTACGGAGCACTAAACTCATGCAAAATACCTCTTTCATCACAAAATTCTTCCATCTTGCTGTTCTTGAACTCAGTACCATTATCACTTCGAATTCTTTTGATACGCCTTTGGTACAGATTCTCAATTCTTTTGAACAACGCCATCAAACTGTCGTCTTTCGTCTTCAAGAAAGAAACCCACGAAAATCTGGAATAATCATCAGTAACCACAAGACAATATTTATCTCCCGTAATACTCTTGACATTCACCGGACCAAACAAATCCATGTGAAGTCTCTCCAGGGGTCTTGAGACTGAATTGACTTGCTTTGTAGGGTATGACTTTTTCTTTTGCTTGCCTTTAACACAACTAATGCACTCCCCTTCCAGATGAAAACCTTTGACATGAACTCCTGTAACCAAATCATTGTGCACCAAGTGATTCATTTTTCTAAGATGTATATGTCCCATCTTCTGGTGCCACAATCTCGATTCTTTTTCAGTTGCTCTGGACACGAAACAATGAGCCTGACCCGTGGTTGTAGTCGCTACGCTCATATCCAACACGTACAGATCATTAACTCTCGGTGCCCTCATGATAATCCATTCCTCAGGGATAACAAATCCTGGCTTCAAGATCAAACATTCTTTATCAGTGAAGTGAGTGGTATACATCCTGTCACAGATCTGCGAAATACTCAGCAGATTGTTCTCCAGCTCAGCGATGTAGTTCACTCTTTCAAACGTCACAATCCCATTAGATAACGTTCCTTCACCAATAATCCTTCCTCCTTGATTACCCGCAAAACCAACATAACCTCCATTGATATTCTTCACATCATACAACAATGCAGTCTTCCCTGTCATATGTCGAGACGCTCCACTATCCATAATCCAGCGTGATACTAATCTCGGAAGATCCGGCACATATAACAACATGATTCAAACACTTCAATAAAGATGCCGATTCATGCTTCGCAATCAAGGAAGCTCCGGAAATTTAAACTGCTTAGTCAAACATTGTGTCCACCCAAGCCTCATCAGTCTTGGGTGTGACCTTGGTAGTTTTAACTCTCGCAACTTGAATTTTAAAGTTTTCAGCCTTCAAAGGTGGAAAATTTGCATCATATTTAATTTGAATTGAATCCTCAGATGGTGAAATCTTTTTCTCAGTTTTCGGTTTCCAAACTTGTTGAGATAATGCTACCCGTTTGTAAAACTTGTCATTTTTAGTTACCACTTTCTTTACGGGTTCATTTTTTACTTTGATGTTGTCATTTTTCACACTCTTTTTCTCAACAACCACTTGTGTTTTACCCTTCACCTCAACTTTCTTCTGTTGAATCTTCACAGTTTCAGTCTTAGGCTTCACGTTGGTACACTTTCGTGCAATGTGACCAACTTGATTGCATCTGAAGCATGTTCAGGTGTCAGCTACCCGACTTGTGCCTTCAGACTGAGACTGTGAAGCTCTCTTCTCAAAGAACTCTTCATTTGATTTTGAAAAAATCTGTTTCTCTTCATCAGCAAGTGAACTCGAACTGTTCACAAACTTTTTCTTTTCAACAAACCTTTTGTTTTGAACATCTCTCTGATAATTCTTACCACCCTGATAACCACCCAACCAATTGTTTCGATTCTTGTTATTATAAAAACGTGGTGGAACAACAGGTTTCTTGTAGTATGATTTATCTTTTTCAAAATTCATTTGTCTCTTTATTTGACTCAAACTGTTCACTTCTGACAATTCAACTTCACCAACTTGAAAACATTTGTTAACTTTTTCACATTCACATTCTCAATTGGAAACTCTGAATCCGAATACAACTTATCAGATCCCGACATCTTGTACATGACAAGAGTAGGTTCATCATTTAAGTTGTTTTTGGATTTTTGTTTCGGAATGTATTTGTCCAGAAAACATCCATCATCTTCAGCTGAATCAGACATCAAAACACTTTCAGCTGTGCTCTTAACAATCTCTGTCTGAACACTATCATCAGATGATGAAAAAGTAACATCAATGTTCTCCGGAAGTTTAACTTCATTCTCTTCCTCGATTTCGACCAACCCAGATTGCTTTTTAGTATAATTTTCAAGAATTGGTGGTGGAACTTGATGAAAACCCACCCCAGTTCCATCTGAGTACACATCTTCGCCTGCTTTGTTTTTCCCGATGGGTTTGGGAACAATGTGTTGCAAAACAAAGCTTTCGGAGTTGTAACTGTTAAGCTTCAACTGGATTCGCTCATTTTCAATTTCAGCCTCTTGAACTTTAAGTTTCAGTTTAGCGATTTCATCCAGTTGTTGGTTGATCGATTCTTCTTTTAACCTCAGCACGGCTTTTAGTTGAATATTTTCTTTATAAGTTTTACCGTTTCGATCATCATTATCTTTCATTGTGGTTTTAAGCTTCTCAAATTTTTCAGTGATTTGACGGTTTTCAAGAACTAACTTTTCATTTTCTTGTCTAATCCTCTCATGATCAGTTTTATCATTTTCAATTTTGTTAGTTAATTCTTTTATCCGTTCAGTTGAAGCTTTAACCATCTTGTCACGATCAAGAATTTGATCCTCAACGTTTCTGACTTTTGCTGTCAGATCCTCAACCTTCTTACCGTAGAGATACGTGACCGTATTACAAAATTTGCATTCTTTGATGCAATTTTTGCAATCAGCATCCCCATTGACTTTCTTACCTGATTCAGTCGTTGATGTATTTGAACTGACCTGGCTTTTAGACTCAGAGACGGATTTAGAATCTACCTCAATCGCCTTAGCTGCCAGCACCTTGTCAGCCATTTTTCCGAGATTTTCAGCAGTCAACTCCTGAGTAGTGTCAATGATTCCAGTATCAACTTTCTTTGACTTCTCTTTCTCTTCTTTCTCTTTCTCGTCTCCACTTCCCCACCATTTATTCTGCCAATAATCATCATCGTCTTTTAACTCTTTGATTATGGCCTCTAAATCAAGAGTGTTGTGGTCAATAGCAATGTTTCCATATGGATCAAGATAACACTCCCTGTCTGGATCCCATCTATTTGCTCTCTTTGCTTCCGAAAAGATACCAGATATTCTGATCATTCTGTTTGTGGCCAACAACCTTCTGTAATTACACTTCTGTTCTTCAGTTCTGTTGTCTTTCCACGGAACAGGTTCATTCTTTGCCATGAAAGCGTAACCAACCGCATCTTCCTCTGGTAATAGTTCACTCCAGTCATAACCCTCATCATCATAAATCACCGCAAGAGCTCTAGATTTCTCTTTGTTCTCTTCAGTCTGCTTCATTCTTGGCGGCTCTGATTTGTTTTGATGATATATCGCCTTCTTGTAATAATCTTCTTTAAACGGGTTCTCAGACTCATCAGCATAAGCGTTTCTGCATTCACGTTTGAAGTGACCTTTCTGCTTACACTTAAAGCATGTCACCTTGGACTTGTCAAACCCCAACTTGGTAGATGGTCCACCAATTGACTTCCTCCCAGTTATCTCCATGAAACGCTGAGCGCGACGAACAGCACTGGCCATGCACCACCTTATGTCAATTAGTTCCATTTCTTCAGGATCTATTTGATCATAGTCCTCTTTCGTTAGGTTGGTGTTGCCAATCTTCCCAGCTACAAGGCTTTCATACAATTCCAATACCGACGCTAGGAAAACCATCTGCTACTTAGCCGACTCCTCGCTGAAATTCTGAGCATTCTTCATGTCTACAGCGATGTTGCAATGAAACAAATTCTTTGCATCAGACTGGTTTAAATTTGATGAAGATCCACTGTGATAACCACCATGATATTCACTGCTTTGATTTTCTTTGTTCATTGTAGAGACATTCTCAGCAGAAAACGTAGTTTTGGGAGAATTGTTCTTTGGCATCATGCTCTTTGGATAATACAAATCCAAGTTCTGCTGGTATGATGAGTGATTGACTTTGTGTGTCTTCTTTAGCTCCAGCTCATGACTTTCAAGTCTCTCAATCAGCAAATCTACAGTTAACACTTCTGGCGCCTTGATAGTATTTTTCAGCATCAGCGCATAATATTGCCAATCCATCTCGTCTGGCAACGAATCGAACAATTTGTCAACTAGCTCGTCTTCAGAATACTTAATTCCATGTCTAGCTAGTTCCAGCTTTAGATGCCCAAACCTCTCAATCATTTTACAAACTGACTCATTCTTTAGACAACCGAACAAATCAAACTCTTTCCTAAGAAGTTTCTTTTTGTTTTTCACAATTTCTGTACTTCCTAAGCATTTCTTTTCTAACTTTATCCAGAGATCTTTTGCACTAGAGTATTCGATCAACGAGATAATATCTTCATGAACAGATTGAAACAACAACGCCACACATTTCTGCTCAGCCACAAACGATTCTATCTCCTCGGCTGATGATAACGTTTCACCCTTTTTTCCTCCATTATCGTAGCCATTTTTGAGACTCTTCCAGCTAGGGAACGCAAACGCCATCAACCAATCTTCGAATTTCTTTACCCACCGACTATACTCCTCGATAGCCATCAACTTCGGTGGTTTGTTGTAAGTTCTGAAAGCACTTTCAACCTCCAAAGCATCCGATAATTTCTTCTTGGCATTTGGCGGGTTCTCATTGTTGTTGCTTGTAGATGTATCATCTCCCGAATTTCCAGCAAATGCATACATGTCGCTAAACGGATTCAAGAAAATATCATCCATCTTTAATGTACCTGAAAAATCAGCAAACACTTAGAAAATTTCCAAAAATTTGAAAACAGTGATTTCGAGCGAAATCACCTATGAGCGAAATCAACAGAATGCACTTCGAGCGAAATCAGGTATATACTGATTTCAAGCGAAATCAGAAATGTCTTCACGAGCGAAATCAAAAAGTTAAGTCCCTACGAGCAAAATCAGAATTTATCTAAGAGCAAAATCAGGTTTCGCTCCAAATGATCACTTGAATCTCGAGCAAAATCAGGAATTTACGAGCGAAATTAACTTTTATCGAAGAATCAATTCGAGCGAAATTAGGTTATTAGGCCATTTTTACCAATTTTAATCCGAATTTTAACCTGATTCTTTCTAGGATTTGTTATTTCTATGTTTTACACGCTATACTCGAAATTCAGTCCATTTCAACCGTAGGAACCAGTTCAAATCAGAAAAGTAAGAGAAGAAGTGAGTAGAAGTAAGAGAATCTGGTAGAGTCAAGCTGTAGTAGTATGAACTCCTCGTCCTGAGCTCTGATACCACTTGTTGGACCGTTGTATGACCCTAAATAGTCAGTTAAGGCAGTTCATCTTTGTGTACAAAGGCGGAATCAGTGTAAACAAAGTAACAACAGCTTTTCCTCTTAATTTCCTTTTCTATTTCTTAATTCTGAGTCGTTTACAAGAATTCTGACAAAAATACGGCAGCACCTCGACTTTGATTTCGCTCCAACCGATACCGAAAGAGATCACACCACAAGGTATTTATAGATGTGCTGATTTCGCTCCAAACAACATGAGCGAAATCACCATGTGATCGTTATGAGCGAAATCACCAGGTAACTTGGAGCGAAACCCCTAACCTAACACCTAGGAGCGAAATCACCAATATTACAACAGGAGCGAAATTAG
Source organism: Helianthus annuus (assembly GCF_002127325.2). Taxonomy (NCBI): domain Eukaryota; kingdom Viridiplantae; phylum Streptophyta; class Magnoliopsida; order Asterales; family Asteraceae; genus Helianthus; species Helianthus annuus. The sequence goes on along the minus strand of NC_035448.2, from coordinate 101,358,756 downwards.
AAACTATCTGATTTCGCTTCAAATGACCCAAATGTCATTTGGAGCGAAAATAACAAGCTAAAACCCTAATTTCGGTTTCCAAGCTCCAATCTAACCTATCTAGACCTAAGACTCGATACAGACGTAGTTAACAGACATTCAGTGCACCAACAGGTCTTTATTACAAAGGAGGTATCAGTGATAAAACTAACATGTCACCAAAGGTTGAGACTGCTTTCAATGCTAAGAGTTCGTCTGGAGGGTCATCTAAAGGATCAAACAGCAAAAAGAGTTTTTCTTCATATCCATCATTTTATCCAAATTTGTCAACAACAAAGAAGGGTAAAGTTTTACAATGCAACATTGTACTAAATCTTGAGAATGATCAGGATTATTCAGAAGAAGTTGCAAAAAGTCACATGTCTTTGTTGGGAACTGTGTTGGAGTCGTATGGGAGTCTAGTTGCAGGAAGGATCGGAAATCCAATGCTGACAAAAGAGGATTACGATCAGATTGATGCTGAGGAGATGGAGTTGATGGATATAAAGTGGTGTTTGGCGAGTGTGTTAAGAAGAGCTGAGAAATTCAAACAGATCACAGGAATAGATGACTTCCGTGATGCAAATGTTTCTACTTTAGGATTTTATAAATCTAAAGTTACTTGTTTTCGTTGCAGGGAAAAAGGACACTTCAAGAGAGAGTGTACGAATCGCGAAGCAAGTGGAGCTCAAAATCCATTCAATAACAACAATGACTACTATCGGAAAGCAATTTATCATCAAGTTGCTCAACAACAACAAGAACCACAAACTGCACATGCTAAGAAGGCGATCGAGGAGTCATCAAAGAGAGCTTGTATGGTGAATCAAGATGATAAAAAATCAACAAAAGGATCCAGTTGTGGTAAATATATTTCAGCTAACAGCAAAGCATTACTGATAGATCAAGATGATGAAAAATTACCAGAAGGTTTTAGCTGGGAAAATTTCAGTTGGGATGACTATGATCCTAACAAACTTCAATGATGATGATTATTATGCAAGAAGAATGGAAGAGCACGTAAGAATGATGGAAGAGAGTGATAGTGATGATGGAAAAGCTAAAAAAAAAAAAGAAGAAAGCTAAGAAACCAGTCAGCAGTGATGATGAAGAAGTCCGGGTGATAAAGAAAAAGGGAAAAGAAGTTCCAGCTTTCAAAGTTGATGTAGAAGCTGATGCACAAAAGATTCCAGTAAAGTGTGAGAATTGTGAAGCAGTGAAAAAGCAAAACAGTACTTTGATTCATAACTTGAACATTGAAAGAGTCTTATGATGTTCTAAACAAGTTAATGAATCAGTACAATCAAACAAGCAGTGAACAAGCAACAGCCATGAAAACACTTGAAGGAGCTTTCATGACAAAGCAAAAAGTTGTCAACAATTACATTGAGAAGTGTGCTGTTTTGGAACAGAAACTGGAAACTCAAAGGATTGAAACAGAAAGAGTAAACAGGTTGTTAAAAAGTTACTCATGTATTTCTTATGTTATTGACAGGATTTATCCAACAGTTGAAGGCATGAAGGCATTTGAAGGAGAAACATCTGAAGAAAAGACTTCTGAAAAGAAAAAGAATACTGAAGTGAAGATTTCTGGTAAGAAACAGAGTGTCAGTTACAACAAGTGTCCACCCCTGCTTGAAAATGGATATTCTCCACGAAATCCAAATTCTGAAAGAGTCGAAAAGGCAACCAACTTAGTGTGGGAGTCTGATCCATCAGATAACTTGCCAGAAAACATAGGTGTCACTTATACATCATCTGACACTGATCAACAATCTCAATTGATGAAGAAAGTGGTGGATCATGTGTTAGACAAAGATGATATGGAGGAGTCCAAGTCAGAGTCAAAGTCTGAGTCCAGCACTCCTAGTTCAACAGTCAAAATGGACAAAAGAGTTTACAATAAAGAATTCTTGTTATCAAAATCAAATTTGAATGACGAATCAATCAAAGTAGCATATACTTTGAATGATTCAGACAAATTATATTCTGATGAAGAATTTCCAATAAGAGGTGTCAAAACTGAGATGATAAAAAAGGTTTTCAAACTAACAGAAATTAATATTTCTGAAATAAAAGATGTAAATCTTTCTGAAAAACCTAAAAAATACACCTCAAGAGTTCAACAAAGAGAAAACAAGAAAAAAGGTTACAGTTCTGGTTCAGGTTATCGAAAGAAACCAAACCATAATGGTAATTTCAAAAAGAAAGGTCTTGGATTTATTCCACCAGAAAATCATAAAAATGAGAAAATTTATAAACCAAAAACTGTATTTGTTTCAGGAGCAAGCTCGGAAGAAGAAGAGAAAAGTTCATTCTGGAAGCAAACAAACAGAGAATTCCTTGCGAAGAAGCAAGATGAAATGAAAAAAGAAGCTAATCAACAGAAAGAGACAAGAACTTGTTTTCAATGCCAAACAGTTGGACATATTGCCAAGAATTATCCTAAGGCAATCCAATCAAAACAGGGAGTGTCTCTCAAAATGAAAGAAAAGATGGTTGAAAATGAACCACCAACCAAATCTTTTATAGTTTTCAAAAACTCAAAATTTGAGGTTGGTGAATGTTCAAAAAGATTTTACAAGAGAAAAGCAAATCTTGACAATCAAAAATGGGTTGTTAAGAGATCTGATGATAGTTCTAGCAATGATTCTGATTCGTCAAAATCAGAGGAGCTATTTTCAGGCGATGAATCTGATTCCACAAAGTCAGAGGAGTCACAAGTTGAATCAAAAGGTGAAAAATCAGTTCCGCCAACGGATGATGCAAATTTTCCACCATTAAGGGCTGAAAATTTTAAACAAAAAGTTGGCAAAGTTGAGATTTCAAATCAATTATTTTCTGAAAAAAAAGAATTTGATGTTGAAAAAGCCTTTAACCCCAAAGTGAAACATATTTTTGGAAAAATGATTGATGGGAAGGTAAAAGGGGTAAAGGAATACTATGAGAAGAAGATGAAAGGAAAGAAACCGAGTGTTGGTAACTCGGAAACTCCCAAGGTCTGTCAGGCTTGGGAAAATCTCTTTAACTGAAAAACCTGACTTGCCGGAACTCCCAGGTTGGTAATTGGGGAGTAGGAATTGCCATCTTTCTTGAGAAATTCACAGGTTGGTAACTGTGATATTTCGACTCTCAAGTGGTTAATCAGGGACATTAAGTTGTACTTGATTTTCTACAAGTGGTTGTGTTGATAAAAAATCTAAAATTGTTAAATTTTTCCAAGTGATTGAGAAAAACAAAGTGATGAAGAAATCCCCAACCTACAAGTGGTAAAATCAACAAAACTTATTTTCCGGAAAAACCATTTTGATTAAAACAAACTTAAGTGTTTTGAAATCATAATGGGAAAATAGTTTATTGTAAGGGGGAGTTCTGATTGTTTATGCCAAATGGATGGCGAATTGAAGCAATTCACAACAGTCGTCACTTTACTTGTACAGTTTGTTTTCAATTTTTCCTCAGAAAATCAAAATTGAAATATATTTTAATTTTAGGGGGAGTAAAAATTTAGAAAATTCCGAAATATTGAAAGATCCAAAAACATGATAAAATTTGAAAAAAACCAAAAACATGATAAATTGAAAAAGAGTTTTGTTGTAAAAAAAAGGAAATGATAGTACATCAGTGGACAATCACAACACGCTAAAGAATTGTAAAGTCAAAAATGTGATAAACGGTCTCACTGTGGATGTGTCAGTAGGTTTTACACATTCAGTAGATTGTTGTCGAGATATAAATCTAAATATCATAACTTACTTATATCATGGGGAACATCTCTCGGATATATGGGTAACCCCCGAAATCTGGTTTGAAAGATTTTCTATTTCTGACATACTAGGTCTTTGTGCGTGGTGACATCTGGGGTATTATACCAGGACTTCTGATTTTGTGGGAGCAATAGCCTAGTCCTCGTATAATACTTTGCATATGCTTTAATTCTAAAGCTAGCCCTCAGTACAAAAAAAAATGATGAAACATTGCAAAATGCTAATCATGTGTTGTTGAAGAAAAGATCCCCAAATGGGACACACCTAAAGACGAGCCGTCATCTCTTTGTACGAACGTAAGTTCTAGCCTAAGCTCTCACGGTATCACATTTACCCATCTACAGATATCATTAGTGTACATTCACCTGTAAGACTGAATATAGAAGTCTGGATACGGGAGTATATTCTGAGGTGGGACACGCGAATAAGTTTAAGTGCCTAAAACACTAATCTCGTATCTCGAAACAGTTGAACTTTGTGTGAAAATTTAAGTGCATCAGTATACTGACAATCTAGGTGAATTGTTTAGAACTTAAAATGTCTAAAGCTTAACGGTGTTAGTGATTTGTCTAATAATCTGATATGGTCCTCTTACACAAACTCGCAAAAATATTGTTTGTAAATATTTCTTTATTACATTGCAGTTCTTTACAATAAAAAAATCCAAAAAGATTTTCAGTGTATTTTAGCATAAAATTTTGAAAAATTCAAAAAGATTTTTGACAACTGATGTTGAAAAGCTGTTATTCAAAAATCCAAGTGCTAAACATGATGAACATTTTCGTAAGGGGGAGTCTGTTTAAATTGAGATGAAAGATTGAATTTGAAAAAGAAAAAAATTTTATTTACAAGTGGTTCATCAGAGATTAACATTGTAAAATCATTAATTGGTTAATACCTGCAAGTGGTTTTAATTCATCTGTTGAATTCATCTTCTACAAGTGGTAAGCAGAGAACATAAATTTGTCAAATTTTAATTTTGTGAAATTTATTGTGAGGTAGAGGATGTGCAAGTAAGCCAGGTTTTCGATTCCTGAGGAGTTTGTGATTAGAGAGAGCCAGGTTTCTATCCTGAGCAGAGTGGGTGCTAGGTCACGATCTAGAGCTTGTGAATGCCAGACTACGATCCCAAGCACAACTTAAGGGGGAGTCTGTAGATGAAAAGAGCCAGATTCTGATCCTGGGAGATGTGTTCACGCAAGCTGCTAATGCTAATGAACTTAAGGAATCAAGAGATCTGATCAAGAGAATTAGATTGAGTAAAGAGTCAAATCGAGATTCTGGAAAGGAAGAGAAGAGAGAAGATTGAGGATGCTTTACATTGTCAGATACTTTGGAAGAAGTTCGCGAAGACTGATAAAGACTGAAGATTGAAGACTCGACACTGAAGATTTCGTCAACATCCAAGGGGGAGTCTATTGGTGCATACGTCTGTCGACTTCGTCTTGTATCGAGTCTTGTATGTATTTAGATAGATCAGGGCACGTTGTACGAGAAAAATGTCAAATATGTGATATAGGGTATTTCGCACGAAATAGCAAATTGCTATTTCGCACGAAATCAAATCTTGGTATTTCGCACGAAATCACTGATTTCGCATGAAACTGATTTCATTTATGCTATTCCGTGCGAAATCACCAACCCTATAAATACTTGAGGTGCCTTGTCATTTGTAACTTTTCGGTTTCAGTACCGAACTGCTGCCGAAGTGTCTACTCGCTGTAAAACATTGTTAAATCAATTAAAAGACAGTTTAAAGTGTATATCTAGCTGAATTGACTTGATACGTCTGTTTCCGCCTTTCGTATCGAGCAAAAACTCTTCTGATCGACTCATTCGGGTCAGAAAACGATCCTACAAGTGGTATCAGAGCTCAGGAGGAAGAGTTCATACCAATTCAGCTGCAAATTCTGATTTCTACACCTTCTTTTTCAAAATTAGCAAGTTTTCACAGTCAAAATGTTCAGAAATATTAATTTCTGTTAATTTGAAATCCTTTTTAATCATTTCAGTTTTAACACCTCTTATTGGAAATTCTTCATCAGAATATAATTTGTCGGAATCATTCAAAGTATATGCTACTTTGAATATTTCGTCATTCAAATTATTTTTTTGATATCAGAAAATCATTATTGTAAACCCTTTTGACCGGTGAACTTGAACTTTTGTCTGATGAATTCGAATTTTCAGATTTAGACTCTGACTTTGACTCTTCATCTTTCTCCAACACCTGATCGACCACTTTCTTAATTAACTCGGACTCATGATCAGTGTCAGACGCTATAAAGGTGACATCAATATCATCTGGTAATCCATCGATAGACTCGGATTTTAAATTCAGATTGAGTACTTCAGCCACCTTTTCAAAGTGTCAGGGGATATAGCCATCCCACATTGGATTTGGTAATCTGTTATAATTCAAACCAATTTTCTTACCAGAATTTTCTTCATCATCTGCAAACTTATGAGCTACAACGGTAGGATAGATGCGAGCAATAACATACTCCAAACTTTGATAACTTCGAAGTAAAGTATTCACTCTTTCTGTTTCAGTCGTCATCGTTGCCAATTCTTGTTTCAGCCCTGCAATAATCTCAATGTATTTGTTGATTGCAGTTTGCTTTTGAAGAACTGTTGCTTTCAGAAGATTCTTCATCTGGATATCCTCATCACTAGCTCCTTTGTACAATTTCACTTTGCTGCTTAGGAGATCATATGATTCCTTGATGCTTCTCACATTATGCAATAAGTTCTCTTTGAGCTTCTCCAATTCATCATACTTTGTATCTTTCTCGGCACAATCTTTGCAGGATTCTAAACACTTAGCACAAGGTTTTTCAACCTCTACAATCTTTTCAACTTCAACAATTTTCTCAACTTCTATCTTCACTTCACTCTCTTCAACCTCGACCTTCTCTGTCAGTTTTTCTTCAACTTTTGCCTTATAAGCTTCGATCTTAACTTCAGTCTTTTCTTCAGCAACCCTTCTTGCTTCCATTTCTCTCTTCAGTCTAGCAGCCTTTTTCTCTTTCAATATCTCGATTTTATCTGCAAAAAAAACAAATCAAAACTATAAGGATCCAATTGTTTTCTAGCTTTATTAATATACTCTTCCTCATCATCAACGTCTTCATCACATCACTTCCTGAAGACTTAAAAATCGGTTGTCTTCTAGGACTGTTCTTAGATTTGACTGATTCTTCTCCCGAGGTTGAATCTTCAAAGATTCGAGCAACAAATGCTTTAGAAACTGAAGGTCTAGAAGGATCATAATCATCCCAATTGAAATCTTTCGGAATCCTTTCATCTTCTTGGTCTACCAGACCAAAACAAGCTTTACCCTTTGATTCTTCAATCAGAATAGTATGTGAGTGTGAAGATTGTTGTTGATATGGTTGTTGAGCAACTTGATGATAAATTACTTTTCTATGATAATCGTTGTTTCCGAAAGGATCTTGTCTTCCGGTTGCTTCTCTGTTTGTACACTCTCGTTTAAAATGTCCTTTTTCTCGGCAACGAAAACAAGTAACCTTCGATTTGTCAAAACCTAGCTGAGATGTTGCAGCTTCACGAATATCATCTCTTCCGGTGATCTGTTTTGAATTTTTATGCTCTTCTCATAACGCTAGCTAAACACCACTTGATGTCCATCAACTCAAGTTCTTCAGAATCATTCTGATCATAATCCTCTTTAGTAAGCATCGGATTTCCGATTCGTCCAGCAACTAAGCTTTCATACGACTCTAACACAGTGATATGAGATGCCATGTGTTGCTTCACAATATCTGGAGAAAAATTTTGACCATTCTGAATATGTAATGCAACATTGCATTGCAATACTTGACCAGTAAAATTTGTTGAACTTTGTTGTTGAGAACTCGGTGTCGAGAAATTTGGTTCAAAACTTGAATAAGACAAAGAATATCCACTGCTCTGATTTGTATCGCTTGCATTTGTTCCGGAAGAATTTTCAACACTGAACGCAGTTTGAATCTTCGGACTAGGAGTAGTCTCAATCTTGTTTTCTCTATAGTACAGACTAACATCCTGTTGAGCACCCGGAATTCTCATTGTAGCATTTTTTCGAATTGATAGCTCATGTTCTTCCAATTTCTGGATAAACCTACTCAAATTCATATCTTCAAATTGTCGGTTATGCTTTAAAATCAACAGATATGTTCCCCATTCATTCTGTGATAGCGCATCGGCTTGCTTATTAACCCATTCTTCATCTTCTTTCTTGATCTCCTATCTTTTCATCTCCATGACTAGATGACAATATCTCTCGATAATCTTCCTAGTCGTCTCCCCTTCAAAAGTTGTAATGATATCAAACGATTTCTTTAGTAATGCTCATTTATTTTTGATCATATCGGCACTACCCTTAAACTTTTTAATCAACGCTCTCCAAATTGATCTAGCAGTTCCCTCATGTTGAAGCAAAACAAAAATATCTTCTTTTACCGCTTGTTGGAGAATGCTAATCATCATTTTTTCACTGGTGTATCTTAATTTTTCATCCGGTAAAAATTGACTTAATTGTTTTTCATTTCCAAGTTTATCTTTCGGTAAAGTATAATCTTTCTCTAAAGACACCCATGCATCAAAATTGTTCGCTTGTACCCAGTTTTCAAAACGGTCTTGCCACCCTTTAAAGTCCTCAATGTACATAAGCTTTGGAGGCTTTTGGAAAGTTCCCGTTTCATTCTCGATACCAACAGTTTCAGCAACTGTAACTGGAGCGGCCGGGGCAGTAGCAAACGCATTGTAAAATTCGTTTTCCATGTTTTGGTGAAAAGATTTACAAAAACAGAATTTCAAACGATCTGAGTTTTCAAACGTTCTGCTAATTCACATGATCTGAGATCAGTTCGTGCGGTCTGAAGTTCAAACGATCTGGTAATTCAATTCATACGAGCTGGATTCAACTCGTACGATCTGGGATTTGAACCAAACGACCAGGTTCAGTTAATTGTCCTCGTGCGGTCTGGATCTACAAAACCAAGCGACCTGATTCAGTCCATTGTCCTCCGGCGGTCTGGATTCACAAAACCAAGCGACCTGGTTCAGTTCCGCACAATCTGGTGTGATTTTCAGGCGACCTGGTTCAGTTCCGCACGATCTGATGTGATTTTCAAGCGACCTGGTTCAATTTCAAGCGATCTAAACCACCTCATGTGGTCTGAAACAACAAACTCAAACGACCTGGATCAATTTCACACGACCTGAAGATTTTTCAAACGATCTGAAGGGTTTTTCACGCGATTTGGACAAAGATTCACTCCGTTTGAAACTTCTAAGTCCAAAAATTCATCATTTTTTCAATTTTTATCAAGTTTTAGGTTGAATTTGGTTCTGATTTGTTCACGGATTGTTCAAAATGATGTTTTACGAGTTATAACACGAAATCGGGTCATTTTAACCGTGGAATCTCAGTAAATTTGATGAAAAAGTGTAGAAAAATGAGTAGAAAGCAGTTTTTATAAGTGAAAACTAGCTGAAATGGTAAGAACTCTTCCTCCTGAGCTCTGATACCACTTGTAGGATCAGGATTCGATCAAACGAGTCATTCAGAAGAGTTCTCGATCAATACGAATGGCGGAATCAGACGTATTGATGTTATAGCAGCTAGATTTGCACTTAGAATCACTTTAAATGTCGATTGTATTGATTTGATAGTGTTTATAGATCGTTCGACACTTCGGCAGCACTTCGTCTCCGGAATCACAATGTTCCAAAAGAAGACTTGGACTCACCTATTTATAGGAATTCCAGACCCCATGAACCAGACCTCATGAGCTGGCCCAGGTCGCACGAACTGGCCAGACCCCATGAACTTGATCACCTCGTGAGGAGTGGCTGGTTCCGGTCTGTTTCCCGTTTCTCTCGTACAACGTGTCCTGGTCTATCTATTCTAGTTACATGACTCGATACAAGACGAAGTCAACAGACATATGCGCTAACAGTTTAGCTTTTCTTATGTAATGTAATGTAATCAGTAGATATCATAGCAGTGTTTGTAACAGATTAGTTGTTAGAGTTTGTTAGGAGGTTAGATGTCACTTTCATGGTGACGTCAGCAAAGATGCCACCGTGGTTTGGGCGTGCCTATAAATAGAACAGTACCCTGTACTGTTCTATTAGCTCTTCACCATCTCTCTTCCTATACGAACAATCACTGCGAGCTCAGGCTGAGGGGGAGTTTGTTACATGCATGCATTGTAATCATAGTTGAAATAAATTCAATCATTTAGTCCTTTGTGAAAATGTATGTTGAAAGCAATTCTCCTGTTTGATTGTGTGAAAAGTTTGTTTCCATTTATATTCCGCTGCAATACTTGTTCATCTTTCATCTTATTTCAAACGTAAAACACAATTAATCCAAACTCAGATCCTAACAATTGGTATCAGAGCTCGGACAGTCAAATTTGATCTAACTATCATTTGACGTAAATAGTTCAGCTCAAAATCATTGATACTGATAGTTGTTCGTTTTGTTGAAAAACAGAGGAAGGTTTAATCACCATCAAAGTTGATTAATCAGTGCCTGTAAAATAACCAGGATGACGTCACAATCACAAGATGATAAGAATAACATCGGTTCACTTTTCAAACCACCCATGCTTAAACGTAATGAATAAAACATCTGGGAGAGAAGGATGGGTCACATCATTGCTCAATAGAATACCGGATGTTGGAGATCTGTTGTTTTTGGACCACATGTTCCCATGGTGCCAAGTGCTGAGGATACAAAGAAGTTCGAACCTAAAAACCTGAAAACTATACTGAAACTGATTTTCAAAAGTTCGAACTCGATGCCAAAGCATTTAGCATCATTGCATCTGCATTACCCAATGAAATTTATGCGGGGCTGTTACACTGTAACAGTGCCAAGGAATTATGGGATACACTGAAGGAACAATTTGGGAGAACTGAAGAAGTAATTGAAAACAATAGGGAAATTCTAAATCAGCAGTATGAAACCTTTTGTCACATTAAGGGTGAATCATTGACTCAACAGTTTGAGCGATTCAGTTGACTCATTAGTGAGCTAAGGCTTGTTAAGGTTGTTTTTGCTAATTCTACACAAAATAGCAGGTTCCATAGATCACTACCTCAAAAATGGGATACAATTGCTTTTGTAACTAGAAACTCAGCTGAGTTCAAAGATCTAACCCTGACCCAACTTCATGGTAGACTCCTGACCTATGAAAGGGAGTTAAACCAGAAAAAGAAGTTGCAAGAATCCGGTAAAGTTGCTGATGACTATTCATTTGGTAGCACAGCTCTTTTTGGTCAAGAAGAATCTGGTAGTAGTAGTAGTAAGGATCAGAGTTATGATCATTATATTGACATAACTGCTGGTGGAAACTTTAACAACTCTGATTCTCACCCTGCAAATTGTGAAAACCAGATGTCAGATAACTTGTGCTTTGAACTCAATGACTTACAGCACTTTGATGAAACTGATCTTGAAGAAATGGACATTTTGCACCAATTGGCTTTGCTTAGTGTAAGAACAAGCAAATTTTATAAAAGGATAGGGAGAAAATTCCCAGGGTTACATGGGAATTTAAAAGTGGGGTTGGATAAGTCAGAGATCAAGTGCTATAAGTGCAATAGGCTAGGACATTTTGCTAGGGAATGTAGGAGTCAAACCACTGGTCCAATTGTTACTCATCCCAGCTCAAACCCTAGGCCACAAAACCAAAGCACTGTGCACTATTCCCATTATACCCCTGCAGCCCATGTTAACACTGCTCATTATGCAAACCCTGTTCCTGTGCATTATGTCCAAACCACTGTCCCTCAAATTTAGTATGTTCAGGCTCTTGTACCTCAGGTTCAAGTGCAACCAGTTGCACCACAACAAGCTGCACCACCAGCAGTGGTTCAACCAGATCAGCAAAGCTTTTTCACCCAAGGCTTTGTTGACTGGAGCAGCTTGCCTGATGAGCTAGGAGATGAAAATTTTGCACTCTATGCTACTAATGATGCTTCTAATGATGAATTCTGTCTTATGGCATTAGAGTCAATACCAGAAGAGCTGGATGCTGAAAAGGGGCAAACAAGTGTTGAAACAGTGGATGAAGTTGTTGAAGCAGTGGTTACCGCTGTTGCTGGTGAACTACTACTGGGAGAAAATTCAGAAACCCTGATTGAACCGTTGGTTGACCCCTGGTCCAAAGAAGAAGAAAAGGAAGAGAAGAAAGAAGGTGAGAAAGAAGAGAGAGTTGATGAAGAAAATGATCATCAATGTGATTGTGCCATGATGGCTTCAGCTAAGGTATCATCTCAGGTTCTTGAAAATTTGTGTTCAGACAAGTGCATTATAGCATTTGCTAACATTAAAGAGGTGAATGAAAACCTTAGGGATAGAGAGTTGAATGATGAAGTCAAATTTGAAAAGTCTTTAAAAGAACTTAAAAGCAAATTGGCTGTAAAAGATAAAGAGATCTGCAGTCTTAAAGAAGAGCAGAGCATAACCAAGAATCAACTCCAAACTATGGTAGAAAAATATCAAGTTTCTAAAAAGGAGTTGGAATCCACCCAAATCACTTGTGAGAAATGGGTGGAGTCTTGCAAAGGTTATGAGGTCATGCTTGAAAAATAGATCAAAAGTAATGTGAAATTTGGTGTTGGTTTTAGAAAACATGATGAAATTGAAAACAATGCTTTAAAAGAATCTGTTCAATCCACTGTTGAAGTTATTCCCACAAACAAGGATGGCCAAGAGGTTAAAATAACTGACAAACTTGGTAACAAAATAACTCTTGAAAGATCTGTGGGGTCCTCAATTTTGAGAAAATCAAGAAATACCAATTTAAACCCACATGGTCTGATGAGTGTGACATCCTTGAAAACTTCAAACCAATGGATTTCACAACCACTGATGGTGTAAAAGCTCCTAAAGCAAGAGTCATTCCTCTCAAAGATATCCCAACAGTGGTTCAAAACTCTGTTGCTAAGGAGTCTGAGAAGAAGAAAAGAAGAGAAAAAGTTAAAAACCTGTTTTGTGATTTCTGTGAAAAAAGGAATCATCTAACAAAAGATTATTTTCATCTAAAAGCATATGATCTCAACAAAACAAGTGTAATTGAACCTGCTGTGAGCTGCACCATCTGTGGTAAAACAAACCACAAAACTCAAGAATGTGTGTATCTCAAAAACTTTGATGTAAAAAAGAATGAGTACACTGCAAAAACATCCTTAAGTTCATCAACATCATCTGTCAAATTCACCAAAAATCAACCACTGTTTGTGCCAGTCCAAACAGCTGTCACAAAACAACTGAACCAAACATCTGTCAAAAGAGATGTTCAGATGACTGATGCACCCCCTGCCAATCAATACAGAAGAGGTAAGGGACAACCATCATACCAAAGGATCCCACATGTTTATGAGGCTTACAAAAAGCCTTCTAAACCAAGAGTGAACAGGTATCCTTTTGGCTATCAACAGGTGATTGGTCAAGAACCTCAACAATGGTTAGAGAAAAACATTCCCAAAAATGTTCAAACCTCTGAGCTAACCACTGTGCATGCACCTTGACTCATCCCAGACACTGTTGAGACCCCATCCAAAGCCACCTTAATGAACTAATCCTTTTACTTCATGTGCAAGGAGCTTATACATGCTTAGATAGCCTTTGGTATGTAGATAGTGGAGGCTCCAGGTACATGACAGGATGTAAAGCCCTACTCAAAGATTTCAAAATCCATGGAGGGGGTGATATATCCTTTGGTAATAATAGTAAAGGGAAAGTTCTGGGATCTGGTACAGTACAGTCTGGTAATGTAAAATTTGAAAATGTCAATCTAATAGACAATCTAAAATTCAACCTCCTGAGTGTCTCTCAAATGAGTGATAAGGGCTATGGCTCACTTGAAAAGAAGATTTAATTGAGAAGAAAAAGAACAAAGGATAATTTTGTAAAACATTAAATAGTTTTTTCACTTATCTCATTTATTATCATTTTTGAATAATTAATTAGTCATAAAGACTATTATCCTCCAAGTTACTTTTTTTGCCTACACACATCATAAGTTATCCTACATATTTCAAAATTCATCCTACACGTTGAAATTTATCCTACACAACCCGTAATTTAACCTACACTTTAAATTATTATTTTTTTGAAAAAATATATATTTTGAAGATAATTTACAAAAAATTTAATGTAGTTAGTTATTAAAGAGGAAGACTACAAATTAATGACATATATAAATTTACCAATGTACCCTTATAGTAACATTAAATACTTATATTAAACGAAGTAAAATAAAACATTCTTATTGGTTGAAATTTCTTCTTTTTTTCTTCTTACAAAAAATTTCTTCTCACTTGAACTCTCCAATATATATATATTATAGCAACGGAAGCACAAGTAACAAATGATTAATATGAACACTTTTATACACCAAGGAATACCCGCAATGGAACAAGGTCAGCTACATGCAAATACGAAATATAAACACAACCATATGGGGTTTTAGGTATACCTTCAGTTAGTAATAACCGTGTGAGCCACCGAGATGCAATGATGTGAGCTAGAACGGGTCAGGAACAAGCTGAAAAACGCAGCTCTTTTTCAGCCGGTTAGCGGTGGCGGTGGCTGGAAAAACGCAGCGCCGGAACAACGGCGGCTTGCGGCGACGGAATAACGATGGCTAGTGGCGGCATGAGGGAGTGTGACAGCTGTAGTGAAGTGTGACAACTAGGGTTTTGTTTTTGGGCAAGCCTCTTATGTCTTAACACATACTTAAGCTTATATAGCCAATGATTAGGTTAAAACTAAAACCCTATGGGCCCCAAGCCCACATCCTTTCCTCTTGTCTTTCTTTCAGCCCATTAATAAAAGTCCATAATGTGAAATCCAATATGATTAGGTTTATTATAATATTTATTTCATAACTTAATAAAATAAAACATTATGAATCGTTTCGTCAAAATATGTCATTTAATCTAATTAAATGAATTACCTCGTTGTTCTCGGTGTAACTCTTACGGATCAAGAGCCGATCGGTAGCGTTGACTTATCGAACCGGACATGAACTTTCTACAGTTCTTTTAGTTTCGTTTGGCAATGACGGTTGGTGCTGATGTGGTTTGTCACGATGTAGTTCTTAAGGTGGTAATTGAGAAGTGTGTTGCTCGTAGATTACATTTATATTATTTGTAAACAAAAATTCACGTCTAACTTTTTGTAATTCGGAAGTTAAAAAGAATGTTTTAAAAACTGGTTATACCGTCTGGTTGAACCGGTTAAACCGGATGCCAGAAGCTTGGCTGGCACGAATCATACCGGTAAACTGAGGGAACGACAAAGAAGTTGTACTGACGGTAAATTGGGTTAAACTGTATACCGGTACCGGGTCAAAGGTTAAAATTTTTATGGGCCAAAAAAGGTAACGATTTATCTTCTTAGTAAAACCTAGCGCCAAAAAAGGTAACAATAATGAATTTTTGGATTATTTTTTTATTATGAAATGATGTAATATTGGATTATTATTTGAGCTATAATTGTATTATATGGATGATTTACAGGATTAACTAGTCAACCCTGTTGAACCGTGCGGTATAATCCTCTTCAACCGGTTGAACCATTTTTGAATCTAACCCGATACGATTTTAGAACTGATTTTTAAAACATAGAGAAAACTTACACATAGAATTCTGTCCCTTTAAGTTTAAAATTTCACGCAACTGTTGAAAAACATTTCACGCAACTGTTCAAAAAGATTTCACGTCAAAATTGAGTAACCGTATAATTTAAGCAAAACATTGAAGTCTTTGTAGATCCAAAAAAAAATGGGAGATGGAGTGACATATATGGGATGAAAATAAACCTATTTCATGGGGCCGCAAAATGTTTCTGGGGAGTATGATGTTTTTTTTGGTTAAAGCTGTATGAAAATGTAACATTTTATTATATTACTTACTACTACTTTATGATTTTTCTTACATTTAGACTATGATATAGATTCTGTTTATGAATTTGATGTTATTTAAACATGTTAAAGTTGCATTAAAATGCCCTTCTTTTTTGTTTTTAAATGGACAAAAGTTTCAACATATATGTTGATACCTTAGTTTTGAACTTTTAGAAAGTTTAAAGTCAATAATCATTATTGACTTATATGGTAATTTTTAAAAGGTCAAATGTCGGTTGAACTACACATTAATTTTTTTTTTTCTTATAAAAATCACAACCTTAAAGAGCACCTGTGAACTTTCACTACAAGGATGGTGGTTAGAGGATGATATTAAGGTTGTTCATAGACTCATCGAGGAAGTGGTCAAAGTCCTGACAAGTAATACACGAGAAGTGTATATTCATTCTTCTCTACAACTTTCTTTAAACGTTATAGCTCTGGTGGATAAGAATTACGTAAACAACTAGTAAATCTAAAGCATTTAGCTCTGGTGCTAATTTGGCGGCGTTGTAACCCGTGTTGCTGGTGCTCGGTACCATAACTTCTCGGTTGTTGGATACCATAGGTTTAATGATTCATATACCGTTGCAAATCAATAACATAACAAATGGTTTAACATTTTGGTTTTATTGAAACGTATGCCTTTACTTATTGCTTATACTCGATTAAACTATAGTTGAATCAGGGTTAAAGATCGAATTGGGTTTTAAGAGCATACAAGAAAATAATGGTTATGAAGGGTTATGGTCTCGAACGGCGTGCATGACTATACGTACACAGGACCATACCCACATTTAACTAATGAACACTCAACAGTCTTAAGAGTTTTCTCTACTTGAGAACGCCTGCATGTGCACACCACGACAATTCACACGAAGGACAATTAGCACACACCACAACAACATGCAACCAATCAGGTTGTAGCAGGCGCTGCAACTGTAACCCCCACCCTTTAAATTCTTCATAAAAATCTTGCTCCAACTTCATGAGTGGCATATTTCTCATAGCTCGCGGTTGTTTGATATGCAAAGTAACGTCTTTCTCTTTGGTCACCGGGTCGATCGTTATAACTTTCTTTGGATAATGTGGCTTCCAATCCGAAAAGTTATGTCGTGCTTGATATTGAATGATCTTCCATAATCTTTGATCGCCCTGCTTCATAAAAAGATTAATATACGTTGTTTGGCATAACTCCTGCACATCCCACCATGGCAGAGTTCTTATATCAACAAGATGTCTAAAGTATTGAACTGCAAATTCTCTTTTGATGCCAAACATGCTCAATTTAGGTATCCGACCCAGCTGAGAATATCACCTAGTAAAGCATCTAGATGTCTTGTAAAGAACGCTAGAGGTCTCCTGAATTTTCGTTCCTTGGGTAATGGCTTGAACCAATATTTCCGAGCTTCTAACAATTCTTCTTTACTAAGCTTCGGAGGAACACCTTCTTTCACTCTTTCTTCAATTTTTCGCTTCAACAATTCTTGCATATCATCATCAAACTTTTCTTGGAAAGTTGGGAAGTCCCCTTTCCTTCACTGGAATATTTGAAATTGTCACACCCCGACTGCATTAAAACAACGAAACCGTAGCGGAAACATCGGGAAGTGGAGCAACAGAATCATTGTTTCACAACACATGGATTAAAGTTTCGTTTTATTTAAATATTAAGTGTTTGACATTGTCTTGAAATAGAACAAACAAGTTCAGCATATTGTCTATCATTGTTATTAAGTCACTAAGGCCTCGTCCGATCCTATGTGAGCATGCATCCTAGTCATCATCAACATCATCAAACACCACCTGAAACATATGTGAAAATAAAGTTAGCATAAAAATGCCGGCGAGCACATAGGTTTTGTGAGTGTGTCAGATTCATGGCTTGTATACATGTTGCAAGAACTCATTTGACTACAAGAGTCGATACTTGAAAACCTTGTTTCGAAAAGTGTTTTGTATTGCAATATGATTAACCAACTTAAAATGAGTTGGTTATAGTTTATAAACCTCGTTGCCATGAATCTTGACTAAAACATTTGCTTTTGTAAACCAAATTGTAAATCGTTCTTGTAATAAAACTCGTATGGTTTATATCATTTAGTAAACATCGTCGCGTGTCATTGTTTAAAATCGTTCGTTCAAGTGAACTAAATAACGCCACGGAATGTAATATGATAAAAGCACTTATATATAAGAAGTACCAACGGCGTCTTTACCATGCTTTTATCACGTTACACCCGTCCCGTTATCTAATCGCATACTAAAAACCAATCGTTCAATTGTACTTGTTCTCAAATCATTCGTGTTATCAAAACCAATCGTTCAATTCATTCGTGTTATAAAATCATCGTTCATTTGTTCTAATCATTCAAATCGTTCAAATCGTTCGTGTTTTAATTGTGAAAAACTAACTTTTGGTCGTCTCGTTGAATACATTCAAACCTGTGTGACTCGTCCATCATTCAACTCGTATTAACAAACCACCAAAGGGTAAGTTAACAATCATCAGGTTCTGTCGTTACCCACATTACCCCATACATAACCATGGCGATAGTCCGATAACGGGATTTGTCAGATCCTATGGTACCATAACATACTACTGGTCGGCTCAGCCAAAGCTAATGAATGTCATTTGTGTTATGTAATAACGTCCCAACACGTTTGTTCACATTATCGAAATCGTTGTGTTTAATATAAACCATAGTATTCATTTTTTAAAACATCGAAATCGTTTAGCACATATGAATCACCCCAAACAATTGAAAGCAGTAAAATAGGGGAACTATGTACTCACTTGAGATTGCAAGATATCCTCGATTTAAGTGAACTAACAAAGCTCGGCAATCAAGGAATCAAGTGGCACCTAGTATCGGATCACTGTGTTAATAAACTGGTACCTAAATCAGGAGATCGGGTAGAACAAGGTTTCGTCAACCAAATGAGTATTGGAACTCATGTGATATGGTTTAACAAAGCCTACATTCTGATTCAGAACCTATCCTAAGTGCTTATGACCCGTCAAGGTAGTCTACGCTACTTTAACGTGTCATTTGCGCAAAAGCGCATTCGGATAGCCTAACTAGTCCTAGACAAGTATTATATGCCCTAACATGTTTAATAGAATTGCATAATCAGTTTAAGTGTCAAAAATTTAGTTACATATGCTTAAATTCAAATTATGCATGAAAAGGGCATTTTGGTCATTTTCCTAAGGCATATAAACTACCTATCATACAACTAATTAAACTAAGTGACCATAAGGTATAACCTCGGAAGGTTATTCCCTATACAACTATGGTCACAAAATATGTTTGGTCGGATCCTAACAATCGACCAAATGGGTCGGGTTCGAAAATCTAAGTGGTTGTCAAGACCGCTTGACTTACGACCCTAAACAAGCACTACACTAAAAGTGACGAGTTAAACATTACCGGATAGTTAATATTATGTCCCATACCACAACCCATCAAGTAAAAATAGTTATTACAGACAGCGATATCTCAAAGGCAAATAACATGTTCCGACAACTCAGATTCAAATAAATAAATTGTTTTTGTTTGTTTCTAGACTCCATCCTACTTGATTCCACGAAAGCAGGTAAAGCACAGCATCCTAGGCACCTATCACATACGTTAAAATATAGGTCAATACACATGGTGAGCATACAAGTTTAATAGTATAATAGAGTTCGAAATTGTTTACGCATAACCAGCATGTAACATGTACAAAATGAAGGCAAGTAGGTTATCGACAGAGAAATATGCACAGACGTGATTGCGAGTTGTAGAATGCGCAACACATATCCCCACTGGGACACGTGAAGTAAAGCCCTTAACAACCCCTGTCCACGACAGGTGCTGAGTCCAAACTATAGTACTACGTTGCTAAGGTGTCAGGCAACAATCACTGTGTTAACATAACATACAAGCATTCATCGAATTACACGTAGCATGCAATAACGGTCAGCGTATAAATAGTGTTTAGGTTGTGCGTCGATTGTGATTTTAATAAGTAATGTATGTAACACCCAAAAGTGTGTAAAGCAAAAAGGGTTCGAGTATACTCACAGATAGCGTTTAACAAGTAAACACTCTCTTGGATTGAAGGGAGCGCTGAGAGATTAGCCTGAACAGTTAACGAAAAGCATAAGCGATGAACGACGCATAAAATGGAGAAAGTGACTAAGTGTCGAGTGCCAACCCGATCGGATGGCTATCCGATCGGTTGACCATTCGATTGGATGTCAATCCGTTCGGATGGTCATCCGATCGGATGGCCATTCGAGTGGATTGACATTCGTTTGGTAAGGATGTGTTTGTGTATGATGGCTTTGAAGTTTTTGTTGTAGCATTTTGAAACAGAGAAGTATCTCTACCTTTTAGGTCGATCGATCGAACGGTCGTTCGATCGGATAGTGATCCGATTGGCATGATACTTGGTGAGAACAAGTTCACAGCAGGGTTGTCATTCAATCGGATAGCAATCCGATCGGATAGCAATCCGTTGGAAACTTATGTTCTTTGAAAATTATGGAAATGATTAATTGTTGAAGTTCCAAAAGTCAGATGATCGGATGGTCGTTCGATCTGATGACTATCCGATCGGACGGCAACCCGTTCGACATTCAGAGCTTTGCAAGTTTGAAAAATGTTAAGTATTGGAACCAAGTACCATTTAATCGGATGGCAGTTTGGTCGGATGGCAATCCGATCGGATGGCAATCCGATCGGATGGCAATCCGATCGGATGGCTATCCGATCGAACGGCAATCCGTCCCAACGAACCTGATCGTCTTGGACCTTATTATTTTTGAAATTTTTGCAGTTTGATTGAGACATTGTGATAACGTGCTAAAGAACGGAACCTCGGCAAGTCCCAAGCCGTTCGATCAAACAGGAATCACCCTAATCCGACCAGTTGATTGTTTCTTGAAGGTTGTTCATGTTTATCTCGAGATCGGTTGTCTCGTTGATAGGATCCAGATCTCAACCCGACACATCAATAGAGAGGAGTAGAAGGTCTGAATGAGCTTCGATTCTATCGGTTTGGAGTGGATTGAGTGTAAAAGAGTTGAAAGAAAGTTGGAAAACCATCTTTCAATCCTTTAACCATGGAAATGTTTAGATCTTTACAAAATCGTTGTGAAAACATGTGGAAATCATTCAGATATGAGTTATTCTTGGTGGAATGAGGTCAAAACTTGAAGTTCATAAGACTCCATGATGATATCATCCTAGAACACCCCAAATCCGTTGATTTCACGGTTAAAAGTTAAGATTCAAAAGAGGAAATGATGAAGAAGTGTGTGTAGATCATAGAAGTACAAGATTTAGGTCGAAAAGTTACAAGAATCGCGAGAAATCGAGAGAAGGAAGGTCTTGAGCGAGCTGGTCGAGTGAGGGAGTTGTCACATCACAAATGATGTGACAGGAGGGTATTTATAGGTTGCCAAAAAGGGAAAGATGCATAAGTGTCGAATAGCAGGGCAAGTGTCGGATAGGATGGCACTGACCGGATGGCTATCCGATCGGATGGTTATCTGATCAGATGGCCATTGGATTGGTTGGCCATTCGATTGAAGTGTCCAACGAGTTTGAGTTTCGGTGTTTCATTTCACGTGTTAAGCGTTGCGATGCGTTTAAGCGAGTACCGATTATGCAATGCGGTAGAATAATAAACACATAAATACTATATCTAACATACAATCACTATAAATAACTTGCGTTTAGCATTTGCGATTAAGTTGCGTTGCGATAGAGTTGCGATTGCATTTCGATTAATCACCACAAACATAAAGTAAACATACACAAGTAACACATAAGTAACACACACACGTAAAACAATATTCAGAATCTATCAATCAAGGTGCGAGCGTGATTGCGATGCGATTAGCGATAAAGTAATAAAACATGCGATAAACCTCGATTAAACATCGATTATTAATAGATACTCCACATAATACAAGTAAAGCGATTAAATAAAAAGATTCGATTACAAGTCAAAGAAGTCAAATAAGTAGTTAAGCAAGGAGTGACAGGTCGCAATTAGCAATCTTCCCTTCCTTGACTTCAATCTTAACTTTGACTTTGACTTTGACTTTGACTTTTGTAACATGGGGTGTTACAGCCTCCCCTTCTTAAGGGAATTTCGTCCCGAAATTAGGCTGAAGCCGTAACAAACAACTGCGGGTACTTCGCCTTCATGTCACTTTCGAGTTCCCAGGTGAACTCTGCGCCTCGTTTGCCTTCCCAGCGAACCCTCACAATGGGAATGCGTGAGCGCCTGAGCTTCTTGGTTTCTTGATCGATGATCTCGACAGGCTTCTCCACGAAGTGTAATGTTTCGTCCACTTAGAGATCCTCTAGTGGAACTTGTAAACCCTGCTCGGCTAGGCACTTTCTGTGGTTCGATACATGGAAAGTCGGGTGAACGTTGCTAAGTTCCTCCGGTAGTTCGAGTCCGTAGACCACTTTTCCGATCATTTCCAGAATCTTAAAGGGTCCAACGTATCGAGGCGATAGCTTTCCTTTCTTGCCGAATCTGACTACACCCTTCCAAGGTGATACCTTTAGGAGTACGTGACCGCCAACGTCAAATTCAAGGGGTTTGTGTCGTCTATCGGCGTAACTTTTCTGACGACTCCTGTTGGTGCACTGAATGTCTGATGACTACATCTTAATCAAGTCTTAGGTCTAGATAAGTTGATTAGAGTTTGGAATAGAAAAAGTGGGTTATATAATGTAATTCCGCTTGAAATGACAAGAAGTCATTTCAAGCGAAATCATATAATCTTGTGATTCCGCTCGAACAAACCTAGTAATTCCGCTCGAAGTGTAAAGGTGATTCCGCTTGAACGGTTCAAGCGAAATCAGATCCCGCTTGTAGTTTCAAGCGGAATCAGCCATCTATAAATAGGTGATGTTAGAATTCATTTGTAACAGTTGGAGCGGAATCAGGTCATGTTGTAAGAGTCGAGGTGCTGCCAAAATTTAGTCAGAATCAGTGTAAAAGACTCGCAATCAGTAATAGAAAGAAAGTTAAAAGGATACAAGTTGTTTTGACGTTGCTTACTTTGATTCCGCCTTAGTAATCAATGATGAACTGCCTTTGCTGACTGTTTAGGGTCTCGGAACCTATCCAACAAGTGGTATCAGAGCTTAGGACGAGGAGTTCATACCATTACAGCTTCAAATCATCGGATTTTCACTCTTCTAGTCATTCTTTTCTGATCTGAACACGTTTCAGCGGTGAAAATGAACTGAAATTGACATATATCAAGCGTATCACAGTGTTAACTAATCCCTGAGAAAATTGGACCTAAAATCGATCAAATTCATACAAAAATTTGAGATTTCGCTTGAAAACTGGTTCGAAGAACATGACGTCATCATATTCCGCTTGAAATATTTCAAGCGAAACCCCTTTAAGAGTCATATTCCGCTTGAAAGATAATTGCTTATTTCGCTCGAAAACTTATTCCGCTTGAAAGTTCAAGACTTCAAGCGAAATAAGAGATTTCGCTTGAACTGTTTGATCCCGCTTGAAAATATCTGCTGATTTCGCTTGAAGCTGATTCCGTTTCAAGTGATTTCGCTTGAAATTTCTGATTTTCAAAACTTAAAAATTTTCTAAGTGTTTGCTGATTTTTCAGGTACGTGCAAGATGGATGATCTATTCATGAATCCGTTTAGTGATATGTATGCCTTTGCTGGAAATCCTGGAGATGATATTTCTTCTAGCAACACCAATGAGAACACGCCGAGTACAAAGAAAAGCTTATCGGATGCTTTGAGTGTGGAAAGTGCTTTCGAAACTTATAACAAACCCCCGAAGCTGATGGCTATCGAAGAGTACAATCGGTGGGCAAAGAAGTTTGAAGAATGGTTGAAGGCCTTTGCTTATCCCAGCTGGAAGAGTCTAAAGAATGGATACGTTGATGGAGGCAAAACTGGTGAAAGCTTGACAACAACTGAAGAAATAGAAGCATTTGTCGCCGAGCAAAAGTGCATCGTGTTGCTGTTTCAGTCTATCCGAGAAGATATAATATCCTTGATCGAGTACCAAACTTCTACAGGTCTCTGGAAAAAGTTGAAAGTTAAATGTTTGGGATGTGTAGAAATAGTGAAAAATAAAAAGAAACTGCTAAGAAAAGAATTTGATTTATTTGGTTGTTTAAAGAATGAATCAGTTTCTAAAATGATTGAGAGGTTTGGGCACCTGAAGCTGGAGCTGGCAAGACATGAAATTTTCTATTCTCAGGAAGAGCTAATTGACAAATTGTTTAATTCATTGCCAGATGAGATGGATTGGCAATATTATGCATTGATGTTGAAGAATACTATCAAGTCGCTAGAAGTGTTGACAGTGGATTTGTTGATTGAGAGACTAGAGAGTCACGAGCTGGAGTTAAGGAAAACACACAAAGTCAGTCACTCATCTTACCAACAGAATCTGGATTTGTATTATCCAAAAAGCATGATGCCAAAGAATACATCTCCCAAGACAGCTTTTTCTGCTGAGAATTCCAACACTTCAAACAAAGAGAGTCAAAGAAGTGGATTTCACAATGGTTCTTCATCACATTCAAACCAATCAGATGCACAGAATCTATTTCAATGCAACATCGCTGTAGACTTAAAGAACGCTCAAAATTTCAGCGAGGATTCGGCAAAGCAACAAATGGTTTTCTTAGCGTCTGTGCTAGAATCATATGAAAGCCTTGTAGCAGGGAAGATAGGCAACACCAACCTAACGAAGGAAGATTACGATCAGATTGATCCTGAGGAGATGGAATTGATCGACATAAGGTGGTGTATGGCCAGTGCAGTTTGTCGGGCGCAGCGTTTCATGGAGATCACAGGAAGGAAGTCTATTGGTGGTCCTTCTACCAAGTTAGGCTTTGATAAGTCTAAAGTGACGTGTTTCAAGTGTAAACAGAAATGTCACTTTAAGCGTGAATGTCGGAATGCGTATGCTGATGAGTCTGACAACCCATTCAGAGAAGATTACTACAAGAAAGCAATTTATCATCAGAATAATCGGAGCCGCCAAGAATGAAGCAGCTTGAGGATAACAAAGAGAAATCTAGAGCTCTTGCTGCGATTCACGACGATGAAGGTTTCGACTGGAGTGAGTTGTTACCTGAGGAGGATGCGGTTGGATATGCTTTCATGGCAAAATCTGCTGAACCTGTTCCTTTTAAAGACAACAGAACTGAAGAACATAAGTATGCCTATAGAAAGATGATAGCTCAGAACAGAATGATCAGAATATCTGGTTTCTATCTTGAAGCAAAAAGAGCGAGGAGATGGGATCCAGACAGGGAATGTTATCTTGACCCCGATGGAAACATTGCCATTGACCATAACACTCTCGATCTTGAAACCATAATTAAAGAAATGGCTGAAGAAGATGAGTATTGGCAAAGGAAATGGTGGGGAAGCGGAGAAGAGAAAGAAGAGAAAGAAGAGATAGAGAAAGAGAAAGAGAAAGAAAAAGAAGAAAAGCCAAAGAAGGTTGATAATGGAATCATTGACACGACTCAAGAGTTGAATGCTGAAAACATGGGAAAGATGGCTGACAAGGTGCTGACTGCTAAGGCACTTGAGGTAGACTCTAAATCCGTTTATGAGTCTAAAAGCCAGGTCAGTTCAAATGCGTCAACGACTGAGTCAGGTAAGAAAGTCAATGGTGATGTTGACTGCAAAAATTGCATCAAAGAATGCAAAGTTTGTAGTACAATCACCTATCTCAATGGTAAGAAGGTTGATGATCTGACTGCAAGAGTCAGCAGTGTTGAGGATCAGATCCTTGACCGTGATAAAATGATGAAAGCTTCAACTGACAGATTAAAAGAATTAACTAACAAAATTGAAAATGGTAAAATTGACCAAGAAAAGGTTAGGAAAGAAAATGAAAGGTTAGTTCTTGAAAATCGTCAGATCACTGAAAAATTTGAGAAGCTTAAAAGCACGGTTAAAGATAATGATGAAAGAAACGGTAAGACATATAAGGAAAATGTTCATCTGTCGGCAGTGTTTCGGATAAAAGAAGAATTAATCAATCAACAACTGGATGAAATTGCAAAGTTGAAGCTTAAATTTCAAGAAGCTGAAATTGAAAATGAGCGAATCCAGTTAAAGCTAAAAAGTTACAACTCCGAAAGCTTTGTTTTGCAACACATTGTTCCAAAACCTATAGGCAAAAACAAAGCTGGCGAAGATGTCTTTTCGGATGGAACTGGGGTGGGTTATCATCAAGTTCCACCACCAGTTCTAGACAATTATTCGAAAAAGCAATCTAGGTTGGTTAATCTTGAAAATGAGAATGAAGTGAAACTTCCGGACACGATTGATGTCACCTTCACATCTTCCGATGAGGATAGTGTCCAAACTGAAGTAGTAAAAAGTGTTGTTGAGAATGTTCTAAAAACGGAGAGTGACACTACTGAGGAAGATGAATGTTTCTTGGACAAATACATTCCGAAACAAAAGTCCAAAAACAAATTAAATGATGAACCTACTCTTGTCATATACAAGATGTCGGGATCTGATAAGTTGTATTCAGATTTTGAGTTTCCTCTGGAGAATGTAAATGTTGCCAAGTTAACAAATGTGTTCAAAATGGTTGAAATTGATTTGTCTGAAGTGAAAAATTTAAAACAAACAAAAAGACAAATGAATTTTGAGAAAGATAAAGCTTACTACAAGAAGCCTGTTGTTCCACCGCGTTTTTATAACAACAATCGAAACAATTGGTCGGGTGGTTATCAGGGTGGTAAGAGTTATCAAAAGAGAAATGTTCAAAACAAGAAGTTTGTTGAGAAGAAAGTGTTTTTGAATAGTACAAGTTCACTTTCTGATGAAGAGGCAAAGATTTTCTCGAAATCAAATGAAGAATTCTTTGAGAAGAAAGCCTCATAGCCTCCGTCTGAATGCACAAGTCGAGCAGTTGACACTCGAACATCCTTCAAATGCAATCAAGTTGGACATATTGCACGAAAGTGTACCAACTTAAAGCCTAAGACTGAAGTTGTGAAGATTCAAAAGAAGAAAGTTGATCCTAAGGGAAAAGCTCCATTGAGTGTTGAGAAAAAGATTTTGAAAAATGAAAATATCAAAGTCAAAACTGAACCCGTAAAGAATGTGGTAACTAAAAATGACAAGTTTTACAAACGTGTTGCGTCACCTCAACAAATTTGGAAGCCTAAAACACAGAAACAAACTTCAACCTCCACAAGTGAAAAAGATGGTGAATTCAGTTCCAATTGTGGATGATACAAATTTTCCACCACTTCAAGCTAAAAATTTCTAAAAAACAAAATGGGAAAGTTGAGGATAAGAAGGTATTACCCAAGGCTGGTCAGGCTTGGGTGGATATTTTCTTCGTTTGAAAAACCTGACTTGCCGGAGCTTCCTTGATCGTGAAGCATGAATCGGCATCTTTATTGAAATGTGTTTAAATCAATTTGTGATATGTGCAGGAACTTCCGAGATTAGTTTCACGATGGATTATGGATAGTGGAGCTTCCCGACACATGACAGGGAAGACTGCATTGCTGTATGATGTTAGGAATTTCAATGGAGGTTATGTAGGATTCGCAGGAAATCAAGGTGGTAGGATTATTGGTGAAGGAACATTATCCAATGGGATTGTTACATTTGAAAGAGTTAACTATATTGCTGAGCTGGAGAATAATCTGCTGAGTATTTCGCAGATCTGTGACAGGATGTATACCCTCACTTCACTGACAAAGAATGTTTGATCTTGAAACCAGGATTTGTTGTTCCTGAAGAATGGATTATCATGAGGGCACCAAGAGTCAATGATCTGTACGTATTGGATATGAGTGTAGCTACTACAACCACGGGTCAGGCTCATTGTTTTGTGTCCAGAGCAACGGAGAAAGAATCAAGATTATGGCACCCCAAGATGGGACATATACATCTTAGAAAAATGAATCACTTGGTGCACAATGATTTGGTTACTGGAGTTCATGTAAAAGGTTTTCATCTGGAAGGGAAGTGCATTAGTTGCATCAAAGGCAAGCAGAAGAAAAAGTCACACCCTAAAAAGCAAGTCAATTCAGTCTCAAGACCTCTGGAGAGACTTCACATGGATTTGGTTGGTCCTGTGAATGTCAAAAGTATTACGAGAGATATCTACTGTCTTGTGGTTACTGATGATCATTCCAGATTTTCGTGGGTATCATTCTTAAAGTTGAAAGATGAAACGTTTGACAGTTTGATGGCGTTGTTCAAGAAAATTGAAAATCTGTACCAAAGGCGTATCAAAAGAATCAGAAGTGATAATGGTACTGAATTCAAGAACAACAAGATGGAAGAATTTTGTGATGAAAGAGGTATATTGCATGAGTTTAGTGCTCCGTACACTCCACAGCAGAATGGAGTTGCAGAACGTAAAAACAGGACGCTAATCGAAACGGCTAGAACAATGCTTGCTGATTCAAAGCTACCGATAAATTTTTGGGCAGAAGCAGTTTCCACCGCATGCTATACACTCAACAGAGTTATCACTGTCAAAAGATTCAACAAAACGTGCTTTGAGTTGATCAATAACCGCAAACCGAATCTGAAGTATCTTGAACCGTTCGGGTCACCCTGTACTGTTCTAGAACCTTTTGGAAAAGTTTGGTCCGAAGAGTATTGAGGGAATATTCATTGGTTATGCAAGTCCATTACAACGTGTCTTCGTTCCAAGCTTGAAGTGGATTATTGAAGCTCCAAATGTTGAATGTCAAGGTTATACAATGCCGCCGCAGAATCCTGGAGATTCATGGCGATATCATTATGACAAGTTGTGGGATTCGTTTGACATGATGGAAGAACCAGAAGAAGAAGAAGATTTTTTTGATGAGTTGGATATTTTGCGAGAATATGAGTTTTCACAGGAGAGGTTCCCAGCCGAGTATTCAATGCGACCACGACAAACTTCGAATGACGATGAAGCAGGTCCTAGCAATGCTGGTGAACATGATGATGTCCAACAAGATGAAGTTGCTCATGATAATTAGATGGCACAAAATGATAATCAAGAATCTGAGAACATGCCCGTATTTGATCATGGTGATTCAGATTCTGAGGGGGAGCAAATTCAGCTTTCAAGTCAAACAGATCCTATCAGTGAACATGGTGCAAATCAGAATGTTACTAATCTGGAAGGCGATGTAGATGTTCCAGGCGAAGTGATGCCACGAACTCTTTCATACCATCCAGAGGAGCTGATCATAGGAGAACTACAATCAGGCGTTCGCACTAGACGTCAAATTGACCAAGGCCTTACATGTTTTTATTCTACAGTAGCACCTTTACAAACTGAATTTTCATTGAGTTGTTTTATTTCGCAGATCGAACCGCGGACTTAAAAAGAGGCGCTTATTGAAGATTCTTGGGTCAATGCTATGCAAGAAGAATTGAGTCAGTTTGAAAAGTTAGGAGTGTGGAAGTTAGTAGATTTGCCGGATGGTCACATGAAGATTAACACAAAATGGGTGTTTAAGTGTAAAAGAGATGATCGAGGAGTAGTTGTGCGAAACAAGGCTCGACTCGTAGTCCAGGGTTTCGGTTAACAGGAGGGGATTGATTTTACTGAAGTGTACGCTCCTGTAGCTCGACTAGAAGCAATCAGAATCTTCCTGGAATTTGCATCTTGGAAAAATTTCAAAGTATATCAGCTAGATGTAAAATCGGTGTTTCTCTATGGGAAGGTTAAAGAGGAGGTTTATGTCGGACAGCCGCCGGGCTTTACCGATCCAATCCACAAAAACAAGGTTTATTTGCTGGACAAAGCGTTGTATGATTTACACCAGGCCCCGAGAACTTGGTACGAGACTTTGTCTCAACACCTACTAGCCAACAGCTTTATCCGAGGGAAAGTGGATGCCACTCTCTTCACCAAAGAGGTCGACAGACATCTTCTGATCGTATAGATATACGTGGACGACATAATTTTTGGGTCAACGAATGAAAGTTTGTGCAAAGATTTTGAATCAGTTATGAAGCAAAAATTCGAAATGTCATCAATGGGGGAGATGAAATTCTTCTTGGGATTGCAAGTTGATCCACTACCTGAGGGAATTTTCATTCACCAGATGAAGTACATTCATGATATTCTAGAGAAGTTTGGGATGTCAGGTTCTACTCCGGCGTCAACCCCACTAGCTACGAATCATGGGATACACCCAGATCTCACTGGAGACAGGGTAGATGAGACGCTTTATCGCTCCATGATCGGTTCGTTGATGTACTTCACTGCTTCAAGACCTGATATCATGTACCCAACATGCCTCGCAGCAAGATTTCAATCTAACCCGAGAGCTTCGCATATGATTATTGTGAAGAGGATATTACGCTACCTAAAAGGAACTCCAACAATGGGGTTGTGGTATCCTAGAAAAGGCGACTTTACGCTCGAAGGGTATCCCGACTTGGATTTCGGATGCTGCAAAGTCAATGCAAAATCAACAATAGCAGGATGCCAGTTCTTTGGACCTCGTCTGGTCACCTGGCAGTGTAAGAAGCAAACCTCTATGGCGCTATCCACATGTGAAGCGGAGTACGTTTCTGCTAGCAGTTGCTGCTCTCAGATCCTGTGGATACAGCAACAAATGCGCGACTACGGTTTGCAGTTTCTTAACACACCTTTATTTGTTGATAATGAGGCCGCTATAAATATAACAAAAAATCTAGTACATCACGCTAAAACTAAACATATAGAAATTCGACATCACTTCATCCGAGATTGCTTCGAGAAGAAGTTGATTCGAATTGAGAAAATCCACACTGACAATGAGAACGCTGATTTACATACCAAAGCTTTTGACAAAACGCGTTTTAAATTTCTTTTAAGACTAAATGGTATGAAGCTTCTCTCGGTGTCGGATGGCATTATTGGCGTTGATGAAAGTACTGTTGTAGATGACGATGAGAAACAATCTGCAATGGTTTGTCGATTTTTACTTGTTTTGGTATTTAGGGGGAGTAGATATATTTTCAGAAAATACAAAAACAGTAAAAAAATTCACAAATTCAAAAACAATAGAAAACTGAAAAAGAGCTTGTGTGAAAAAGGGAAAATGATAGTACATCGGTTTGACAGTTACTGTACGCTAAAGATTTGTAAATTTTAAAGCGTTAAACAGTCTCACTGATGATGTGTCGATAGGTTTTTACACATTTAGTATGTTTGTTCGGGATATAAACTTAAAATCTTTACTTACTTATTTCGTGGGGAACACTACTTAGATATATAGGTAACCCCTGAAATCTCGTTTGAAAGGTCCCTCTTTCGGAAATATTAGGTCTTTATACTCAGTGATATCTGGGGTATTATTCCGGGACTTCTGCTGAATGGAAGTTCTGACCTAGTCCCCGAATAATACTTTCCGCATTGCTTGAAACATAGCATCGCCCTCAGCAAATTGAGGAAACAATAAAATTGATAGTCATTGCTGTTGTAAAAAAGATCATCTAAAGGGGACACACCGAAAAGACGAAGCCGTCATCTCTCTGCGTATACGGAAGTATCGACCTGAGCTCTCACGGCCCTCGCATTTAACCCCTTACAAATATCATCTGTGGTATACTCACCTGTAAGACTGAATATTGGGATCTGGATACGGGAGTATATTCAAGAGGTGGGACACATGAATGAGTTTAAGTTCTTAATTCACCTAAATCGTATCCTGAACAGATTGAAAATTGTGTGAGAATTTAAGTGGATCAGTATATCGACAATCTACGTGAATTGTTTAATTATGAGTATGAAATTAAAGCTTAACGGTATTTGTGACTTGTCTGATAACTGATATGATTCCCTAACATGCTCACCAAAAATATGTTTGTAAATAGTTTACTTTCATTACAATTAAGTTTCTGTATTTCATTTCTAGTTTAGAAACATTATTGAAAATCCAAAAAGATTTTTCATTTCTGCTTTATTTTCTGACAAACCAGAGTAGAAAGTTGATTGTCTGAATCTCGAAGTTGAAAGCAGATGCAGGAAGTTTCCGAACTGGAGGATGAGGAGAGCTTATCTTGATATAATCTGATTGATGAAAAGTCAAAGGCAAGTTCATTAATTTTCAGAAATTGTTTGAAAATTCTTGAACTAAATCAGTTTGATTTGTCTGAAATCAACCAAGGTCATTAAGTTGGACTTGGTAGATTGAAGATAAGAGATAGGATGAGATCATGAATCTGTGAAGAAAGAGTTTTTACATTGTGAAGAAAAAGTTGGAAAGAAACAAAGACTGAAGACTCGACGCCGAAGACTTCGTCAACATCCAAGGGGGAGTCTGTTGGTGCACTGAATGTCTGCTGACCACGTCTTAATCGAGTCTTAGGTCTAGATAAGTTGATTAGAGTTTGGAATAGAAAAAGTGGGTTATATAATGTAATTCCGCTTGAAATGACAAGAAGTCATTTCAAGCGAAATCAGATAATCTTGTGCTTCCGCTCGAATAAACCTAGTAATTCCGCTCGAAGTGTAAAGGTGATTCCGCTTGAACGGTTCAAGCGATGTCAGATCTCGCTTGTCGTTTCAAGCGGAATCAGCCATCTATAAATAGGTGATGTTCGAATTCATTTGTAACAGTTGGAGCGGAATCAGGTCATGTTGTAAGAGTCGAGGTGCTGCCAAATTTTAGTCAGAATCAGTGTAAAAGACTCGCAATCAGTAATAGAAAGAAAGTTAAAAGGATACAAGCTGTTTTGACGTTGCTTACTTTGATTCCGCCTTAGTAATCAATAATGAACTGCCTTTACTGACTGTTTAGGGTCTCGGAACCGATCCAACAACTCCGAGCTTTCAGCAGATTTTCTCGAATTTGGAGGATCTTGTCAGTCATTTCTTGCAGTAGCTCGGGACCGGTTAGTTGCGCATCTTCGATCTCATGCCACACAATCGGCGACAGACATTTTCTTCCGTATAATGCCTCAAATGGTGCCATTTGTATCCTAGAGTGATAACTGTTATTGTACGAGAATTCGACTAAAGGTAAGTGAGCGTCCCAATTACCACCGAAATCTATGACACACAAGTGAAGCATGTCTTCGAGAGTATGAATTGTTCTTTCAGTCTGACTGTCGGTTTGGGGATGGAAAGCGGTACTTAGATTAAGCGTAGTACCGAGAGCAGATTGAAATGTTTCCCAAAGACGCGAGGTAAACCGACCTTCGCGGTCATAGATGATATCACGAGGTGTACCGTGTCGACAGATAACTTCGTCGATGTAGATCCGGGCTAATTTTTCTACCTTAAAGTCTTCTCGTATCGGCAGGAAATGAGTAGATTTAGTCAAGCGGACAACGATAACCCAGATGCTATTGTGACCTGAAGTTGTACGCGGGAGTTTCGTGACAAAGTCCATGGCTATGCTTTCCCATTTCCACATCGGGATATCGGGTTGCACAAGCAAGCCAGATGGTCTTTGTTGTTCGGCCATGACTTTCGAGCAAGTCAGACACTTCGAAACATAGATTGCGATATCCTTCTTCATACCAGGCCACCAGTATCGTTGACGAAGGTCATGATACATTTTGCCGGCACCAGGATGAATAGAATATCGAGACTTGTGGGCTTCGTCCAACAGGATTTGTCGCAAGTTAGTACGTTTGGGAATCCAAATTCGGTCCAAATAATGGAATATCCCATTCGATTTATTCACTAACTGCTCGCCATTATGGTAAATCCTTTCCTTCTTTAAGGTGCGTTCGGTAAAACAGGCATGCTGAGCGTCGCGGATAAGAGTTTCGAGATGATGCTGGGCATGAACATTACGAACACTATGCAAATAGCTTCGTTTGCTGAGAGCGTCGGCAACGACATTTGCTTTGCCAGGATGATAACGAATCTCATAGTCCTAATCGTTGAGAAGTTCTACCCATCGGCATTGACGCATATTCAGTTCTTTTTGGCTGAAGATGTGTTGTAGGCTCCTATGGTCGATGAAGAACATACACTTGGTACCATAAAGGTAGTGTCGCCAGATCTTCAACGCAAAAACAATTGCGCCTAGCTCGAGGACGTGGGTTGTATAGTTCTTCTCGTGGATCTTGAGCTGACGAGATGCGTAGGCGATAACCTTGTCTCATTGCATGAGAACACAACCAAGACCAAGGCTCGAGGCATCACAATAGAAAATAAAGTCATCATTTCCGTCGGGTAAGGCGAGAACGGGAGCATCGCAGAGCATATGCTTGAGAGTTTGAAAGGCAGTCTCTTGTTCAGTTCCCCTAACAAAAGGCTTATCTTTATGCGTCAAGGAAGTAAGCGGGTGTGACACCTGTGTCACTTCAACCATCAAACAAATGCCAAACAATGAAATATTGTATTTCATACTTGGGATTTGTAAAAATATGTGTATCATTTGCACATATCAACTCTTGTTCGATTTTAAGCTTTAAATCGCTTTCTGGAGGGTTATACGCGCTCTGATGCGTAAAAATAACCAGTTTAATCCAACGAACACTCCGGAATAGTGACATAGGCTTAACATACCTTAAATAACCTTTACTTGACTTAGAAATAAGTTTTGAAGGCTTTGGTATGACAAAATCAAGTTAAATCGCTTACAGGGACTAAATTCGACAAACTGCGAAAGTATGCCGATTTGAACTGTAACAGACATTCCGGAACATGACCATGAGTTAAACATACCATAAACATCCTTCACATAGCTTAGAAATAGGCTTTGAGGGGTTCGGTGTGCTAAAATAAACTTTTGGGTCATTCAGGGACTAAAAGCGTCAAAAAAGTGCACAAGCTTGCACTTTCGCGCATAACTTACGTTCTGAATACATCCGGACATCCAAAAATTTATGTAAGCATCCAATATTATGCCTTAGTGTTTGGCATGAGAAAAATCCATTCGTCACGCATTTTGGATCGTTTTTCGCGCTTATGCGCATTCCGTCGTAATTAACCGAACATCGCGATCGTACGGCCAAACGTACCAACATCCGACATATTTTTGAGCATGTTTCATGTCCTCAATGTTTAGGCATCATTTTAGGGCCTTAAAGATGTCTTAACGGGCCTTGAACGTGTCGGAAATGGCCTTAAACCACAACAGGGACCTAAACTGTCATTTATGAAACTTATTTCTGATCTGGACTCCCAGGCGGGGCGCGTAAGCCCTGACTAAATCCTCACGCGGGCCGCGTCAGATTTACAGACCAGATTCAATGTTCAATCCACTTGCAGCACCCTTTCGATCACCCAAAGGGCAACGACACGTGTCAAAACCCTATGGTGAGGGCAAAATAAGCCACCACAACTTTGCGACAAGTGTACGGATTGGATCGTGGCACGATATTCAAGAAACGATCCTAACGGTCTTGCTTTTCCTATAAATACCCCCCCCCCTTTTGGTTAAAAACCCACAAAATCTGATCTAAAGCTCTAAGTTGAGGCCTTTGCTTCATACCTGAACTCCTGGATCGAGATTAGCTTTCGGGGACCCTTCGTAAGTGTTCTTTCGTTCTTTTATTCGCTTTTCGAGTCCGAAAGTCAAGCTTTGTTTGACTTTCTGCGTTGACCAGCCTATGGTCAACACGAAGTTCGTTGGAACTTCATAACGTGAGCGTGATCACGATGGTTATAGTCTCTAGTGACTACACCTACTGATCACCACGTTATCTAGGCTCAGTGACGAGTCGTAGTTTCGGCCAACATGCGCATTCTTGCGTATTTTGTAACCAAACTACTCATAGGTATCAAAATCGTTTGTTTTGATACCAAACCTGTTTTCTAAACTTAGTTAAGCATGTTCTAACATGCTTAGCTCGTCACTTTTAGTATAGTGCTTATATAGGGTCGTAAGGTAAGCGATCTAAACAATCGCTTATACTTTCGAACCCGACCCATTTGGTCGATCATTAGGATTCGACCAAACACATTAGGTGACCATAGCTGTATAGGGAATAACCTTCCGAGGTTATACCATATGGTCACAATGTTAGGCGTTCCAAACGCGTTTTACGCGAACGACGCATTAAGGTAGCATAAGCTACCTAAACGGGTCGTAATGGATCGTAAACACTTAGGTTAGGTTTCATTTTAGTATGTAGGCTTTGTTAAACCATATTACACGAGTCTCCATACTCATTTGGTTTACGAACCCGCATACTATCCGATCCTCCGATTTAGGTCCGGTATATTAACATAGTTACCTATATTAGGTGTTGTTTGATATCCGTGATCTCTTGCATTATTTGTTGTTATACAAGGATTTCAAAGCAATCTCAGGTGAGTACATAAACCCCACTTTTATTCTTTTCCAAACTGTTTTGGGGTGGAACACATGTGCCTACTTGTTACTTTCATGCTTTCCTGTTTCCACATCATATACTTGCTATGTTCCTTAGTACATTCTAGTACACGATTTCACTACATTTTATGCTATGTATGCCCATTGTGTGCGTACTTAGTACATTGTTTTACATTACATGCTATGTATGCCCATTGTGTTCGTACTTAATACAACGTTTTACACTACATTTTATGCTATGTATGCCCATTGTGTGCGTACTTAGTAGAATGTTTTACATTACATTTAATGCTATGTATGCCCATTGTGTGCGTACTTAGTACATTATTTTACATTACATTTTATGCTATGTATGCCCATTGTGTGCATACTTAGTACAATTGTTCATCACATGCTCACATTTTGGTATGACATTTGGTTTTTTTAAATTATACAATGTACATTCACTAACACCGATCATGCCGCCCGTTAGTAGGTAATGGTACCATAGGACTTGACAACTCCCATTCCTGAAATCTCGGGTTTGTTTGGATTGGAAGGAATGACCGAATACGATAAACAATAACACATATAGACCTTTAATTTGTTTAAAGGTCTATCACCACAAGTCACAAAGGCTTGAATGTATGCATTTTCACAATACCGCATAAATGTTTGTATTAGTATAGAATGCATTTGTTCCACAAAACATAACTTTGACTTAAACTATGTTTAATTCAATACCCTGTTTTTTTGTGCATTTTTACCTATGGTCGAGTTGATGTATTTCACATGCCATACATAACATTTTGGATACACATTATATGATTTACAGTAAACATAAACAATTTGACAATTTTATACACACTTGGTGGTTTACATTAGACATGAACAAATTTTGATATGGTTTACACAATAACACTTGACAATTGATTTATACACGAACAATTTACATGGTGGTTGGTTTGGGTAACGTGGCGTATGTAATATGATACAAACATGGTGGATACGCCGCTGGTACTTCCTATATATAAATGTTTGTATGGTATTACATATCGTAGCGTTATTTGAATCATTTCAATTTGAGACCTATAACATTTTACACAAATAACATACTTTTCACAAGACATTGATTTACAAACAACTTATCTTACAAACTCATTTTACATGGTTATTCATTTAACCATACACTATTCTCTTATTTATAGATATCATCTGATCTTATCGTTTTTCAAATGATTTACAAGACAAAGCAAATTACAAGGTTCATGACTAAACATTTTCTCAAACATAAGTCATGAATTCTGTTTTCACAAAACCTATGTATCTCACAGGCATTTTTATGCTGACGTACCTATTTTCACATGTGTTTTCAGGAGATGATGCATAGGACTTATCAAGACATACTTAGGCGGACATGTGCCTTAGTGACTTAAAACGAGACAAGAACAAGTTAATTTATGTTATGTACTTTTTAGTTCTTGTTTAAACAATGTAAACTTTCATGTTTGATTAATAAAACGAAACTTCATTTGCCATGGATTTGAAACAATTAATTCTGTCTCAACACTCCCCGACGTTTCCGCCACGGTTGCATGTCATACGCGGTCGGGGTGTGACAGAAAAGTTGGTATCAGAGCCAATGGTTATAGGGAATTAGGTTATTAGTAATGCTTTTGTCACACCCCGAAATATCAGAGCTTGGCGTGACTGGACCAGTATCTTCATTGCACAGCGGAAGCAAAAAGCTAAGACTTCTAAACAGTGAACGCCTGCTAGGTACTTGAATTCCCATGGGTTCTCCTATTCCAACCGTTCCTTAGGTTTAAAAATGCAACCTGAGAAAGAACATGCGAAAAAGTCAACATAAAGTTGAGCGAGTTCATAGTTTGTTTTGAAAAGATTTAAAATAAATCTTTTTGATAACCGGTTTTAAAGTTGTTGAGAAAATATAGTAAAATTATTTTCTTGGCATGATATATGAAAAACTGTGAGTCTAGCCCACAATAGTCTTTGTGTATTGCACGAGAGAGAATGGGCCGAGCCCAAATGAACCTTTGTAAGCAGGATCAGCGCGTCCTCTTACTTAGGTATAATTTGAAAAACGTTACCAAAGTTTGTAAATCCATGTATTTGTGAGTTTACATCAAATGAATCTTAAAAACAGTTGAAAGTTCAGTTTATAAGTAGGTATGTAATGCGTTTATGAACATGTTGATCATTAATGTGTAGCTAAGACATTAATATGTGTGCCGACATAGGAAGCACTCAACCCGGTAGACGATTTAAGTGTCGATTCACTTCGACAGGGACACAAAAGCACTCTAAGTGGCCGCACAAGGACCGTGAGTGGGGCTCGCCCGTACCCGATAGATCTACCCCCTGTTCCGTGGTCCTTAAAAGGATTAATGGTGCCTAAGTTAGCGCCTATTCGCACGTGATCCAAGAGTTCATTCCGTAGCTTAATCATACCATAGTTAATATGTATTTCAAAAGAAAAAGGAGGACAAAAACCCATTGGGTTGTCTCGTTGTTCGTACGCAGAACAACCCAGTCCCGTTGTAGTAACTAGGACATTCCTGTCACTAGTCATGAAAATCATGCACGTTTGCGAAAATACGTGTTTGTTTTGTAAAACCGGTATGTTTATTATAAACCTTTCGTAAACCTTTCGAGTTCGTTGAAATCCATTTGCAACATGGTTTATAAATAGGTGTTTTCGTTCATCGAAATAGTGTTTTCTTTTGCAAAAACTTGCATGTCTTTCCACCCCCGAAAACATTTATAAAAATGTAAAACAGTAAAAAGTGGGGGTTATGAACTCACCTTGATATTCCTGTGCAAAGCTAGTCTAGCGTGTTTCCGTAGTGTCGTTCCATGAACGTGAATTAGCTAGCGTGCAACTGTGACATTCCTACGAAGGAATACTTATAGGTTTTCTAATTTAAACGTAGCTAAACTACGTGTCCGAGCTCTACCGTATCGTTAACTAAACGACTCTAAGGTAGTGTTATCTTGACTTAGAATAACCAATCTATGGTTATTTGATCCCGTTTATAACCAGGGTAAAACTAAGTCTCGAGATCGAATTAGTTTTCGAGTGTTATAAGAATTATACTTATTTTTATGTATATAATCAAACATATATACGCGAAGTTGTGATAGTCGCCGCGATAAAAGGCGTAGATGAAATGGTATGTATGCAAAATGTCGTAAGTGATTCGGTAATATACTCTTGTAGTTTTCGTAGGATGGAAGAAAATAAATATATACATTTATGTATATTCGAAAACTTGACTTTTAAAACGTATGTAACAAATATATTCATTTTAGAAGAATTCGGATTCTAGACGATTGAAAGAAAAATAAATAATAATATTTATATTATATGGTTTCCGAATACGAAACATCTGAAATAAGAATTCCGAATTTCCAGTGTTTGAAATAAATATATCATTATATGTGTCTTATAAAATACACTACGTAACAACGTTTGAAATAAATATAAATCGTTATATTTATTTTTATGAAAGTACTCGGAAGTATAGATGCCCAAATAAATGTAGATAATTATGTTTATCTAAAAAAATGTCGGGTTTCATTAAGTTGTAACTCGCGTGTTTTCGAAATATTATAACTTCAGTTTGTAAGTTATAAAACGTCACTAAAATAAATACACTTTTATATTTATTTTATAAGAAACTTAGACTTCGATAAGTGTCGTTGTTAAGAATTAAACGCGTTTTTCATCCACGTTTACGTTTGGTAATGTATGGAAGCACGATAAATTCTTAAAAATTAAATTTATAAAAATAAAATATTCGTATAAAATTCATACTTGCGGCGTTGTCAGTATTTTGTTCGGTTTCAATTCGTAGTCGTTTAACGTTTAACAGGTTTTTCCGTAAACCACTGTTCGCGTGCTGTTAAGTCGGATAGACGTTCCTAGGCATTCCAAAAGCCTAATTGAGTTAATTAGTGCCTTAAACACTATTTATTCTCGCCTAAACATTTGTTAATCGCGTAATTAGAAGCCGTTAATTACCAGTTGTCACATTCTCCCCCTGTTGCAGAAATTTCGTCCTCGAAATTTAGTCTATGTTATCTCCTCTGAATTATGTTGTTTCACAGGTAAGTCCGAAAAATACCAAAGTGAATAACCATGTAATCGAAACCAAGAGTTATTCAGATTACGTGAATACAAGGACATTTTGTATCAATAAGAACCCAACGGTTCAACTGAGTTTGTTTCGGAAATCGATGTCAAGTGAATGAAGTGTTGTGATACTATCACCAATGTGACCAAGTTTACGGGGTTCAACAAAAGAGGAATTTCAACCAATAGAATTCAAAATGAACGTTCACAATATACAAATCAATTTTTGAAAAAACAGAATTTACTACCAATGGAAACTTGCGTTGGTTGTTTTATGATTGAAACTTGAATTCAACAAACTCAAAGAAATAGATTCATAAAAATGATTTGTCAACTGTCGAACCATTAAACGAATAAAATCAACGTGTTGACATTATTGAGTTGCAAGGATACACCGAAATGAAATACAATCGAACTTGGTGTATCATCGTCTTAATACATAGTTGCATTAAAGCTACTTAAATGGCGTGTCAAACGAAAAGCATATATATAGTTCTGTATGAAACGGTTGATCGTGATTAGCACAAGCTACAAGTTTATACCGACACCACAAGGTGTCGTAGTGAATGAGATAATTCAATAATAGCGGTGACCGAACAAGTATCATCGCGTTTGCAATCAAATGAAGGCTCAACGAAGTTAATTTGAATGCTCGTTCCAACAAATATCAGAGGATTTTCAATTGATAATGAAACAAATAAATAATGTTTTCCGATCGAAAATGAAAGAGCAATAGATATCACAAAATATTCGATCGATGATTAAAGAACCGTTAAGAGGTACACCGAAATATGACATGAATTTGTGTACTATTATCTTAACACGCGATTGTATTAAGAGCGATTTGATACAACAAATCGAACAAGCGGATTTAATATCAATAAGAAAATAATTAATTAAGTAATTAAATCCGTGTATGATGTGAGAAAAGAGATTAGCGCAAGCTTCAAACTTGTGAAATACGCCACCACAAGGTGATCGTGATAAAAGAAACGATTCAATGAAGTCGAAGACCAAACAAGCATGTTATGGTTCAAAGCAAATGAAGTGCTTGTTGGGATTATTTCGAATATGATAGCCTCAATCCATCATGTGGAATCTTGAATCGAATATATATTACGAGCAAGTTTAATCAATTGAACTTGGTAGAAACACAATCCAACAATAAATTCATGTATCAATAAGATAGTTTCGACATGGCCACAATGAAAAACCATGTATACCACTCAAAAGAAAATGAGTTTTCCAAGAAATATGTCGACTCGATATCAAGAAGTCAACGCTTTGCAACAATTCAATCATCCAAATCACAATGCAATAATCGACATAGCGAAACAATATTGAACGTTGATAAAGCAACAATTTCGAGTGAAACCACATGCATAACAAAAAAAATGCATGTGCAACATATGAATTTATCAAGAAATAAAGCAATTGAGTGTTCGCTATCATGGAAGAAAATCTTCATGGTGCAACGACCACGAGGGGGAGTAGAGATGCGAAAATCTACTCACCATATGCAAAAATTCAGAATTTCAGTAAAAGAAGTTTGAGGACTTGCCTGGAGGTTCGTGTGATGATCGTTTGTTAGATGACACTATCATGGAATGTCGAACATCGCGTATTTGCCGTAAATGAAATCGGGGGAATGCGAAGACATGCGGCTTCTTTTGCAGCGCCAACAACTGTGAGTCTCTTTAAACTAAGTACCGACTGTTGTGAAATCTTGTTCTAACATACCTCAGCGAGATTTATGTCATTTGCAGGATCACGTGGCAAAGTGTCGCATTGCGTTCCGTAGTTCTCCTGCTGCCGGGATTAGCATCATTGTTATCGTGCCCTATCATGTTTTCCAGAGGCCTTGCCTCGAAAGTCATGTCCACTGACGTATAGTTTAAGTTTCAGGTGTAGTTGCGCAATAGCGTTTCATTCCACGTAGGTTACCTGCTCGGGTAATTAAAATAGCATAGACAAATAGATAATCGCGTTTGCCCGAGTTGTTAGTCTAGGTATCTAAATGAGGACCTTTAATGAGCTTTGACATAAGTTTTCCAAAGGTCCTAAATGTGTGTTACCACAACTCTCAAGTCTTGCTTTATGTGTGAATCTGTTTCGTGAACCGTGTATCAACACAACACTTGTGCATGTTTAAAACCAAAATTGTTGACCCATTGTTTTCGGAAACGGTTGGAACCCATATTCGAGTCCTAGGCGTTCTGTATGTACTCAAAGTCTTAATAGTCTAAGTCCCAGAGAAATATGAGGTTAAAGCCTAGGTGTCTATACAGAAACCTAATTCGCTGAAACCTATAGCTCTGATACCAATCTGTCACACACCGAAATATCAGAGCTTGGCGTGACTGGACCGGTATATTCATTGCACAGCGGAAGCAAAAAGCTAAGACTTCTAAACAGTGAACGCCTGCTAGGTACTTGAATTCCCATGGGTTCTCCTATTCCAACCGTTCCTTAGGTTTAAAAATGCAACCTGAGAAAGAACATGCGAAAAAGTCAACATAAAGTTGAGCGAGTTCATAATTTGTTTTGAAAAGATTTAAAATAAATCTTTTTGATAACCGGTTTTAAAGTTGTTGAGAAAATATAGTAAAATTATTTTCTTGGCATGATATATGAAAAACTGTGAGTCTAGCCCACAATAGTTTTTGTGCATTGCACGAGAGAGAATGGGCCGAGCCCAAATGAACCTTTGTAAGCAGGATCAGCGCGTCCTCTTACTTAGGTATAATTTGAAAAACGTTACCAAAGTTTGTAAATCCATGTATTTGTGAGTTTACATCAAATGAATCTTAAAAATAGTTGAAAGTTCAGTTTATAAGTAGGTATGTAATGCGTCTATGAACATGTTGATCATTAATGTGTAGCTAAGACATTAATATGTGTGCCGACATAGGAAGCACTCAACCCGGTAGACGATTTAAGTGTCGATTCACTTCGACAGGGACACAAAAGCACTCTAAGTGGCCGCACAAGGACCGTGAGTGGGGCTCGCCCGTACCCGATAGATCTACCCCCTGTTCCGTGGTCCTTAAAAGGATTAATGGTGCTTAAGTTAGCGCCTATTCTCACGTGATCCAAGAGTTCATTCCGTAGCTTAATGATACCATAGTTAATATGTATTTCAAAAGAAAAAGGTGGACAAAAACCCATTGGGTTGTCTCGTTGTTCGTACGCAGAACAACCCAGTCCCGTTGTAGTAACTAGGACATTCCTATCACTAGTCATGAAAATCATGCACGTTTGCGAAAATACGCGATTGTTTTGTAAAACCGGTATGTTTAGTATAAACCTTTCGTAAACCTTTCGAGTTCGTTGAAATCCATTTGCAACATGGTTTATAAATAGGTGTTTTCGTTCATCGAAATAGTGTTTTCTTTTGCAAAAACACGCATGTCTTTCCACCCCCGAAAACATTTATAAAAATGTAAAACAGTAAAAAGTGGGGGTTATGAACTCACCTTGATATTCCTGTGCAAAGCTAGTCTAGCGTGTTTCCGTAGTGTCGTTCCATGAACGTGAATTAGCTAGCGTGCAACTGTGACATTCCAACGAAGGAATACTTATAAGTTTTCTAATTTAAACGTAGCTAAACTACGTGTCCGAGCTCTACCGGGTCGTTAACTAAACGACTCTAAGGTAGTGTTATCTTGACTTAGAATAACCAATCTATGGTTATTTGATCC
Organism: Helianthus annuus; assembly: GCF_002127325.2. Taxonomy (NCBI): domain Eukaryota; kingdom Viridiplantae; phylum Streptophyta; class Magnoliopsida; order Asterales; family Asteraceae; genus Helianthus; species Helianthus annuus. The sequence goes on along the minus strand of NC_035448.2, from coordinate 101,314,909 downwards.
CGTTTATAATCAGGGTAAAACTAAGTCTCAAGATCGAATTAGTTTTCGAGTGTTATAAGAATTATACTTATTTTTATGTATATAATCAAACATATATACGCGAAGTTGTGATAATCGCCGCGATAAAAGGCGTAGATGAAATGGTATGTATGCAAAATGTCGTAAGTGATTCGGTAATATACTGTTGTAGTTTTCGTAGGATGGAAGAAAATAAATATATACATTTATGTATATTCGAAAACTTGACTTTTGAAACGTATGTAACAAATATATTCATTTTAGAAGAATTCGGATTCAAGACGATTGAAAGAAAAATAAATAATAATATTTATATTATATGGTTTCCGAATACGAAACATTTGAAATAAGAATTCCGAATTTCCAGTGTTTGAAATAAATATATCATTATATGTGTCTTATAAAATACACTACGTAACAACGTTTGAAATAAATATAAATCGTTATATTTATTTTTATGAAAGTACTCGGAAGTATAGATGCCCAAATAAATGTAGATAATTATGTTTATCTAAAAAAAACGTCGGGTTTCATTAAGTTGTAACTCGCGTGTTTTCGAAATATTATAACTTCAGTTTATAAGTTATAAAACGTCACTAAAATAAATACACTTTTATATTTATTTTATAAGAAACTTAGACTTCGATAAGTGTCGTTGTTAAGAATTAAACGCGTTTTTCATCCACGTTTACGTTTGGTAATGTATGGAAGCACGATAAATTCTTAAAAATTAAATTTATAAAAATAAAATATTCGTATAAAATTCATACTTGCGGCGTTGTCAGTATTTTGTTCGGTTTCAATTCGTAGTCGTTTAACGTTTAACAGGTTTTTCTGTAAACCACTGTTCGCGTGTTGTTAAGTCAGATAGACGTTCCTAGGCATTCCAAAAGCCTAATTGAGTTAATTAGTGCCTTAAACACTATTTATTCTCGCCTAAACATTTGTTAATCGCGTAATTAGAAGCCGTTAATTACCAGTTGTCACAGCTTTGACCTAGTCTATAACCTTCCTAGGACCCTAACGCGAGTTTACTTGCGTTTAGTCATAAAACAATACCGTCACCTATCCTTAGGCGACGACCACAACAAGAACATAAATTTCAAAACCGCTTTGAAAACTAATCTTCTGTTCTAGGATGATTGATTACTAGGTTTTGAACCCTCTGTTATATGGTTTTGAACCCATTTGAATTTTCAAAACTCTCGTCAAAGTTTTGAGTTCTAAATAATGTGAACACGTGCAAATCCACATAATCGGACCAGTCACTCTTACCTGGGAACACTTGAGGTGAGTGTCCACTTATAAGCGAGCATGTCTTCGCGATACACTATTTTTAACCTATTTACTTTGATTAATCACCAGGGTCGTTTGTTGCTTTGTAGTAACAAACAAATGTCCACTATCCTCGCTTTCATCAGATTTGTTTCATCTCATTCTTTTCGTCTGATTCTCTCACTCGTTTCCTCTCATGTTTCCTCTTTTAGAATGCCTCCTCGACGCGACAATCAGATGGCGAATGCCGAACTGGCGGAAATCATCGCGCAGCAAATGGCTGCTGCCTTCCCAAATCTTTATGCTCAAATGATTCAAGCCACCAGCAACAACAATGCTCCATGCAATTTCAAGAATTTTAACTCGGCTAAACCGCTCAAGTTTAGTGGTTCTGAGGGAGCAAATGGGCTTCTTCAATGGTTCGAGAGCATTGAGAATACTTTCTGTCACGTTCAGTGTCCTGAAAATCGCAAGGTCGAGTTTTCTTCGAGTGTGTTTCAGAAGAGGGCTCTTACGTGGTGGAACGGGGTTATGAGAGATCGCGGTGCTGAGGTTGCATTAGCACAGACTTGGGCCGAGCTTGGGCTCTTATGATGAAGGAATTCTGTCCTCGTCATGAGCTAAGGGCTCTAGAAAGGGAATTTGATGATTTGAAGCAAGACAGTGGGGAACATCGAGCCTATACTGACCGCTATGAGGAATTGAGCTTGTTATGCCCTGCTATGGTTATGCCTCTGGATAAGGCGATTGAGAAATACATTGATGGTCTTCCTGACGTAGTTCAAGATATCATTACTAGCAGCAACCCTACTACTGTCAGACAAGCCATTGAATTGGCTGCCACTCTAACTGAATCCATATCAGGAAGCGCAAGCTGTTTCGGAAAGGCGACTTAAGACCATCTGTGGAACCAAAGGAAGAAAATGTTGAGGTGTCCAAGAAGAAGAAGCGCAAAGCCTCTCAAAGCTATGCTGTAACTGCTCAAGACAAACAGGTTGCACCAAACCAGCCAACACAACCTCGCAAAAGACAAAACTATGTTGGTACCGCACCTTTGTGCAACAAGTGCAACCGTCATCATCTAGAGCAAGAGCAGTGTCACAAATGTACCCACTGTGGGCGGTTGGGACATTTGATCAATGTTTGTCGTTATGCAAATCAAGCTGCTGCAAACCCTGCTGCTGTTCAAGCACGGTTTCCTCCGGGGTCATGTTATAACTGTGGTGACCTTACCCACTACAGGAACAATTGCCCAAGACTTGTTAACATACCTCTAGCGCGTGGACGAGTGTTTAACATCAATGAGGCAAACATGAACAATGATGCAGCAGTGAACATTTAGTGTTTTGTATTTCCTTAGTTGCTATCTTTTGACACTTCAAGACAATTCGGTTGTTACATAAATAATGATTTGTTGTTTTTATTTCTGCAAAATTTATGCGAATGCTTGATGCAACCTTATGATGTCGACCCAAAGACAAACTACTCGTGTGGTTCTGTCATTTTATGATCACTTGTGATCTCCCCAAGAACCTTAAACACTCGTTTCTTTTAAGAAACAAAGTCAAACTCTTATTGAGAATCCCTCTATCTTTATAGATAGATCATTAAAAATCATTAAAGTGCCAAATGAAATACATGGATTGGATTCCTAGTGTGCTTTAAATATCCATACCTAAAGATAACAAAATAAAGAATCAAGTTAACTAAATTTGTGCTTATGTGTTTTCTTACATGTTTTGTGGTTTTATGTGATCCATCCAAATCCTCATAGAATTTTTCAATATCTCATACAAGAGATTCATAATAGGATATCCAAAGATACTATCTTAAATCCTTAATGGACTTCAACATTGCAGTTAAGTCCCTCGGGTTATAAAGTATTATTCTATAATTGGACCTCTTGAATGGTCTGGTTAAACAGATTGATTTTGAAAATCTGATTAGAAATATCATGTGATGATGTAACTAAAAAGATCCCTTAAGTGGTCTATTTAAGGAGATCGTACCACGGTCTAGTTAAGAAGATCATGTGTTGGTCTAGTTAAAAAGATCGTTCGTTGATCTAATTAAAAGGATCCTTTGGTGGTCTAGTCGAGTCGCTTCATGTTTATTCAAGTGATTTTTTTTCCTACGCATTATGAAATGAACTGTGCGGACTGTGCAAGGAATTACGTAATTATGGAGGCCTACATAATTATGGAATTCAGTGCACAGAAACCACAGGAAGCTTTGTCATGTGTTAAGACCTATAGTGACAAGAATAATGATACGGGAGAAGTCTTGGACCTCGACCAATGTCATTTATTCTCACACTCCCCAATTCTGATCTCAATCACACACCAAGTTTCCTATGATAAGTCTTCATAAGAAACGTTCTTCTGTCCGTAGTTCAAAATTCCATGTTTTACTATTACAAGGAATTCACTTTGAGGGTTAACAAATTTGATAAGAGTCCTAACATGGCCCAGAGTTTTACTTAAGGGTTCAATGGATCTATTAGAAGGCGAAACCGTCACAGCTGTCTTCACAAGTTTCCTCTAGAATTAAATTTCGGGACGAAATTTCCTAAAGTAGGGGAGACTATGACACCTGTGTCACTTCAACCATCAAACAAATGCCAAACCAATGAAATATTGTATTTCATACTTGGGATTTGTAAAAATATGTGTATCATTTGCACATATCAACTCTTGTTCGATTTTAAGCTTTAAATCGCTTTCTGGAGGGTTATACGCGCTCTGATGCGTAAAAATAACCAGTTTAATCCAACGAACACTCCGGAATAGTGACATAGGCTTAACATACCTTAAATAACCTTTACATAACTTAGAAATAAGTTTTGAAGGCTTTGGTATGACAAAATCAAGTTAAATCGCTTACAGGGACTAAATTCGACAAACTGCAAAAGTATGCCGATTTGAACTGTAACAGACATTCCGGAACATGACCATGAGTTAAACATACCATAAACATCCTTCACACAGCTTAGAAATAGGCTTTGAGGGGTTCGGTGTGCTAAAATAAACTTTTGGGTCATTCAGGGACTAAAAGCGTCAAAAAAGTGCACAAGTTTGCACTTTCGCGCATAACTTACGTTCTGAATACATCCGGACATCCAAAAAGTTTATGTAAGCATCCTAATATTATGCCTTAGTGTTTGGCATGAGAAAAATCCATTCGTCACGCATTTTGGATCGTTTTTCGCGCTTATGCGCATTCCGTCGTAATTAACCGAACATCGCGATCGTACGGCCAAACGTACCAACATCCGACATATTTTTGAGCATGTTTCATGTCCTCAATGTTTAGGCATCATTTTAGGGCCTTAAAGATGGCTTAACGGGCCTTGAACGTGTCGGAAATGGCCTTAAACCACAACAGGGACCTAAACTGTCATTTATGAAACTTATTTTCTGATCTGGACTCCCAGGCGGGGCGCGTAAGCCCTGACTAAATCCTCAAGTGGGCCGCGTCAGACTTACAGACCAGATTCAATGTTTAATCCACTTGCAGCACCCTTTCGATCACCCAAAGGGCAACGGCACGTGTCAAAACCCTATGGTGGGGGAAAAATAAGCCACCACAACTTTGCGACAAGTGTACGGATTGGATCGTGGCACGATATTCAAGAAACGATCCTAACGGTCTTGCTTTTCCTATAAATACCCCCCCCCCTTTTGGTTAAAAACCCACAAAATCTGATCTAAAGCTCTAAGTTGAGGCCTTTGCTTCATATCTGAGCTCCCGGATCGAGATTAGCTTTCGGGGACCCTTCGTAAGTGTTCTTTCGTTCTTTTATTCGTTTTTCGAGTCCGAAAGTCAAGCTTTGTTTGACTTTCTGCGTTGACCAGCCTATGGTCAACACGAAGTTCGTTGGAACTTCATAACGTGAGCGTGATCACGATGGTTATAGTCTCTAGTGACTACATCTACTGATCACCACGTTATCTAGGCTCAGTGACGAGTCGTAGTTTCGGCCAACATGCGCATTCTTGCGTATTTTGTAACCAAACTACTCATAGGTATCAAAACCGTTTGTTTTGATACCAAACCTGTTTTCTAAACTTAGTTAAACATGTTCTAACATGCTTAGCTCATCACTTTTAGTATAGTGCTTATATAGGGTCGTAAGGTAAGCGATCTAAACAATCGCTTATACTTTCGAACCCGACCCATTTGGTCGATCATTAGGATACGACCAAACACATTAGGTGACCATAGCTGTATAGGGAATAACCTTCCGAGGTTATACCTTATGGTCACAATGTTAGGCGTTCCAAACGCGTTTTACGCGAACGACGCGTTAAGGTAGCATAAGCTACCTAAACGGGTCGTAATGGATCGTAAGCACTTAGGTTAGGTTTCATTTTAGTATGTAGGCTTTGTTAAACCATATTACACGAGTCTCCATACTCGTTTGGTTTACGAACCCGCATACTATCCGATCCTCCGATTTAGGTCCGGTATATTAACATAGTTACCTATATTAGGTGTTGTTTAATATCCGTGATCTCTAGCATTATTTGGTTGTTATACAAGGATTTCAAAGCAATCTCAGGTGAGTACATAGACCCCACTTTTATTCTTTTCCAAACTGTTTTGGGGTGGAACACATGTGCCTACTTGTTACTTTCATGCTTTCCTGTTTCCACATCATATACTTGCTATGTTCCTTAGTACATTCTAGTACACGATTTCACTACATTTTATGCTATGTATGCCCATTGTGTGCGTACTTAGTACATTGTTTTACATTACATGCTATGTATGCCCATTGTGTTCGTACTTAGTACAACGTTTTACATTACATTTTATGCTATGTATGCCCATTGTGTGCGTACTTAGTACAATGTTTTACATTACATTTTATGCTATATATGCCCATTGTGTGCGTACTTAGTACATTATTTTACATTACATTTTATGCTATGTATGCCCATTGTGTGCATACTTAGTACAATTGTTCATCACATGCTCACATTTTGGTATGACATTTGGTTTGTTTAAATTATACAATGTACATTCATTAACACCGATCATGCCGCCCGTTAGTAGGTAATGGTACCATAGGACTTGACAACTCCCATTCCTGAAATCTCGGGTTTGTTTGGATTGGAAGGAATGACCGAATACGATAAACAATAACACATATAGACCTTTAATTTGTTTAAAGGTCTATCACCACAAGTCACAAAGGCTTGAATGTATGCATTTTCACAATACCGCATAAATGTTTGTATTAGTATAGCATGCATTTGTTCCACAAAACATAACTTTGACTTAAACTATGTTTAATTCAATACCCTGTTTTTTTGTGCATTTTTACCTATGGCTGAGTTGATGTATTTCACATGCCATACATAACATTTTGGATACACATTATATGATTTACAGTAAACATAAACAATTTGACAATTTTATACACACTTGGTGGTTTACATTAGACATGAACAAATTTTGATATGGTTTACACAATAACACTTGACAATTGATTTATACACGAACAATTTACATGGTGGTTGGTTTGGGTAAATGGTTTGGGTAATGTGGCGTATGTAATATGATACAAACATGGTGGATACGCCGCTGGTACTTCCTATTGGGGAGTGTGAGAATAAATGTTTGTATGGTATTACATATCGTAGCGTTATTTGAATTATTTCAATTTGAGACCTATAACATTTTACACAAACAACATACTTTTCACAATACATTGATTTACAAACAACTTATCTTACAAACTCATTTTACATGGTTATTCATTTAACCATACACTATTCTCTTATTTATACATATCATCTGATCTTATCGTTTTTCAAATGATTTACAAGACAAAGCAAATTACAAGGTTCATGACTAAACATTTTCTCAAACATAAGTCATGAATTCTGTTTTCACAAAACATATGTATCCCACAGCATTTTTATGCTGACGCACCTATTTTCACATGTGTTTTCAGGAGATGATGCATAGGACTTATCAAGACATACTTAGGCGGACCTGTGCCTTAGTGACTTAAAACGAGACAAGAACTAGTTAATTTACGTTATGTACTTTTTAGTTCTTGTTTAAACAATGTAAACTTTCATGTTTGATTAATAAAACGAAACTTCATTTGCCATGGATTTGAAACAATTAATTCTGTCTCAACACTCCCCGACGTTTCCACCGCGGTTGCATGTTATACGCGGTCGGGGTGTGACAGTGGGACAGCGATCTTCGAGAAGTCAGCGATGAATCGACAGTAATAGCCCGCTAATCCGAGGAACGAACGAACATCGGATGGTGATTTTGGAGTAACCCAACTCTTAACAGCTTTGATCTTTGCGGGGTCGACGTGAATACCTTGACTATTGACGATATGACCGAGGAATTGAACCTCCTCCAGCCAAAATTCACAATTAGACAACTTGGCGTAGAGTCGATTCCCCTGGAGTAACTCGAGAACCAAACGTAGATGTTGAGCATGTTCGGTTTTCGACTTCGAATAGATAAGGATATCATCGATGAACACGATGACAAAGCGGTCAAGAAAGCGTTTGCACACACGGTTCATCAAATCCATGAAAACGGCGGGTGCGTTGGTTAAACCAAAGGGCATTACGACGAATTCATAATGGTCGTATTGGGTTCGGAATGCGGTTTTCGGTATATCTTCCTCCTGAATGCGTAACTGGTGATAGCCTGAGCATAAATCGATCTTTGAGAAACATGTAGCACCTTGAAATTGAACAAACAAATCTTCGATTCGGGGTAGGGGATAACGATTCTTGATTGTTAGCTTATTCAACTCCCTATAGTTGATACACATCCGGAACGACCGATCATTCTTTTTGACGAAAAGGACTGGTGCGCCCCAAGGAGAGGTGTTAGGTTGAATAAAGCCTTTGTCAAGTAATTCCTGGAGTTGACTCGAGAGTTCGTGCATTTCGGACGTAGCGAGGCGATAAGGAGATTTAGCTACAGGGTTGGCTTCAAGAATGAGGTCGATACGAAAATCAATATCACGACTCGGGGGTAAACCAAGTAGATCATCAGGAAAGACATGAGGAAAATCACGAACCATAGGCACCTTATCAATTGCCTTAACTTCCTTTTTCTCTGCTACTACAACGTGAGCCAAGAAAGCTTGGTATTCTTTGTGGAGATACTTGCTAGCTTGGACACACAACATGAGTTGGAGTTTCTTCGACGCGACTTCACCGTAGACACACAATAGATCACCACTAGCGAGCGAGAAGCGAATCATCTTATCGAAACAAACGACTTCAGCACGATTTTCATGAAGAAAATCCATGACTACTATGATATCGAAACTACCAAGCTGCATCAGAATAAGGTCGATAGGAAAGATGTGATTGTTGAGTTCAAGAGTACAATCACGAAGAACAGAATTGACAGCGACGGTTCTTCCAGTGGCAACTTCAACATGGAATGACGAGGGGAGATGGGCGCGGTTATGATTAAGGAGCTTTTCGAATTCTAACGACACAAAACAGTTATCGGCTCCAGTATCAAATAAAAACGAAGCATATATACCATTCACAAGGAACGTACCATTGACCACGTTGTTGTCGACTTGAGTGTGACAACTCGAGTTTTCAAGATTTCCACTTTCGCATTTATTGCACGTTCACTGTTTATTTAGTTGTTTACTTGCACAATTGGTTTGCTTTGTAACTGTATATGTTTTGGTTCGATAAAGTGTATTGTAATTGTGCATGGTTATGTGTTACTTATGAAAGATTTGACAAATGCATGAACTTGATGATGAAACTGTAAATTGTGTTGTGATGGGTGTGCTTTATGTAAAAGGTGATACTTAGGGGTGAGTAGAGTAGTTAGTGAAACCTTAACAACTCTTAACCCTAATCCCCTTCACTAATCATCTCACAAACCATCATACGTATATTCAAGATTTCTCTAAAACCCTCTCTTGCAATCATCTTCTTTCTCATTGGCACAACTTCTCTTGCATCAATCTTGATCTTTCAATCCATTTAGAATCAATCCAAGGTAATTGTTCAATGATTTCTTGTTGTTAATCTTTGATTATGTGATTCATGTAAACCCTAGTTCTTCACATAATGGTTCTGTGTTTATTGATTCTGATTATTGTGAAATGAATATGATTAGTTGTGTAATCACTAGCATGACACTATTATGTCTTATATAATAAAGATGTTCATTGTTGATTAGATTACTGCAATGCATATGAATGAATTAGAATTTCCTGATTGTAAAAACAAAAACGAAACTGTTTCCTTGTAGTTGAATGTTCATATGATTGATGGTTTGCCCGATGTTTGATTTTACATGTAGTCCGAATTTTATTAAAGTGTTGTAGGTCCGAGTTTTTATAAACAACAAAGGTCCGAATTTTTGTACATAAACAAGATGGTCCGAATTTTGTAACATAAAGGGGGTCCGACTTTTGATTAAGATAAGGGGGTCCGACGTTTTAATGATACTCATGGGGTCCGAATTTTAAAAGGCATGCTTGGTCCGAAGTTTTGCTTGCATATGTTGTCCGAGTTATGCTTTGATGGCCTATGTCCGAGTTTTAAGAATTGTATGTCATCCGAGTTTTATTGAGATGGCAAGGTCCGAACTTCTATGATTTATATAGTCCGAGTTTCTTGTGTGATGTAATGGTCCGAGTTTGTATGACATGATATGGCCCTAGTTTCTTGTGTAATGTTATGGTCCGAACTCTTATGTTATGTTATGGTCCGAATTATAGTAATGACACATGATCCGAGCTTCTGTTAATTCTGCTAAGCATGTCAACCCTGTTAAGTTAAGTTGATTAATCTTGTTAATCAATTAACTATGTTAACTCTATTTATTCAGTTAGCTCATTAGTTCTGTTAGATGTTAACTCTGTCAAGTGCGATTGGATGAACGTGAAATAACTGTTATGTGTTACATGACGATGATTGCTTAAACACACTTCGTGACATATATTGCATGCGAATCCATGCGAGCTTAACTGATTATGTATACATGCATAACTATAGGACTTGACTGATTTCTTGAGAGCACATAGTTTAGCATACCGAGCAAACCAAGGTGAGTTCACACTCTTACCAAGGCATGGGATTCCCGGGGTTTGGGAATAGGATTGAATGAATAAGGTTGAATAGATACCTGTACTTACACTGTTACTAGACTATCTACCATCGTCCTCGGATGCGCAGGACACATACGTAAAACCTACGTATACTTGTACTCATCACTGTCCTCAGGTTGCGAAGGACACTCACGTAAAACCTACGTGAACTTATACTCACTACTGCCTCGGTTGTGTCAGGCACTTACGTAAAACCTACGTAAACCCCCGCGTACCCCTGTCCTCGGTTGTGAAGGACACTTACGTAAAACCTACGTAAACTTTGTACGTACTACTGTTCTCGGTAAGAAGAACACTTATGGTTACTAATAGTCTAGTGTATATACAACTATGGGAAACCCCCACCATTAGAAAATACTATCGGCCCAGTAGAGCCACCCATTACGAAAGGAACTTGCTGTTACAAACGTACTTACTGTGAACTCGCTCAACTAATTGTTGACTCTCTGTTACATGCCTTGCAGGTCGTTAGGTATACATGGAGCTTGCATGGGGAGGCACGGTCGTTGTGGATAAGGATCGTGAATGCTTTGATTGAACATTATGACATTACATACTTATTTATGATTGGGCTTTTACTCATTTGCTTCCGCTAAACGTTGAACTTATACTTATGTTTTGAACACCTTTCATATGGATTGGTTTGGTTTAATGACATTTACTTTTACTATATACGTTGTTCTGTACGATTGGTGGCTTGATCCTGGTCAGTCACGCTCCCAAGCGGTGATACTCCGCGTGTGGATTTTGGGGGGTGACATTGAGCTTGACGGACGTTGATGTTGAATGTACGTCCGCGTGTTGTTGGATGCTGTTGTGGCTGCTGTTGTTGCTGGGGCTGCTGCTGTTGTGGCTCTTGCTTCACCACTCGATTCAGGCACATGTTTGCGAAGTGGTTGGGATCACCACACGCAAAGCAAGCTCTAGCGTGGATCGCGGGTGCAGGAGCTGCTGGTTGGCCTTGAGGAGCGGGAAGTAGAGCTTGTTAAGCAGGAGCTTGACGTGGACCTGTACGGCAGTTGGCGGTGAAATGGCCTTACATGTTGCAATGCACACAGTATCTGCAAGCGATTCCCACTGAATGGTGATAAGTACAAGTACGGCAAGCCGGGTGAGGACCAGTGTATGCACGCTTGGCCAGCGGTGCATGGGTGACTGGAGCCGCTACTTGGCGGTGTTGCGGCTGCTGTTGAGCAGGTACTGCTTGGAGAGGAGCGGCACCTGTAACAGCGCAATTCTTGCTACTGTTGTTGTTGTTCTTCCTTTTCCGACGAGAGGACTTGGAAGACTACGGTGTGGCGGCGGTTTCAGCGGTTGAAGCAGTGGTAACTTGATGCAAATTCTTGGAGGCTTTATCCCAGTAACCAGCCTTGACTCGCTTGTCGTTGATCTCAGCAGCGAGTAAGAAAGTTTCCTCAATCGTTGACGTCTTCGCAGCTTGAACGAAATCAGCCACGCAATCCGGAAGAGCATGGATATACTTTTTGATGGTGACTTCGGGCGTAGAAACTTGACCTGGACAGATTATGCTTAGCTGCTTTAAGCGAGCAGTCAAACCAGCGTTGTCGCCATCCTTCTGCTTGAGATGCCAAAACTCATCCTCCAAATTTTGAAGCTCGTGAGGAGGGCAGAACTCTTTCATCATCAAGTCCTTCAACTCGTCCCATGTTAGCCCGTAAGCTGCATCATTTCCGTGCTTGTTTCTCTCGGCAATCCACCAGTCCAGAGCCCTGGACTGGAAAACGCCAGCAGCGTTAACAGTGCGGAGATTGTCAGGACAGTTGCTTTGACGCAGAGTGACTTCAATAGAATCAAACCATTGAAACATGGTCGTAGGACCATCTTCTCCGGTGAATTCTTTCGGACCACACGCTTTGAACTGCTTGAAGCAAAAAGTAGCTTTAGGTGAATCAGTCCTGGATTCTTCTGAAGATTTGCTAGCGTTTTCATTCAGCTCGCTAACAATTTGTGGGATAACTTTCGCCATTTGCTTAGCGACGAGAGCGGCGATGTGTTTGTCATGATGATTGCGGCTAGCCGAACGGGAGTGGAAAGATCCGAATGACGACATTGTCTGCAACAGACAGCGCCATAGGGTTCAAAACGCTATGTAATCGAATCTCACCTCACACGCACTACTACTACTAAAGCTCAGGAACACGAATAATCACATAAACACATTCACGTAGGCACATAAGACACAGAAGCAGGTAAGCACGTAAGGCACAGAAGCACATAAGGCAGATAGAACACAGAAACCATACTATAATTTGCACGTATTCACCTATCAATCAAAGTTCACGCGTTCGAGAATAGCGATTGCGATTAGCGAGTAGTATAGCATAAGCGAGTAACATAGCATACGATCATCCACAAGTAGCAGCGATTTGTTAACGTTTTGAGGTAGATGTGCAGTGCGGGTTGTGTGTGTGTCGATCAAAACGAGAAGCGAAAAGCGTATAAATCACCAAAAATCGAAACATATAAACAGGTAAAAACCACATGAAACACATAAAATTCCACATAAAACGACAAATATCAGAGTCAGCAGTTGCGGGCTCAAAATTGAAACACATAAAATCAGTGATTGCGAGCTTGAAATTGATATGGACTGTCTAAGGCTTGATAGACATTGACTACCCAAAGTGATTCGACTATTCTCAATGACTTTAAGTATAGGTTTTGACCTAATAGACTGTGCTCTCTCACCGACACACGGAAAGCAGGTTATCGACAGAGAAATATGCACAAACGTGACTGCGAGTTGTAGAATGCGCAACACATATATCCCCACTGGGACACGTGAAGTAAAGCCCTTAACAACCCCTGTCCACGACAGGTGCTGAGTCCAAACTATAGTAATATCGTTGCTAAGGTGTCAGGCAACAATCATTGTGTTAACATAACATACAAGCGTTCATCGAATAACACGTAGCATGCAATAACGGCCAGCGTATAAATAGTGTTTGCGTTGTGTGTCGATTATGATTTGAATAAGTAATGTATGTAACACCCAAAAGTGCGTAAAGCAAAAAGGGTTCGAGTATACTCACAGATAGCGTTTAACAAGTAAACACTCTCTTGGATTGAAGGGAGTGCTGAGATATTAGCCTGAACAGTTAACGATAGCATAAGAAATGAATGACGCGTAAAACGGTGAAAGTGACTAAGTGTCGAGTGGCAACCCGATCGGATGGCTATCGATCGGTTGACCATTCGATCGGATGTCAATCCATTCGGATGGTCATCCGATCAGATGGCCATTCGAGTGGATTGGCATTCATTTGGTGAGGATGTGTTTGTGTATGATGGCTTTGAAGTTTTCGTTGTAGCATTTTGAAAATAGAGAAGTATCTCTATCTTTCAGGTCGATCAATCGAATGGTCGTTCGATCGGATAGCGATCCGATTGGCTGGACACTTAATGAGAACAAGTTCACAGCAGGGTTGTCACTCGATCGGATAGCAATCTGATTGGATAGCAATCCATTCGAAACTGATGTTCTTTGAAAATTATGGAAATGATTAAGTGTCGAAGTTCCAAAAGTCAGATGATCGGATGGTCCTTCGATCGGATGGCTATCTGATCGGACGGCAACCCGTCGACATTCAGAGCTTTGCAAGTTTGAAAAATGTTAAGTATTGGAACCAAGTACCATTTGATCGGATGGCAGTTTGGTCGGATGGCTATCCGATCGAACGGCAATCCGTCCCAACGAACCTGGTCATCTTGGACTTGATTATTTTTGAAAGTTTTGCAGTTTGATTGAGACATTGTGATAACGTGCTAAACAACGGAACCTCGGCAAGTCCCAAGCCGTTCGATCAAACAGGAATCACCCTAATCCGACCAGTTGACTGTTCCTTGAAGGTTGTTCATGTTTATCCTGAGATCGGTTGTCTTGTTGATAGGATCCAGATCTCAACCCGACACATCACTAGAGAGGAGTAGAAGGTCTGAATGAGCTCCGATTCTATCGGTTTTGAGTGCGTTGAGTGTAAAAGAGTTGAAAGAAAGTTGGAAAATCATCTTTCAATCCTTTAACCATGGAAACGTTTAGATCTATACAAAATCATTGTGAAAACATGTGGAAATCCTTCAGATCTGAGTTATTCTTGGTGGAATGAGGTCAAAACTTGAAGTTCATAAGACTCCATGATGACATCATCCTAGAACACCCCAAATCCGTTGATTTCACGGTTAAAAGTTAAGATTCAAAAGAGGAAATGATGAAGAAGTATGTGTAGATCATAGAAGTACAAGATTTAGTCGAAAACTTACAAGAAACGCGAGAAATTGAGAGAAGGAAGGTCTTGAGCAAGCTGGTCGAGTGAGGGAGCTGTCACATCACAAATGATGTGACATGAGGGTATTTATAGGTTGCCAAAAAGGGAAAGATGCATAAGTGTCGAATAGGAGGGCAAGTGTCGGATAGGATGGCACAGATCGGATGGCTATCCGATCGGATGGCCATTCGATTGGTTGGCCATTCGATTAAAGTGTCCGACGAGTTTGATTTTCGGCATTCCGTTTCACGTGTCGAGCGTTGCGATGCGTTTAAGCGAGTACTGATTATGCGATGCGATACAATAATAAACACATAAATACTATATCTAATATACAATCACTATAAATAACTTACGTTTAGCGTTTGTGATTAAGTTGCGTTGCGATAGAGTTGCGATTGCTGATGTCTGTCGTTATTGACATGCAAAAACCGAAATAAACTAGTAGCTAGAGTAAGTCGGATATCGAACCAGAGGAGGATTGTGGAAAGTGTGTAATGCTCAGTTTTGATTAACTACTATTGAAAAAGTAAAACTCAGTTGTTGGATTTGATTGATTATCTAAAAATTACGAACTGAAAGTGAGATTTAAATCAATAGAAAGAACAATGGTTCCTCCAGATTTCAGGTTTTAGAGCTAGATTTAATTATGTGTTTAATCGAAACACTCACATAGACATAAGTGTTTAAACCTAATTCATCAATTGTGATAACCAACGACTAAGTACTCCGGTCAATACATAACGGGAGGTTATCGAATGATTATCAATTACAAGTACAAACCCTAACCCCATGTCAAATATATCCCAATTACTAGAACTCTCGGGAACTGAATGCGTAGAAATTAAGGTTTAAATAAATGCAATTGTTTACAACCAATAAATCAAATCAAGGTGAAAAGCATCGAATGCTTAGATCACCAAGTCAAAACGATTGTATCAACACATAATATTCATTAACTTACAAAAACCCTCCATCCGGAGGAAACCATAAAACGACTAGCCGCTCATCTTGGTGGGTTGATCTTCACAAGCTCGATACATGGTTGAAACCCCCCTTCTCTGCCGTCGAAGATGATGTGATGAATGATCGATCCCCCCAGTTGTGCGAGTCCCCAAAGTCTGCCAAAATTCCCTCCAAGTCGGCCAAGCCCATGTGTGGCCCATCTCTAAAGACTCCAAAAGTCACTATGTCGGCCCAATCAATATTCACATGTCTGCGAGCCCAATTCCTTTTTGCGTCCATGTGATGATGATGATTATGTTCAAACAAACTCAAAATCCAACTCACGTGTATTGTTGTGTGCTCAGCCATCAAAGAGATCAAGCCCATGATTTTGTTCTTTTCTACTTTGGTGTTGGCGGCCCACAAGTGAGGATGATGTCGATTATTAAATTATTGACTTTTGTGTCACCTTGTCATCGGCCCAAAATGGAAGTCCACATGCACAATGATAGCCTCCTTTGCCTTGTGTCTTTCACGTGAGTAGGATGCCCAAAAGTCCAATCTCTTTTCTTTTTATGTCTGTTGTCCACCATTTAAAGTATTCGTGTATTTATGTATGTCTCACAGGATCGATGATGGGATGACTGCCAAGATGATGATTTTGTTGTTGATAAAAAAAATCAATCCCCTCAAGCACTTATGTCAGCTGCCACTTCCTCCAAGATGGCGGCCCCCACCTAGGTGTGTGTATCTTATATAATATTGAGATAATGATGTATGTCACCAAACCTTCAAGTCACGTGATGTTTCATTTGTGATGTTGATTTTTGATACTTGTGCCTCCACCTAAAAAAATCAGCCAGCATGTCCATTTATAAATGTCGTAACCTACGAATTAATACGTAGGCTACGGTTCAATGTTTCTGCCCACTTGTCTTTCTGTTGACCGTAGACTACGGGATTCTACCGTAAACTACGGTGCCACTTTAACCAATTGGTCCTCGAACTTTGCTACATCATATATCTTGTATCCTCAAAGCTCTATTTCGACCCGAATCACTCCCGATCAGCATGAATCACTTTGTTCATCATCCTTAAGCGCTCTAATTTTGCCAGTCTAACCCGATTACCCTGTAACACCACAAATACTCGTAGTCATCACATTCAAAACATATCACCGCATAAACCGCATTAAAACACGCAAGATAACGCACTTAACACTCGTGTTTTGCACCCTCCATCACATCCCCACACTTGACATTGATTGTCCTCAAGCAACCATCACAAACATTACTCACCATTTTAACAAATCACCATTAAATCCCTTACCGAATTAACAATTTAAGGTCCCAAGTCATACTCGTCTCATAGACTGACACAATCGAGATTGATAATCTGATAATTATATAAACTTTAAGACTTGCCTAACTAAAACTAACATGCTTATATTACTACACACATGCCACACGCCCCTCACAATAATCACTCCTCTCGGTTTAATCAGGACTAGCGTGTAATGTGCTAGTATATATTTCGCTCAAAACCAAATATGCTACTTTGCAATCATAAGCTTGTATAGCAATCACACCTCCACTGTATCAAATAACGTAGCACATATCAAAAGGACTTTTCGGGTTTTGGGTTAAGGGTAAAGGTAAGGAAATATTTTTTGCTTTTTTATGTTTATTTGGCGAACACAAACGAACATACCAAACCATGACAACTTATTCACAATAATACTAACACTTTGGGTTATTTCTGACCCAATTATTTAACATGAACATACAATGATTTTTTTTTCTTTTTCTTTCTTTTTTTTTAACAAACATCTAACACACAACTGTCATCCATGGTTGGTAATCAAACGGGTCAAACGAGGTGTAAGAAACGAAGGGTAAAAAGGCTCAACATGGTTAACTAAGGTGGGTGGATAAACAATCAACAAATAACACAATGGAATGGATCCTAATGCCTTTATCATCTATGTGTAAACGCTAAACCACAGTCTCGGCACGTATCAAACCACACAAGTTCTAACACAAAGCAACATATGGCCTACTCTCAGCAAATGAACATTTATTGCAAATTCATCTAACAACTAGTAGGCTCAAATATCTCACCGAATAAAAGGAATATAGGTTGCCGACACGTAGCATGTGTAATTCCTAAAGCATGTTACCCCTAGTTCGGCATCTCTTCTCAACTATTCTCTAAAAACATGTCAGAAATACTCTCATGAAACTTAAAGGGACGACCATGACTAGGGATCTAAGTTAGTTTAATATCAGCAAGAAACCCCTTAGTGATTGAAAATGTTGGTTTTCATATAGTTCAAGCATACTTGAGACAAAAAATTTTCAAAATTTTTCAATATTTTCCAATTTCAACCAATTCAAGCATTTAAGATCATCCATCTTACCAACCCTCTCTCGAGTTACCGCATCCCCACACTTGGGATACATTGTCCCCAATGTATGGTGCAATTTATAATCTAGACTCGAGAGATACCACCCACAAACCATGAACGGCTAATAACTTACTCGGCGCAACACAAAGAAACCACTCCCAACACAAAAATTTCACACCACCAAGTACACAAGAACAAATAAAACATAGGATAGATAAATACATTGACCTGATCAGTAAATCAGCAAGTGTCTGTAGTGGTGCAGCTGCTGTGATCGGACAGGAACATACGCCCCTCATAGATTCTTTGAGATCTCATCGGGGATGTTGCCAAACATCCCCACACTTGATTCATTGCATCCGTGAAGATGGAACGTAGAAACCTGTCAAAACACAAACACACCAAACAAAACGACAACAAAACAAAGTACAAACTCTACATCCTCGGGCTGCCTCCCGAGAGCGCTAAGTTTAAAGGTCTTCAGCCAGACCGTACCTGATATGCGCTACGGTGGTCTCAATGCACACTTACCCAAAACATTTCCAGCGAATGCCCGGAAATTTACATGCCATCTCCATAAGCTTGTCAGTATAATTGGCATGTTTAGAAAGCACATGCGGGTTTCGCTAATCCACTTCACGAGATATACACCAATGTCTTGTAGCTTCACCCTTTTCATCTTCTTCCTCGAACCCTCTTCCCCACACTTGTTAATTGGAATAACTGATATGGGAAGAGGTTTGGTACACACATTCATCTCATCAGACTGCTCTGCCTCATCATCCACACACACCATCTGATCCACTAGTGACTCTTCATCAGAAGAAGGATTCATTGGTGTGGTATTATCCTCCACAACCTCCTCCTCCATGTGAGAATAATCTCTAATATCAACAGGTAATGGTGAGAGACGCTCTTCTATTTCTATCTTCATTTTTAACTTCTGACACTTGGAAACTAGGCAGCTGATTCGATCTTCATCGGAAAGGTTGGGTGCTGATAAATACTGCTCGAGTTTGGACAAAGTCACTTCCAACATAGCAAGCTCTTTCTCCTCCTCGGTCTGATAAGTATAAACACCCTCGGGCTTAGAATATTCCTCGGGATGATACTGTCGGTATCCCTGATACGGTGTTGAGATGTACGCATCCATCATTTTTTTTATTCCAATATTCTGGATTTTCCAAATACACCGCGAATACATCATCATAAACAGAAGTATGACTACGACCGCAACAGAAACATCGTCCATCCGTCCTTGGCTCATAATAAGTATCCTTGTCCCGATCCCATCCATCAGAGTAATAACCATCCTCCACCGTTGTATCAGAATCATAGAAATATGGTGGAGGGGAAGGATTATCATAGCAAGGCATCGGTGGTTCTGCCAATTTCGCTCTTTCCCGTCTAAATCGGGCCTCGTGGCAACCGATACACGGGTGAAGTGGTTCCCTACACAAAATGCATCTAGAAGAGCCGCAGAATATTGTAAGATCTTTCATCCTGCACAAACACAAAAACACACGCACCACGCATAAATCTGAACAAAACAAAACAAAACTGACACTACTTTTGGATTTTTATTTTTTTTTTATTTTTTATTTTTTTTTAAACTAAAACTTAACACTAAACACTTTGCGCACGCCTCCCCGGCAACGGCGCCATTTTGATGTCTGTCGTTATTGACATGCAAAAACCGAAATAAACTAGTAGCTAGAGTAAGTCGGATATCGAACCAGAGGAGGATTGTGGAAAGTGTGTAATGCTCAGTTTTGATTAACTACTATTGAAAAAGTAAAACTCAGTTGTTGGATTTGATTGATTATCTAAAAATTACGAACTAAAAGTGAGATTTAAATCAATAGAAAGAACAATGGTTCTTCTAGATTTCAGGTTTTAGAGCTAGATTTAATTATGTGTTTAATCGAAACACTCACATAGACATAAGTGTTTAAACCTAATTCATCAATTGTGATAACCAACGACTAAGTACTCCGGTCAATAGATAACGGGAGGTTATCGAATGATTATCAATTACAATTACAAACCCTAACCCTATGTCAAATATATCCCAATTACTAGAACTCTCGGGAACTGAATGCTTAGAAATTAAGGTTTAAATAAATGCAATTGTTTACAACCAATAAATCAAATCAAGGTGAAAAGCATCGAATGCTTAGATCACCAAGTCAAAACGATTGTATCAACACATAATATTCATTAACTTACAAAAACCCTCCATCCGGAGGAAACCATAAAACGACTAGCCGCTCATCTTGGTGGGTTGATCTTCACAAGCTCGATACATGGTTGAAACCCCCCTTCTCTGCCGTCGAAGATGATGTGATGAATGATCGATCCCCCCAGTTGTGCGAGTCCCCAAAGTCTGCCAAAATTCCCTCCAAGTCGGCCAAGCCCATGTGTGGCCCATCTCTAAAGACTCCAAAAGTCACTATGTCGGCCCAATCAATATTCACATGTCTGCGAGCCCAATTCCTTTTTGCGTCCATGTGATGATGATGATTATGTTCAAACAAACTCAAAAATCCAACTCACGTGTATTGTTGTGTGCTCAGCCGTCAAAGAGATCAAGCCCATGATTTTGTTCTTTTCTACTTTGGTGTTGGCGGCCCACAAGTGAGGATGATGTCGATTATTAAATTATTGACTTTTGTGTCACCTTGTCATCGGCCCAAAATGGAAGTCCACATGCACAATGATGGCCTCCTTTGCCTTGTGTCTTTCACGTGAGTAGGATGCCCAAAAGTCCAATCTCTTTTCTTTTTATGTCTGTTGTCCACCATTTAAAGTATTCGTGTATTTATGTATGTCTCACAGGATCGATGATGGGATGACTGCCAAGATGATGATTTTGTTGTTGATAAAAAAAATCAATCCCCTCAAGCACTTATGTCAGCTGCCACTTCCTCCAAGATGGCGGCCCCCACCTAGGTGTGTGTATCTTATATAATATTGAGATAATGATGTATGTCACCAAACCTTCAAGTCACGTGATGTTTCATTTGTGATGTTGATTTTTGATGCTTGTGCCTCCACCTAAAAAAATCAGCCAGCATGTCCATTTATAAATGTCGTAACCTACGAATTAATACGTAGGCTACGGTTCAATGTTTCTGCCCACTTGTCTTTCTGTTGACCGTAGACTACGGGATTCTACCGTAAACTACGGTGCCACTTTAACCAATTGGTCCTCGAACTTTGCTACATCATATATCTTGTAT
Organism: Helianthus annuus; assembly: GCF_002127325.2. Lineage (NCBI taxonomy): Eukaryota > Viridiplantae > Streptophyta > Magnoliopsida > Asterales > Asteraceae > Helianthus > Helianthus annuus. The sequence goes on along the minus strand of NC_035448.2, from coordinate 101,293,600 downwards.
CCTCAAAGCTCTATTTCGACCCGAAACACTCCCGATCAGCATGAATCACTTTGTTCATTATCCTTAAGCGCTCTAATTTTCCCAGTCTAACCCGATTACCCTGTAACACCACAAATACTCGTAGTCATCACATTCAAAACATATCACCGCATAAACCGCATTAAAACACGCAAGATAATGCACTTAACACTCGTGTTTTGCACCCTCCATCAATTGCGTTTCGATTAATCACCACAAACATAAAGTAAACATGCACAAGTAACACATAAGTAAAGCACACACGTAAAACAATATTCGGAATCTATCAATCAACGTGCGAGCGCGATTGCGATGCGATTAGCGATAAACAAGCGATAAACCTCGATTAAACATCGATTATTAATAGATACTCCACATAATACAACTAAAGCGATTAAATAAAAAGATTCGATTACAAGTCAAATCAGTAGTTAAGCAAGGAGTGACAGATCGCAATTAGCAATCTTCTCTTCCTTTGACTTCAGTCTTGACTTTTACTTTGACTTTCGTAACACGGGGTGTTACACTATTAGCCGCAAAACCTTCTAAATTTTGTATCCTCATTCTCCGACTCGCTGTCATCGTGACTCCATTTTCCTTCAAATGGAGCTATATAGTTTGGATCTTTCAAGCATCCGAACAATCTTGTAACCTTTGGAATGGAGCTTTCAGATTGCTTCTTATACTGTTGGAGTCGATTAAGCGTAAGATTAGACGTATGCTCCAAAGGTAACTCATCAGATTCTATCTTGGCAAGATTTGGTATTTGGTCATCTAACAACATTTGTATAAACCTTGGATACATTTCTTGAGTAATATTCGCTTTCATCTGCTCAAATATCAGCTCCAAGAAATTGGATGGCAAATTTAGAACTAAAGCTGCAACCATGCACATGATATAGTCCGCCGCTACATCATAACCACCTTTTCGATGACCCATTGTGTGAATGATCGAGTGCACAAAGAACTTGTAGGGTCTCGAAAGATTTGCGTTTGAAAAGTTTGCTTCCTTCACGTAACAGGTATATCCCATTCTATAAAAGCAACGCTTAACCATCTTTTTGGGATAGCCCATTGTTTTGGTCAAAAATCTAATTAAGGATAATGTAACCAAACTTTGATTGTGAGGTAGACTCCTTTTTGTGTTGAACAATTGAATAAACAAGTATGAAATGTAAACGACAATGAACACAGAGATTTATACGAGGAAAAAGCCCTTGATCAATGAATGATCTCCGGCATAAAAAACCTCGGGTGATGGAAACTACCGATCACCAACTATATTGCATAAAAAGGTTACAACTTTGGATGATATTGAGATTGTTACAAGAGAATTCTAACGTTCCAAAATGACCCGTATCAACCCTCACCCTTCCGTAACATCCCGTAACCATCTCGTAACATCTCATAACATTCCGTAACTAATTATTCATTATGGAAAATTCTAAACTTTAAAGGTATTTACTTGCTTCACGCCTCGGAACGAACACACACTACGCACGAGCTTTCGGTTTGAGTTCAAGCACTTGGTACTTAAATCCCTCAAACATAGGCTCTGATACCAACTCGTTACGCCCACTTTTTTGCATTCGAAAATAAAAGTAATGTCATACTATTTTTAACAAAAATTGAGCATGACCCGTTCGTAACATGAGCGGTTCCCTGCTTTTAACAATCATCATACACTATACTTTGACACGTTCAAAATACATAACAAAAACCGTAAACAAAAACCGTAACATTACGTTTTAAACATTTACCATCAACTAGGATTTTGCAAAAGACATAGCATGTCACACTTTAAAGTCTAGCTACTAAACATAAGTTATTTACAACGAAAGTATTTTTGACCCATAAACATCATTACAAAAGTAGCAGAAGCGCATAGTGCGCATTTGAAGCGTGTTCGATCCGAGTAAAGCTTGACCATTAGACTTGAGTTTTATCTACATCACAACATCAAAGTAAACTTCATTATAAACTAAATTCCTTCCTTCTAACATAAGACTTTAACTCACAGATTTATGACAATCACACCACTCGCGCAACTTACAAGTTTAGTTGTTAGATTAGTATCATCATTCTTTTAATTGAATATGTTCCTAAAATGAACATCATACCATCATTCTTATTCTTATTCTTACATTCTAATTCTTTCGACCCATTCATAAAGGGGTCTACATAAATTTCCTTCTCTTGCATATCATTCTAATATATTCGACCCATATGCAATGAGTTCTAAACATGGTTCTTCTCTTGACCATTACAATTGCCACACTATATAGTAATAGTAAAACTATAATAAAACCATGAATCGTACAAGTAGCGTACCTCATTCTTGATTTCCTTGTTGCTTCGCGTGACTTGAACTTTCTTCCTTTACACCTATACATAACCATTCATACTTAGAATTCATGTCGTATACACATCTACATACATTCTTTGATAATACATCATATATTTTTTAATACCTACTTCATAAGCACATTCAAATCACGATTTTTACATAAAGTTTATGGCTAATATGGCTGAATTCTTAATTGAAGCATTTCATCAAACACTTGGTGTGCACAACGTCAACAAAGCACAAGGTACAAGTTTTCATATCATAGCTCTACTTGTTCATTTTCTAGTTTAACAAAAATTTAATCAAATTCATACCTTTCTTTCATCCTACATCAACTTATCTAATTTCTCTATCACATACAAGATCATGCACCAATTCACATCTATTAGCATTTATTTAAATCATTATGTTCATCATACTTTTATAATAAGTGGGTATAAACCTTAAATCATCCAAATAATCGAAATCAAGCAAAATTCTCAATCTATTGGGAAATCCTAACTCACAATTCCACAAGATTTCCACATGAATTCATGATTGGGTTAAACCCCACTTTCTACAAATCACCAAATTAGAATTTTCGACTTACCATTTGTTGAACAAGTTTAGATGGTTAAAGATTTGAGTTCATGCATTAGTTTGGGCTCTTAATTCCTTTCTAATCTTGTGAATTTTTGGAAACTAGCGTTTCTCCTTGGTTCTTGTCGGTCCACAGAACTCACCAGAGTGTGTGTTTTATTAATAACTTTCATCACTTCTACAAGTTCAGCCCTTCTAGTTCTAATTGTTGTTTATTATCACATTAACTTTCATTCTTGTTGAACTAATATCACATTCTTTTAACTTAGTTAATATTACATAATTAGACATTTAAGATAACATAAATAAATTGCATATTTTGGGGTATTACAAAACTATATTTCTTTTATAATAATTTGTTTTTTTATATTTAGTATATATTTAAATTTTAATGATATAATACCAATTAAAATTAAACTAAATAAAAGAAATTCAAAATAAACATTGTATTAAAAACATACATAGAATAAAAGTAAAAAACATACATGAAATATTAATATAACATACATAAAATTAAAAACAAAAAATATACATAACCTAAAATTATTCTTTAATCGACCACATGTGCTTAATTAAATTGTGTCGAAACATATGATGAGCTTCATTGTGACGTAAACCTTTGAACCTTTGCAAGCATTCTGTAAATCATGTGTCGGTCCATGGTTTGGTGGTTCTACTTCTTCATCCTCTTCATTCAACCACTCACTTATAATGTGTCCATCTTCTATAATCATGTTATGCAATATAATGCATGCATACGTTATATTGGATATAGTTTTTTTTTCTACTCCAAAGCCTTGTTGGCCCTTGTATTAATGTGTCATTGATCTTGAGGGACACTGAATGCCCTCGCTGTAAAGTTGCATGGCGACACCAAACCGTTTAAAACATCATTGAATATTGATGACTAGTTTATGACGTTGATGTCACCATTTGATCCGACTACTCCAAAACAAGCATGCTAAATTCAAAGGTCATGTGATGCAACTACCTCAAACATTATAGTGGGACATCCTTTGTCACCTCGAGTATATTGTCCTTTCCATGCAATATGGCAGTTTTTCCATACCCAATGCATACAGTCAATACTACTAAACACTCTAGGAAAGTAGTGTCTACTTGACCGACTCTCTAATAGTTGTTGGATGTCACTTTCGTTAGGCTTTCTAAGATATACTTTCTAATGTCGTTTGATAACATACATGCAAAAATACCGTAGACAATGGTTCGCCATACCTACACTCGTAGTAGTGTGTGTATATAATGTGTAGGTTGAGTTGAGAGTGTAAATTTAAAATTAAAATATACTTTTATTAATTTTGTTTTATAGCCGTTGGAATTATTATTTTTAATTAAATGTAACAATCCAAAAAGGACCGACCATGCACGCCGGACCACTTTCGTCCCAAGGACAAACAACCTTGGACCACTGCTCGGACCAACCCCGCAACGCAATAAGTCCATGAGTACACTTGCGATTCTGACGACACATGGAAGCTCAAAGTATTGAGACTTACGCGTTTTGACTCTGAAAATATTGGGCGTTACTTATTTATTATGTCATCTTTATGCTTCCTTTGGTCTAAGAATCTTGATAAACAAAGATAAATGACCCGTGCGTGTAGTACAAAAGTTTTAATACGAAACATTGACAAATTTTATGTAACAAAAAAGGGAAAAATATTTTTAAATAAATAATATAAAATACTATAGTTCTAATGTTCATATTTCCACATTTTTGTATTAATCGTCCACTTTACAACCAAACATAAAGCACTTCCATATCACTCCAAACAAAACAAATAAAACTAATTTACATGTGGAGCCCTTTTCACCAAATACAACTTTTTATTGACCCACCCACCCAAAAAGAAAAAATATATTTCCAAGAAACCATTTTCGACCCTTTTTATTTCTACAAAAAAAAACCCACAAATTAAAAAATATTTATAAAAAGCTAACAAAAGGCAAAAAAAATAATAATAATAATAAATAAATAGTTTTGTAGGTAAAAGTCTCTTAATCTTGTTTTAACAAATTAAGCTCTTTAAACTTTATAAAATACACGTACTTGAAAAATCATCTTTATAAGTGTCGTCGCCCCTAAACTAGTCACACTTTAACAAAGTGACGTTACGAATGTATAAAAATGCTAGCGTGAACAAGTAACTTGATATATATGATGATAGGGTATGGTTCATGAGTGAACAATGATTTATTTGTGAACAAAATAAACTTATCCTGACCATTGATTTTCTAGATCTATATTTTTTCTTTAGTGGCAAGATTGTAATTATCTTTTGTAACTTACATGTATTTTAATAGACAAAAGGGTATAATTGTATATTTCTATTTTCATTTAATTAATTAATTTTTTCTCTCTCCTGATTTCTCTTTCCAATTAAAAGAATATTTAATTACATTCTTTATATTTTTTCTCTCACATATTACCTAACTTAATATTACACAATTTAAAAAAAAAAATCCAAACATTATCAAATATTGTTCCATCTAGAACACAATTAAAAATATTTAATTACATTCTCTATACATATATGTATTAAATCAATGTTTGATGAAAAGATGTATAGTGGAAACAATATGTAGTAATACATAAGTGTATAAGTCTGCTATATTTCGACATGTATACACTATGTACTTGAATAATACACAGTGTATACGTCTGGCATATACCGACCCGTATACACATATGTACTTGAATAATACACAAGTGTATAAATCTGGTTTATAGCGACCCGTGGAAACAAGATGTAATAATACACAAGTGTATAAGTCTTGTATATACTGACCTGTATACACATATGTTAAAAATCAATTTAATTAGGTTTAATATTTAATTTTAAAAGGGACATAACAATTTATATAAAAAAATTAGCCATTCAATCTCTTATAATAAATAATTAAAATAATAGAGAAATAATTAAAAATGAGAGAGAGAGAGAGAGAGAGAGTTAAGAGCGGAGAAAATTAAGGGATTCTAATTAAAAGTATTTGGCTAATGTCAATCTTACCCTTTTAATCTAAAAAATGATAAAGGGTCAAGATTAGTTCACTTAGTTCACTCTCAAAAAGTTGTTCACTCATGATCCTAATCCTATGATGATATTAAGAACTAATTATGTAATATTCTACGCTACTAGACGTGTCAGCACGATAATAAATTCCTTTACATATGTAGTGATTAATTTCATTAGTACGTGTATTTTAAACATTCAAAAAATTAAACATATTTAAAACGGATCTAAGACACTTTTTGTACAATTTTTTAAGATTATAATGATCAACCCAATACTAATGGATGAAATCACGGGTCATTTGTTACCGAAGACCTTGTTTGTGGAACTTTTAGAGTTCCCCCGAGCTCCACCGGAACAAGAGGGATAAGAGAATGCAAAACATCGGTTATTAATGGCCGGTAACTTGGCTCTGGTTGCACACACAGCACCGCTACGGCAGCAACCTGCAAATCATATATATAGTCAATATGAGTTTTGTTTATAGAAATTTGGTCGAAAAGGCGATTGTCATTTGCGTACTTGGTACAAGTGTTTGAGATCCATTGTATATCTGATTACAGGATCGACAATATTTGGGAGCTTTGATCTGTCTGTTAGTTGTGGCATGGCCTGCAATTTAATCAAAGTAACAATTTGGGATTTGAATGCACTCAATAACAACTAGGCATGTTCAAAAAACTCTTTTAAATAGGCTCATTTGTAAACAAGCCGAGCTGAGCCAGCTCATTTAAAATGAAGCCCGAGTTTTAAAATATATAAATTACAACCACTAGACCCAAAAATATAAATATATAAATTATAACCGAAAATTATAGGGTGATGTGTATGTTAAAAATCTTATTTTTTGTTTCCAAATATAGCAATACGGGTAAAATTATATAACGAGCTGGCTCAATTTTTTTGCGAGCCGGGTTCGAGCTCAACATTTCAGCTTGTTTAGGTAAACAAGATGAGCTTCATCGTTTAACTTGGATAATCAAAGGTTGAGAAACTAGGGTTTACCCAAGTGACGATAGATTGGCATTGAGATGCGGCCAGTTTTTCCACAGGCCGTCTTCCAAGTAGAAGCTCTAAAAGTACAACTCCAAATGCATATACATCACTTTTGTCGGTCAGTTTTCCTGTACACGAACCGGAATCAGTTTTAAATTGAAAGAAATGTGCAATGCTCAACATGATAGAGGTGTTCGTAAATAGTTAAATCGACTGAACCCTCCAAACCAAAGCAAATGGGCTAGGTCAGCAGACGGTTTATGTCCTGGTTCATAACCGAAGCAATCAACCGAACCGCCCGATATAGGATTTGTACGGTTTGGTTTTAAATACCGAGTTAAACTGGTTAGGCCGACGGTTTATGTCTTGGAACCAGCTGTGTAAACAAAACAAACGAAGTTCAACTTCTTTTACAACTTTTCAGTTTAAAATTTTCATGCAAAATAATAATTTTGAAAAAAGAAAAAAAAGAAGTTCAAACCGTCACCAGATTGGTTTTGGGCCAGCCCAGCCGGTTTGTTTAGTTTTCTATAACACTAGTTAGCGGTTTGACCCAAAATTTTAGTCAAAACCGGCAGAATCCGACATTGGAATTCATCACTAAAAAACAGAAAAGAAAAGGGTTGGCTTTTGCTTTCTAAAAGTTTAGAAGAAACTTTTGCTATTTACTTTACAAATAGATACATAACTAGTTTGCTATGGTTTTTCCATTTTGCTCCCTGTGGTTTGGTCACTTTAACGGTTTTGCCCCAAACCTTTAAAAATAGCCATTTTCCTCCAATAGTTTGCTATGGTTTTTCCATTTTGCTCCCCGCCTCTAACTCCATCCAAATTGTCTGTTTTTCCATTTTTTTTAAAGGTTTGGGGCAAACTATTGGAGGAAAATGGCTATTTTTAAAGGTTTGGGGCAAAACCGTTAAAGTGACCAAACCACAGGGAGCAAAACGGAAGTTTACTCTAAAGATTATAAAGATGGGTATACCATCTAATAGATACTCTGGAGCTACATAACCCAATGTCCCTGAAAGCTTGATGTTGTTTTTGTTCTGGGCTCCATCCATTACAGCAAGACCAAAATCTGAAAGCTTTAGACAACAACCAAAATGGAACACGATTCAGTATATTCCAAGAACAAAAATCCGAATACAGCCTATACGTAGGCCCCAGTCTAGGTTAACATGTTTAATCACAACCCTTCTGACTCGTTTAGATATATCGATAGGTTACACGTAGGGCTGCAAACGAACCGAACGAACACGAACAAGGCCTTGTTCGTGTTCGTTTGTTAAGAAATATATGTGTTCACAAACTGTTCATGAAAGCTTACCGAACGAGAATTTATGTTTGTGTTCGTTTGTTAAGGAAGTGAACTTATTCGTGTTCATTTGTGTTTGTTTGTTAATTTTAGGCAATGAACGAAAACGAACGTTGATTAACACAAATGATCACAAATTGATGTTCATGAACACAAATGGAAACAAACGAACACAAACAAGCGTTCATGAACATATAATACACTGTCACTTATTAAATCTTTTATTTATCGGAATTTTAAGCATTTAAATAAAATATAAAACTAAAAACACTAATGAATTATCAAACACAAACGAACACGCTACCGAACGTTCACGAACATAAATGAACGAACACGGCCCCTGTTCATGTTCGTTCATTTAACTAAATGAACGAAATTTTTTGTTCGTGTTTATTTGTTTAATAAGCGAACGAAAACAAACGAACTTCCCGCCGAACGGTTCACAAACTGTTCACCGAACGTTTAGTTCGTTTGCAGCCCTAGTACTTACACGATTTAAACTGTATTAAGGTTAGGGTTGATGGCTTTGACATAAATAAATATACGGGTTCAGCGTTCAGCCCGACACAATTGACACCCAAAATAATGCAACTAAAACTTAGAAAGTAGGTGTGAGATGCATTATTGTTAGACTGACTGACAGATAAGAAAGTGTTGTACCTTAGCATTGAAGCTGGAATCTAGAAGGATATTAGATGATTTCAGATCTCTATGAATCACTGATGGTTTGCAGTTCTCATGCAAGTATTCTAATCCTCTGCTCAGACACTTCAAACATGTTAATTTTATTTTATTGAAAAAAACAAAAAACAATAATTGATGTTATTAAATAAATTATCTGTTTAAAACACGTGCCACCTTGCTGTGTCTAGAGCAATCTTCATCCTGCAATGCCATGTTAAATTGGATCCACTGGAAGGTCCTGTATGGACGGACGTAATATTAATTAAACTCTGTTGTCTAATTTTTTTTCAATTAAAAATAATAATGGAAATAAATTCACATAACTTTTGTGCAGATTTTAAGAGAACATGACCCTCTTTAAGTTACAGTTATTATAAATCATCAATCATATTTATTTTCAATCAAAGATCTGAAGAAAGTTGTGTAAGAAAGGGCCATTACCATCATTACAAACTATTAATCACATAAAGTTTGATCCTAAGGGTATTTTAGACATTAGACTACTGTTACATCACCCGCAATACGGGTTGATAGTAATACTCATGGACATCCAGCCCGTTGGCCCGTTTCATCCTTGACAAAAAATCTTGGGAGTTAGGGGTGTGAACTTACACGAAATGATGGTTTAGTCAAGGCGGGTTTCGGTCAAACACGCGAACATGATTAGCTAAACAGGTCGTGTGCGGGTCAACCTGACGGGTTGTGGATTGACCCATTTATGATTTAACCAGTTTTTTTTCTTTAAGTACTTATTCCGTCATGGTTAGGTATTTATGCAAAAATTAAAAAAGTTGAAAATGACATCACGTTTTATAATTTAAACATAATTGTTTTATAGACCGTTGTATTTCTAGTTATATAGTTATAAATTAGAGTATTAAAAAGGAAAAAAATCATGTTATACGGTCGTGACGTCGTGTCCATATCAATCCGCAAATATTATTGCAGTGTTCGGGTTGGACCCGCAAACACGACTTGTTTAGCAGCTATAGTCCTTGTGGACGGACAATCAAGGATGGAGAAGAGGCCCGACCCGACTGAAAATGTATGGAATGTTAAAAAAGAAAAGTGTCTCACCATGTAATTGAGTTTCCAAAGATCCATTATGCATCAATTCATAAACAAGCAGTCTGGTATCATCATGAACACAATATCCCAACAAAGTGATTATGTTTGGATGCTGAATTCTACTCAACAGATCAATCTCAGTCTGCAAAACCCGAACATCACAAATTTTTTTAATAACAAGATGTTAAACCTCATATCATCAAATTCATCGAATATCAAACCGACCTGAAACTCTTTGATAGCATCTTGGCTACCACCATCCAATCTCTTGACAGCAACACACAAATTCTCATCGATTCGAGCTCTATACACGCATCCAAACCCACCCACACCTAACACTTCACCTTCCCCAAAGTTACCTGTAGCTGATTCCAACAAGCTATAATCCATAACTGCCACCGAAGCCTTCTCATTGACCGTCTTCGATGTCTTCAACGAACCACTATCCCTGCTAATGAATGAACTCAATGCAAGCCCTCTCAATGAATCTGCAAATCACACCACAAATTTGGTAACCTGTTTAAACAAACAACAGAAACCCGCGATTGTTTTAATCAGCTGACCTGATCTCTTGGCACCCGGGGTGTTCAATTTGTGCATTTTCCTTCTGTGGCATTTCCACAAACAGATGGTGGACATTATTATGATCACCAAAACCAAAGAAGCTGTGACCAACCCAATAAGAAGCTTTCTACTCGTTCTCGTTTGGTGATTCGCTACAGTCGATTCGGTTCCTAATTCCCCAAAAATTAACACAATTAAACCCACAAAGAAAGCACAAATGTTAGAAAGATGAAAGAATAAACTACCTGCAGTAAAGCTCGCCATTGAAGACGGAATTGAAGCAATTGGAGCAGCAGCAGGTGAAGATTGAGGTGCAAAAACTGCATCAATGGAACTCAATTGGAAACCGAAAATCAAAACTAGAAGAAACCCAACAAGAATTTTCATCATGTAGTCCTGTTTTTTTTATGTCGGTTTAGTATGAACAAAACATGAGATTTGATTTAAGGAAATCTGAGTTGAGTTGAGTTGAGTTGGGGTTGTATGCTAATAATGTATTTGTATGCTAATGAGGACAGAGAGACAGAGTGAGATCTCAAATAATAATATATATATAATTTGAATTGAATTGAATCTTGATGGGTGTTTTTTTAGTTTCTCTCTCCTCTGTCTGCCCACTCTGTTTGTGTGTAGGTTTCTCTCTCACACAGTGAAGGTGAAACACACACAGAGATGAAATGGAGGTTGGTTTCAATTCAAGTGAGGGTAACAATGGTGTTGAATTATTAGATTGAATGCAGATGTGTGGGGTTTGGTTGCAAGATGGAGATGGGAAGTGTCAAAAGTTTACTTTTCTTCAAATTATGAATAAAGAAAAAGGAGGGAACTTTCTTAGATTAAGAATCTAGGCTGTTTTTGTTTTCTTTAAGATTTTTCTTTTGAAAATATAAAGTTCTTAAGCTTGCTTGAGCTTGTCTTGTTAATTTGTTTTGACTCGGTCTAGAATAATTAGTATTTGTATGCAGGAATGAGAGGTGAAATGCAATGGATAATTATGCGGGAATGAAGAAAATGGTGTTTGGTTGGTCAATGGAATGGAATCACCCATTCCAAAAAGCATTCTATTCCCTCAAAATCATTCCTTCAACCCCCATGTTTTTTTCCATTCCATCCCCTCTTGCACCATTCATCAACAACTCCACAACCCACCACCTTCGCCACAACCCACCACCACCGCCCATCACCGCCGCCACCCGCCACCACCTCACCCCGACAGCCATCGCGGCCGCTGCCACCCACTCGCCACCGTTATCACCCACAACTGCGACCAACCGCCAACGCCACTCGCCGCCGCCCAGCACCATCGTCGACGCCACCACCGCCACCGCCACCACCAACCGTCGTCGCTGCTACCAACCGCCACCTTGCCGCCACCACCACTCGTCGTCACGCCACTCTCCGCTGCCGCCACCACCACTCATCGCCGCCACCGACACCAACCATCGCCACCTATAACCACCCACAATCACTATCACCGACCACCACCACCACCACTCACCGCTGATTTTATTACTCTGTTTTTCTTGTCTACCGAATAATACACAATAATAATCCATTCCATTCACACATGGTAACCAAACAAGACCTTGAATGGTAATGATCCATTGCATTCCCTCGTCCATTCCATTACCTCATCTATTTCATTCCTTTGTTCATTCCATTACCTCATACCAAACAGACCCTTAGCTTAGCTTTGTCACATATAGAGGTTAGGGTGAGAGGGGCACTCCTCTCTTAGGGGAGTGACCTCTCTTACACACACCCAATCAGCACGCGCCACGTCAACTCTCCTCTTAAGTCTTCATTTTGCACTCAAACGTTGGCATCACTCCACTCACACAATTATTTTTTTATAAAAAAGAAAAAAATATGATTGGTGGAAAAATGATGGACCCACATTAACAACCAATCACCCCCTCTCTCTCTCCTCTCTCTCAATCGGTGAGTACACACCGCTCCTCCACCCCGCTTCCCCTCCCCGAATTGATGGCGGTGGTGTTCCCGCTCGGGGACTTCACTCCCCGCTCCCCTCCCCGAGAAGTGCCCCGCTCACCCTAACAAGTACATATATCGATGATTAAGTAAGAACAATATACACTTTATGGCTAAGGATTATGTTCATATGTTGATTTTTAATGGTGAATCAAAGTTACCGTGTGATTTATAGTGTTTAGCATTTGTCTTTTACTATTAGTAATATAATCTTAGAGCACCCAAGATGTGGGGTTTGTGCTCAAGTCCATATTTTAGAAATTTTATTTCATCCTTTATTACACTAAAACATCAAATAGTCGGCCTATTTATCGTAAAAACCTTTTAAAAACCATGAATATTTATCATCTTATTTTCTCATCAATAAACATTCTCCTACGACTCGTGATTTTACTAATACGCCTTAAAATTGATAAGACTTTTCTTACAAACTACGGTGCAGGTTGCCACATTACATCATATTACATCTTTATTTATACTAAAACTTTTTAGTATAAATGGTCGCATTTTCTAAAACACTCCTTTCACCGAGTTGTCCAAATTCGGTCAACATCGCATCGCCTATATACACACATACACATTTTACTTATTTTTACACTTACTTACAGTTGATGACCCAATCCGCTTAATCAAACGAGTTGCTTTTACAAACCTATCCTTTATCACTCAAAATTTATCTACGTACGCCCAATCAACCGTAAACTACCAATTTAACCAAAACTTTTGAACCATACATTTAACACTCTTATACATAAACGCTGCATAGACACTAAATTTCAAATTTTCAACCTTGGCCAAACATTTTAACCGATTATCACTTGCATCGAATCACCAAAATACCATCTATTCGCCGAGTCTTCCTCTCCAATAAATTTCGGGACAAAATTTCCTAGAGTAGGAGAGGTTGTAACGCTCCGCATTTCTGTACTTTTACATATGTAGAAAGTTGTATTCGCATTTCTATTTTTAGAAACTTGTAATCGTGTCGTATTCGTGGTTCATTTCCAAACATATAATCCGAGGCTTTGATCTTAATGGAAATTCATTATATATATATATATATATATATATATATATATATATATATGATAAGGATCATTACAGAATACTAACTATTGCGAGAACAAAAAGAACAACTCTAAAACACTAAATTTTGGGATTTACGTTTCATGTTTTTCTAAATTTTATGTTTCTTACATTCATATGTGTATTATATATACATAAAAAACCATATTTTTTTTACCTACACGTAACTTACATACATTTTGGTAATTTAATATACACATAACCTACATATGTGTAGGTTATAGAAAAAGTGAAAATTTTCCATATTTTGTTTTGAATTCTAGTGTAAGAAACAATAAATCTTATATTTGCAACATTTTCATTTACTTTTTAGGTTTTTAGGATTGAAAAACTAGGTGATTCATTGTGTTCTGCGTGTTCTCGCAATATTTTGTGTTCTACATAGAACCTTCCCATATATATATATATATATATATACACACGTGTTACCTTTCATATTTGTGTTATATATGCAATCAATCTTTAAATACGTGTTTATACGCAAAACGAGACTTAAAATACAATTTGGATACCTAAAAACAAATTAAAATACAAGAAAACGGCATAAAATAACCTAGTTACAAAGTGCAGGGACTAAAAGTGAGCAAATCAAAAGCTTTTCCACCTTGTTTTTCCTCCAATCACCTTCCACCCTTCTTTAGTCAATCATGTTTCACCCTTTTCCACATCCTTTCTCCTCCAATCACCTTCCACCTTCATTAACTCTCAAACCCTAATCTCCACTTATAAATACAAGCTTTCACCACCTTCTAAACACTTTCCACACACCTAATCTTCTCTCAAGTTCTCTAATCCTCTCAAATATCTCAAAGCAAGGCAAAAACATTCAAGTGTTCTAAGTGAGTTTTCACTCACTTTTCTTCACATTTTTTCTTCTTTCTTCTTTCAAACTACTTAGATAATCTCTAAAAAGGTTTCCACAATTTTGTCATAGCAAACTAAGATGGAACCTCACCACATTTGAGGTCCAAAGTAGTATAAAAATTCTGTTTTGATGTATCTTTTTATTTCATGTATATTTTACTTGAAACTTTGTAGAATCTTGTACACACCATGCTCCTAACTAAGCTTATAGTTGTGGGTTTGTGTTTTGGTTGATTTCCATCAAGAAAAAAGGCTCAAAACCTTTTTAAAAATTCTGCCCAAAATGTTCTAAGTGTTGAAACCATCCAAGCTTCCAACCTTCAATGTTGGAAGACTTGTGTATGAGTAATGTGTAAACTATGGAAGTCTTGGCTCTCTAAACTTGTTCCACTACCTCACTTGTATGTTTTGGTACAAAAACAACTTCCATAAAGTGGCAAGACTACATCACGTCCTCGAACACTTTCCATGTTCGAGATGTACGCATCTAGGTTGCTCACTTGGTTGTTTTAGTTAGATAGTTAAAAATTATTCTTACATTCATAACCAACTGAACTCATCAACTAAGTTGATGAGTTTGTGCTTTGGTGAATCATACAATGAAGTTTAATGGATGGAAATCATCCTACCTCCATGCTTGACTTACATGATAATACATGACGGACGAAATTATAACTTAAACTATATAATATATAATATATACCTAATAACCGAATTCTTGATACTAATCGGATTATGGTTAGATGTCAAGGACTTAGGTTAGATTATCTTCATTTCTAGACTCCTCATTTGTGATTCTAATGGGAAAGTTAGGACCTACGAAAACACATGAAAACTTAGTGTCCAAACGAGTATCTAGACAAGATATACTTTCGTGCACGTATACTTTCCATATACTCCATATACTCTCTACAAACTCCATATACTCATGCGCCTTCATTTCCCCAAATGTAGGGTAACTTTGGAGCTCCACCCTCAACGACTCGTCAACTCACATTTACTTTGGAAGCTTAGCAAATCGTGAGTGTACATGGCCCTTTTTTATTTTTCGACGGTTTTGGGTGCAATACTTATGAATTATCAAACTCACACAATCACATACAAACAAACAATCCATTATACATGCTTAATACATGATGCTTAGAATTCATACATGCTAGAATCTTTACTTGCTCGATACTTTGTCATTAACTTTGTACAAGCCTCCTTAACATGTATAACACTATAGGAGTACCATACCACCCGTATTCTTGAGGTCGTGTTTAAGTTATACAAAAACGGTCTTGTCGTTGCGACGACAAGATTACGCTAGTAGGAATCTTTGGGTTGACAATTATGAGATGCATGCTAGTGTTGTAATGATATGTCTTTAAATCGTTTTATACTTATGCTAATAATTCAAACTTGTATGCTCGCCACTACTGTGACAACCCTCATAATTACATGTATCCGTACGATTAATTAATGTTAATTAAAGTGCTTGATGACTGTGCTGAATTACTTAACTGCTTTCTGATTACTACATCATACTTACATGTGCTTTTTAACATACTAGTCTTGTGCAGAAAATTTACTAAATGGTCCTGTATGCTTTCCTAAGTGTTGGGAATTAAAAGTGTTACAAAAAGATATATATATATATATAGGACACTATATGGAATAACTTAGCACTTTAACAGAACGGTATCTAACCGAACAACCGGACATTACTCGGAACACTAAAATATTGCATGAAACATTGTTTTTATTTTTCTAAGCTAGTTATGGTTCCCGAACACTTAAACACACTACATAATACATGTAGCACACTAAAACTCTAGACTTAACATCTAATCTTCACTAATCAAATTAATTACCATCAACAATTACAACTTAACCCCCCCCCCCCATTTGTAACCGTCCCCTAAGGACCCCACACCAAAGATTGGATGTAATCTTTCCTAAATCTCTTAAAAATCTTCTTGGGATTTGCTTGGATGTTGTTGGTACTTTGAGAGACAATGGATCCATTGGGTAATAAGCTTAAGAATTATAAGTAACCACCAACTTAAGCACCATCTTCACACCACACTCTCTTCTCTCCTCCCTCACTAGCTCTCGGCCGAACACCCCTCTTTATACACCCACCATTTTCGATTTTGTTCATCCATTTCAAGTGCTTCCCAAGGTACAAGGAGGTGGATTAAGAAGCTCGGTGATTGCGGAACTTGAAGGACCTCTACCACAAGCCTTTATCCACTCATTTTTCCCCATTGATCTCCCCTAGCTATAAGCTAGTTGTAAGCTTCTTGTTAATCCTTATTTACTTCATGTTTTTAGTGGTTAATAGATATGTCTTGATGAAATCATATGAACACTAAAAGATCATGCACTTAAACCTTGAACATAAAGCTTTACATAATATGAAAATGGATAAAACAAGATGAAATAATACTAGTATGATATTGTCTTGGTTATGTTGATGATTAGTTGTTGATTTCTTGGTAGTATGATGATAATCATCATATGGAACTTGTTAAATCATGATTGAAAACATGAGTTAACAAGTTAGGAGGTGATTAGGGGTTGTCATAAAAGAATCACCTCCATATTTAGACATGAACTTAGTGATAAAATGATTTCTTGTAAAAATAATAAACCAAGTGAACTAGTGATCTTGTAGATCTAAAACTTGTGGGTGATTTTCCTAAATAAACCAAGTTTAAAAGACAGTTTTCGAAAGATCATGATCCTTACACTATTTTGGAAATAAAGTAAGAATATGGACACTTGTGACACATGAAAATGTTGTAAATAAATATTTTTGTAAAATATGTTCACAAGTTGTGAACATCTAAAAATCCCGAGAATGAGATTTTAAATAAAGTAAACACACTTTGGAGAGTAACTAAACCCACTAAACGCCTTACCAAGTTACTACGCGTTTTTATGAAACATCAAGTTCATGTTGGTTTGTAAATGGAATAGTTTGCTCTTGGTAAATGATTGTTGATTGTTTGAATGATTTTTGGAAAAGAAAATGATATGCTTATTAGCATGGACGCCTCCATTTACAAAGGAAACTCTGGCGAAATTTTCTAAAAAATCCAACACATAGAAATTATTCTTCTAACAAGTGTTTACAAATATGTTTTAACTTTGTTTTTCAAAATAAACTTCGCCATGAGTTTTGTTACAAAAATACAAAGTATCGGAGGTTGAGGGATGAATGTATTTAGAATATATATTTTATACTAGAACACTTGTGTGGATATTTGTTTATTTTGTGAGATAGTTATATTATTCTAGGGTAAAATAATATAACTTAACAAAATACCTTGACATTAGAATTGTGTGGTACGTGATAGAAGCAATGAGTAGATAAACCGTACGTAGGATGTGTGTTATGCATGCACGAGGAACTGATCATTATCTGTACCTTATTAGGACGTGCTTGATTTCCTGATTTTTAGAGTAACTAATCTAACCGAGCAAACCAAGGTGAGTTCACACACTTTCTAAGGCATGGGATTCCCGGTGGTTGGGAATGGGTTAAAGAATTAAAACGGAACCTACATATCCTCCTTGGGTAGGATATGTACCGCCATCCTCCATGGGTAGGATGCCAATATTAATCCTGCGTATTCTCCTTGGGTAGAATACGTACGTTCGTCCTCCTTGGGTAGGACAACAACCTTAAAACTTACTAGACAAAACTCTATCATTAAGTCCCTCATTTTATATCGACTTAATCGCCGAGGCCAATGGCGAGCGGGTCATTAGTTAATAGCGCTATTAGGTTTAACAAACCTCACACCGTGCCAGTCGAACGGGCATGTACTACTGGACTATGGCAAACTGTCAATGATGATAGACGTTGACGTAGGGCACAACTTACTTTCGTTAGTAGTCAATATGGTAACGGTCTAGTGGTTCACATGGGGAAGCCCCCACTGATTATGGATATGGTTTGGGTAATAAAGAAGGAACTGGTTAATCATATTTTCAACTATGGGGTAACCCCCACGGCAAGTAAGCAAGCAAAAGACAAACCATGTTTTCGGAAACAAATTAAAACTAAACAACCAACTATGAACTCACTCAACTTTGTTGTTGACTCGTTGTTACATGCCTTACAGGTCGTTAGATGCTTACGGAACTTGCACGAGGAGGAGGTCGTTGTGGGATATGGACTGTTATGTCCCGTGCTTAACATTTGAACTTTATGAACTTATTGAACTTATGTTTTGGTTTTACGTTTTATGCTTCCGCTGTTAACTTAAAGTTGGTTACTCTCTTTTGGTCACCAATTGTACTGTGGTTGGTTTTATTTACTTAATTATGTTGTTCAAAATGATTGGTGGCTTGATCCTGGTCATGTCACGCCTCCAAGCGGTGATACTCCGCATGTGGATTTTGGGGGTGTGACTGATTGGTATCAGAGCCATTGGTTATAGTGAACTTGGTTTAAAAAAAAGCTTTTTGACAAAACCAGACTATAACCTGTACAGTGCTTAACGATCCACAACGACGCTTCACTCCACGTGCACGACTCGACGTAATAGGTGGTATGAATTATGTTTATATTGTCTTTTAGACAGTTCACATAGTGCATTAGTTAACGTGATAACTGCTATTTGAACCTTGTGTGTTTACTCTCTTCTGTCGTCCCACGCTTACGCACTTTCGCGACACTTTTCTCACTTACGTCGCTTCGTTGTGAAGATCATGAACGGACGCGGAGGACGTGGTGGTATTAACCTAACTCAAGCCCAGTTGACGGCTTTGATCAATGAATGAGTTGCTGAGGCACTCGCAGCACCTCCAGCAGGAGGTCAACCTGCACAGCCACCTGTGTACACGTTCAAAACATTCATGGATTGCCGACCTAGTACTTTCTGCGGCACAGAAGGAGCTGTAGGCCTTCTTCACTGGTTCGAGAAGATTGAGTCTGTTTTTGAGATGTGTGAATGCCCTGAAGATCGTAGGGTGAAATTTGCTACTGGAACGCTTGAAGGTGCTGCGTTAACCTGGTGGAAAGCACAGGTTCAACTACTAGGGCTGGCGGTTGCTAATGCCACCCCATGGAACGACTTCAAAGAACTAATCAAAGAAGAGTACTGTAGTCGTGACGACATCCATAAGCTAGAGGTGGAATTTTTCAATTTGAAGATGACGGGGTCTGAGATCGAGGCGTACACAAAGAGATCGAACGAATTAGCTATCTTGTGTCCCACTATGGTGGATCCTCCTATCAAGCGTATCGAGCTGTACCTTAAGGGTTTGGTGCCAGAAATTCAAAGCCACGTGACCTCAGTTAATCTTGGCACCATTCAGCAAATCATCCGGTTGGCTCATCTCTCACTGATCAGGCAGTTGAGCATAACAAGCTGCCCAAGCGTATTAACGCTACTACTACTGATGCTCCTAGTGATAACAAGTGCAAGTAGGATGGAAATTCAGGCAAGGGTTCTACTTCAGTTCAGTCTCAGTCCCAGCAGCGAAAGACTGATGACTACCAAAGTCCTGGTCAGCAATCTTCTGGTAGTCAAGGACAGGGTGGATACCGAGGGAACCACCCCAAGTGCAACTGGTGCAACAAGCATCATAGCGGGCAGTGCCACAAGGGTCGTTTTCTGAGGTGTAACAAGTTTGGTCATGAAGCCAAGGATTGCAGGAGCTCACGTCCTGCGAATCAGAATCGCCAACAACAACAATAAGCTTGTTGGGATTGAACCCTACCAGAGGAATAGATAATGAAAGCCAAAACCGGATCACAACAGTGGATTCATAATAAGCAGTTGTTTACATTAAGCTTTCCCCTTGACAGCGGTCATCTAGCATCTGATAGACTTCAAAGTACTGCTCAATATAACAACTGCTACTAAAGAACTGATGAAGTTTAAAGGCTGAAGCTCAATCTACTGACGGAATCCAAGCACTGCTGAAGAATTAAAGCACTGCCCATTCAAGGTCTGATCACCCTTTGAAGAAAGCACTGATGCTCAAACAACAGTGGTTGACTACATCAGTGGAATGAAGAATCAGTGTTTATACATCAGTGATTAGAATGCAATCAGTGTCTGTATGGTCAGTAGTTATAGAACAGTAGATAGAGTTTGTTAATTTGTTAGATGTCGCTTTCATGATGACGTCAGCTGAGATGCCTCAGTGGTTTGGTTTGCCTATAAATGTAACAGTACCCTGTACTGTTACATTCGATTGACTGAGCGAATTCTTCTCCTCATGTCTAATCCTTTCATCTTGTGCAATCAACCATAGAGTATCTGGCTGAGGGGGAGTTTAGTTTTGTAAGCATGCTTTGTAATCTTTTGATTCACTTTGTAATCTTTCGACTAGTGCAAATCATGTGTTTATCAAAACTATTTTCTTCTTTGATTGTGTTTACAAAGTTTGTTGTTCATTTCCGCTGCACTTAAACTCTATTCATTTCTATTGATTTGTTCAAATTATACAAACAAACACAATCATTGCAGCCTCAGATCCTAATAATTGGTATCAGAGCCCAGACAGTCAAATTCGATCTAACAATCAATTTGACATAAGAGTTCAGCTTAAAATTCATTGATACTAAGGTTGTTTGCATTTTATTGAAAAACAGAGTAATGAGTATGGACGTTCAAAGTTACTATTCAGATACTCTGTAAAACAACCAAGATGTCATAAGACACACAAATTTCACATAACAAGTGATCTCATGCATAAGACATCTATAGTGTTCAGATCTGAAAACATGTCTGATAACTATGGTATAATCATTTCCTTTACAAAATTGATTTCAAGTGTTAATATGAAATGTGTGTTGTTTCCATCATGTTTGATACTAAAGGTGAACCTCTGGTAAACAAAAACCTAGTTTCGTAAAAACACTAGTGTTTTTTGTTAACATGAAAGGAGGTAAATTAAAACTTTAGTTATCGAATCTTATGTGTTGAAAAACAGGTTGAGAATCCTGTTAAAAGGATCAAATCAACTTTGTTAAGAACACACTAAGAAAATCAGATGAAAAACAGACTAAATCATATGTGATGTGAGATTTGACATAAGCATATGCAAAAATGTCCAAGTCTCTCCAAACATTGCTGTAAAATGATTCTAGTCTAAGTATTTCTTCAATAAAATTCTCCTAGTAAGTATTTTAGTACTTATGAATGGGAAGGGTAAAAAGGGAAGAAGAAAAATAACAAAACTCAAAAGTGTGTTTATCTCAAAACTTTTAAAGTCAAAAGAAAAGAGTATGAATGCAAAACACTTATGAGTCCAAAATTGGGTAACAAAGTCTATAACAGGACTTTCAAAAACCTATGTGTACATGTTTCCTCATTTTTGCAATCAATTGACAAGGAAATGGTCTCAAACAGTGGTTATTACAATGTATTTCAAATCATTGACCATATTCCTAAAACTTGAGAATGATGTGACTATGAGTTTTAATTGGAAAATATACCAGAACCCTTTTTGATGTTGTTTTCAGAATAACCTTTAATTATTTTTTTGAAAAGGTTTTTCTAAATAAAACAGGATATATTATTCTCTGTTTTTTTTTTGGAATAATATACTTTGTACTTTTACTCCTTTTTGATAGTAAAAGTTTCAATTGCCTAACAGGATATAATTTCCTTATTCTTGTATGGTGTCACTATCCTTACAAATAGATCAAAAGGAAATGGTACATGTGTCAAGGTCATGTCAAACTCAAGTTTGTTTTAACACAGATCAAGGATTGATTGCTAACAAACCTCAAAATACTTGGATACTCATGTCTTAATCAAATATTATGACACAAAATGAGTAGCCATTTAGAAAGGGTTTCCATCATCTGGGGTACTAAACCACTGTCATGAACTTATAAAACCTTCAAATCTTGTAAATAATATGTGGCAAAAACCTTGAATACAAATTCCTGTAAAAACTGCAGACATATTCAACTTGACATTTTGCATCTAAAATGTAATTTGTTAAGAATAGCATTCTTGTAGATCAATAGATGCTGGACATGATATTGTGGTTAGACAAGACAAAATCATTCCCTTCATCTGAACGAACAGATGCTCAAAATTTTTGTCAAAAGTTTTTTTTCTCATTGTTGCACTTACAGTTGCTGAGTTAATGGTCTTTCATTTTCTTACCACTGTCTTACCCTTAACTACTGTTGTGCCCAAACATCTGCTTTCTAAAGTCTGTCCACTGCTGAAAGTCAACCCCTGCTCTCTCATATTCTTGATAAGCACTGTTGTTCAAAATTAGTGTTCTATCCACTGATATGCTATCCATTGATAGTAAAAATCACTCACTGTTCCATTTGTTACCGTTGTAACTACTGATGGTTGATCCATCAGTGGCTCTCAAAACAACTGTCCTCCATTATTTAACCTTTCATCAGGGGTTGGCACGTGTTTAGTTTTTAGCCATCAGATCGTTGTAACCGCTGCCACATAAGCATTCACTTTTTCCCTAAATAAAACCCTGACCAAAACCCCAAACAGGGTTTCACTGTCGAATTAAATTCCAAAAATTCTCTTCTCAAAACAGTTTCCCACTCTTCATCACAAATCATTCTTTGATCTTCTTCATCAAAATGACGAAATCCAAATCAAAATCAAAATCATCTTCATCCTCTGCTTCTAAAGACGCCACTCAAATGGCCGCTGAACCCATTGAAATCCCATACAAATCCCCTCACAATTACTTGGGTCTACTCACAAAACCCACTTCCACCAACACCTTCGATTCAATCATCGACAGCTTATCTGCATCAAAGTACAAAACTTTGCTAATAGCAGATGCTCCCATTTACCAACAAACCTAGAGAGAGTTCTGGAAAAATGCTACTCTTGAAAAACAAGAAGACATTGTCATAGCCATTAACTCCTCTATACAGGGTAAAGCGATTCAAATTACTCCACAATCAATCTCAGAAGTCTGTAAAACTTCTTTTTCTAAAACCGAGTTGAAAACTGATTTCTTGAACAGGGGGTATGCAGAACAACCAAAAAGAGATACCTTACAAAAAGGCTATTTCCCTTCTGCACCTAGGTTTTTATTTCACACTCTTTTGATGTGTGTTTCAAATAAAACAACTGCTTTTAACGAAATACCATTAAAGATTCAATGCCTGGGTTATGCTATTTTAAACAATGAAAATTTTAACTATTCCCAGGAGATCTTTAATGACTTGGTCAAAAATATTGACAGCAAATCATTTCTGCTCTTTCCAAGGTTTCTAAGTTACTATTTCAAACAAAAATTTGGAAATGAAGATGAAAATTTGCTCAAACAAGGTGTTTATTTTCAAATAAATGGTTTAATACCTGAAACATTCTCTAGAATGTTAACACCTTCAAAAACAAAAGCAGAGGTGCCTGAGCAGAATTTAGCAGATAACACTGCTCCTCAGGTATCGGCTGCTGAGCCCACTGCTCCAGGTGATCATAGCATCACAACCACTGCTTTGAAACCCACACCTGCCATTACCAAAAAGACCAAAAAGAAAACATCCAGAAATCACCCCAAACCCAAAACAAAGGCACCTCTGGAAGATGAGATCCCAGAGCCACTGCCAGTGACAACAAAAATGTCACCTATAACCACTGCTGCTACTTCCTCACAGCAGATGGAAGAAAGATCTCCACCTTTGCCTCAAACTCCTCCTGTATCCTCACAAAAGGATCAGGTTGTAAACACAGGGACCCCACAATATGAAGCTCTGGACCCAATTGGATCCATCTTCCTCAGTCCTGATCCCAAGGACATGTCTCTTTCAACACTCATATCTTCACCCCTTTCATTACCACAAACAATATTACCCTTGTTGCATGCAGTTGATGTAGTTCAAACACAAACCAGTTCCTCTCAATCACATATCACTGAGAGTACACTCCCACAAGTGACTGGGTCTGATACTTATACCTCTGCTATCCCAGCAACAATTGAGGAGGTTACACTGCAGGGATTACAAGTAATTCCTGACAGTAGTTCAAGTGGAGCAGCCACTACAAATGTTGAACCCACTAGTTTACATTTGGACAATGGTTACATTCATAAGACTCCCTTGAAGGCAATTCCTTCCATAGCACCTCACCAGTGAGTTTGTTATGCCCACTGGTACCTTTAAAAGGCTATCAAGTGCTAAAGGAAGAAGACCCCAGTACCAAGAACAAGGGGCATCAATGAATGACTTTTGGGATTCATTTCCTAAGTCACACATTGGTACAACCACTGCTGGTGGGGAATCAGATGATCCCATTAACTTGGGTGATGATTTAAAATATCAGGAATTGACGGGCAGAGTTGAACATCTTGAAACATCAGTTGCTGAGATAATGGATATGGTGTAACAGCTGTTAAAAGCTCAAAAGGCACAATCCACTGCTGTTCCAGCTCAAGCACCTGCACAACCTGCACTTGCTGCAAATGAGCTATGGAGTGTATTCAAACCCCTGCTTGAAAAACAAAAACCAATGGCTGATCAGCAACATGCAATACATGTACAAATGCTGACAAACATGGTGGAGTCAAGGTTCAAAAATACTCAAGCTGACATCAAAGCTATTAAGGCTCACATACAAAGCACCACTAGAAAAGTTCCTCCCACTATCCACTTCATGAATAACCCCTTTCCAGATAATGCCAAAAAGGGGGAGAAAATCAGATGGAAGAAGAAGGGAATTGAGGATGGTGTTTATATTGAACCTGAAAAAGATAAAGCTGTTGTATCAACAATCACCACTTCAACACACCCCACTTCACCACACACCATTAAAACCACTGTCCTACCACCATCATCATCTATGATCACATCACCACCACCAAAACCAAACTCACCACCAAAAACAGCCACCCCATCATCTCCTCCTGCCAAAAAGCAGAAGACAACAGATGTTACAACATCTGTTGTAATGACAACAGTGGTTGAAACACCAGTTGTTTCAACAACTGTTAGTCAGTCACTTTCCACCACTCAAACCACTACCACTTCAACCACATCATCAACTACCAAATCACCACCTGCTCAAAAGCAGAAGACAACTACTGACACATCAGTAGTTGTAATGACAACAGAGGTTGAAACACCAGTTGTTTCAACAGTAGTTAGTCAATCATCTACCACTGCTCTCACCATTCCTACATCACAACCAAAATTCCCTTCACCCATAAAGCTTTACATAAGAAAAAGGAAAACAACTCAACCAAATGAGGACAAATATGATCCTATTGCTGCAAAATATCCACTGGAACTGGAAGCTGTAAAAAATGAGATGAGACAATTCTACACCAAGGATGACCCTTCAAAAAGAAGATTTCCTTCTCTCATAGGCTTCATAGTCCTAGAAAATATGGATGAATATCTCCAGATCAAAGCAAGGCAGGCTAAGATACGAGCCAAACTTGAAAGTGAAGATCAAAGTGATAAAGCCATTTCTGAAAAAATGGAATTTTTGCTCACTAAAGTCAAACAGATGGAAGTCTATGCACAAGATCTGAGCAAAGAAATGCCAACTTTACCACCCAAAGCAGATCTACAAAAAGAAATGAGAAAAGAATATCTTGCATACATCATGAAAGAAAAATTCTATCCAGCTGAAGAAAAACAGTTTGAAGAATGGCCAATAGTTGCATTAAAGCATGAGGCAAACAGAATTGAAAGAATCAAAAATGATCCAAGCA
Organism: Helianthus annuus; assembly: GCF_002127325.2. NCBI lineage: Eukaryota > Viridiplantae > Streptophyta > Magnoliopsida > Asterales > Asteraceae > Helianthus > Helianthus annuus. The sequence goes on along the minus strand of NC_035448.2, from coordinate 101,267,385 downwards.
AGAAGAGGACAGCTCCAAACTGGAACAAATACAAAAAGCTCATTGCTGACCTTACATCTGAGTATAAAAGAAAGAAGCAGGAGCTGGTGGATGCAAAGGTGGATACTGCCACAGCCATAGCAAAATGGACAAAGCAGTATACCGATGAGGCTTATGAAAGGCTGAAGAAAAGGAGGATGACAGATTCTGACACTCCAAAGAAGCATGTCTACAAAAGGCCAGAACAGAAGATTAGTGCTCCTAAACCACTGATCACATCAGCAGATACCCCTATCCTTGTGATAAACCAAGAAAAAGGAAACTTGGTGACCAGTGAAGAAGAAAAAGAAAAGGAAGCTGAGTACTTTACAAAAGGCATCAAGAAAATGGATCTAAAAGAAGATAGCTCAGTGAAACTTCAAAACCTTTTTAAAAAAGGTATTAACCAAACCTGCATCACCAAACACTTCAGCAGACATGACAGCCATTGAGCTAGATCAAAAGAAGAGACAAGAGCAGATTGAAAAAGAGACTGCAGAAGATATAGCTGCAGCAAATGATGTCATAAAAATGGCCTTCAAACAAATGTCTGCTGAAAGTTCACAACCTTTCACAAGGCCAATATCTCCAAACTCATCAGTTAATAAATCTCTCCCAAGAAACCCATTGGGTTCAAAAGTACTAAAATGGATGTTTGATCAAAATACTCATGTATTGACCCTGTTCAGATCCAATGGTGAAGTGAAGTACATATCAAGGAAACAAGCACTAGGCCTTGAGGTTGAAGATCTACAGGATCCTTGAACTTACACTGTGCAGGGATGAGGATGACTCAAGTTCCAAGGACTTTGAAGTGGAATTTAAAAGACAAGTTAGGGAACTTTTGATGAGAAATAAAAATCCAGAATAATGAAGGGTTTTGGCATTATCTGTTCCAGGGGGAGATTGTTGGGATTGAACCCTACCAGAGGAACAGATAATGAAAGCCAAAACCGGATCACAACAGTGGATTCATAATAAGCAGCTGTTTACATTAAGCTTTCCCCTTGACAGCGGTCATCTAGCATCTGATAGACTTCAAAGTACTGCTCAATATAACAACTGCTACTAAAGAACTGATGAAGTTTAAAGGCTGAAGCTCAATCTACTGACGGAATCCAAGCACTGCTGAAGAATTAAAGCACTGCCCATTCAAGGTCTGATCACCCTTTGAAGAAAGCACTGATGCTCAAACAACAGTGGTTGACTACATCAGTGGAATGAAGAATCAGTGTTTATACATCAGTGATTAGAATGCAATCAGTGTCTGTATGGTCAGTAGTTATAGAACAGTAGATAGAGTTTGTTAATTTGTTAGATGTCGCTTTCATGATGACGTCAGCTGAGATGCCTCAGTGGTTTGGTTTGCCTATAAATGTAACAGTACCCTGTACTGTTACATTCGATTGACTGAGCGAATTCTTCTCCTCATGTCTAATCCTTTCATCTTGTGCAATCAACCATAGAGTATCTGGCTGAGGGGGAGTTTAGTTTTGTAAGCATGCTTTGTAATCTTTTGATTCACTTTGTAATCTTTCGACTAATGCAAATCATGTGTTTATCAAAACTATTTTCTTCTTTGATTGTGTTTACAAAGTTTGTTGTTCATTTCCGCTGCACTTAAACTCTATTCATTTCTGTTGATTTGTTCAAATTATACAAACAAACACAATCATGACAGCCTCAGATCCTAACAAAGCTCCACAGCACCACCAGCAGCAGCAACAGCAGGGCAATAAAGGATGTTTTCAGTGTGGCGCTGAAGGCCACTTTAAGAGGAACTGTCCTCAGCTGAACCAGAATCAGAACAACAACAACCAAGGAAACGGGAACAACAATGGAGGCAACAACAGGGGTAACAATAATGGCAATGGCGCCCGAGGTCGTGCCTTCATGATTGGTCAGGGTGATGCAAGGAACGATCCCAACGTTGTGATGGGTAAGTTTCTTCTAGACGACTTCTTTGTTACTGTTTTTATTTGATTTGGGTGCCGATACTAGTTATGTGTCCTTAAAAGTTAGCCAAATGCTTAAGCGCACTCCAACACTTCTGAACACCAAACACACGGTAGAACTAGCAAACGGTAAAAGTCTTGAAGCCACACACATAGTTAAGGGCTGTAACCTCGTCCTAGCTGGTCAGACCTTCTCTATCGATCTTATTCCTATCGTTCTGGGTAGTTTTGACGTTGTTATTGGGATGGATTGGTTATCTCATCAGCAAGCGGAAATTCTTTGCAACGAGAAGATTATCCGCATCCCTCGTTCTGGTAAAGAACCCCTCGTAATTCGTGGCGACAAGAGTGGTGCTGTTGTGGGCATCATCTCTTTCCTTAAGGCCCATAAGTGGTTGCAAAAGGGCCACACTGCTATTCTAGCCCTCGTTTCTGATACATCCTCGGAAGAAAGGAAGATAGAAGACATACCTATTGTATGTGATTTTCCTGAGGTATTTCCTGAGGAATTAGCTGGTCTTCCGCCTCATCGTCAAGTTGAATTTCAAATCGAGCTCGCTCTTGGAGCAACGCCCGTAGCTCGAGCACCTTATCGTCTAGCTCCATCAGAACTTGAAGAACTGTCCACGCAACTAGAAGAACTCTTGGAAAAGGGTTTCATACGTCCTAGCTCTTCGCCTTGGGGAGCTCCAGTGTTATTCGTGAAGAAGAAAGACGGTACCTTCAGAATGTGTATCGACTACCGCGAACTCAACAAGGTGACCGTGAAGAATCGTTATCCTCTTCCACGCATTGATGACTTATTCGACCAGTTGCAAGGGTCGAGTTTCTACTCAAAGATTGACCTGAGGTCGGGCTACCATCAACTGAGAGTCCGAGATGAGGACGTCTCTAAAACAACATTTAGAACTCGTTATGGGCATTACGAGTTCCTGGTTATGCCCTTTGGATTAACGAATGCACTTGCAGTTTTCATGGATCTCATGAACAGAGTGTGCAAGCCTTACCTGGATAAGTTTGTCATAGTATTCATCGACGACATCCTGATCTATTCTAAGAGTCAGGAGGAACACGAACTGTTAGTGCATTTACGTCTATCGCCTTCGTCAATCCGAGCCGTAGCGAGAAACCGAAGAAAACAAGCTTATATTGTAATAATTAGATAGAATTAGCAAGGTGGCATTTTGGTAATTAATGAGAAGTCTCATTAATTCCAAGGCCTATAAATAGGGATGTTATGTCATAATTTTAGGACTTTTGCACATTTAAAGTTTAGAGAGCTCTAGATCTAGAGAGAGAGTCTAGAGAGAGAAAGTGGTTCAAGGTGCTTGTTCTTGTTTGATTTCTAATAGAATCACGTTTATTTTACATCATGTGGTGTTAGGTCACGTTCATGTACGGTTTCCGCACGTCACACGTTCGTTTCACAATCGTTTCGGAGTTAAAATCGGTCCTACACGAACGACACCTGAGACTTATTTTGGAACTTCTTCGAACAGAGCAGTTGTATGCCAAATTTTCAAAATGTGACTTCTGGCTTCGCGAAGTCCACTTTCTAAGCCATGTGGTAAACAAGGATGGGATTAATGTTGATCCATCCAAGGTCGACTCAATCAAGAACTGGCCTGCACCCCGTACACCAACAGAAATCCGCCAATTCTTGGGTTTGGCAGGATATTACAGAAGGTTTATCAAGGATTTCTCAAAGATTGCGCAACCTCTCTCTTCACTGACTCAGAAGGGTGTCACCTATCGTTGGGGTGATGCACAGGAGTCCGCATTTCAGCACTTAAAAGACAGAATTTGTAGCGCGCCTATCCTCTCATTGCCTGAAGGCACAGATGATTTTGTGGTTTATTGCGACGCTTCCATCCAAGGACTTGGTTGCGTGTTGATGCAACATGACAAGGTCATTGCCTACGCATCACGCCAACTTAAAGTTCACAAAAGGAACTACACTACGCACGACTTGGAATTGGGAGCAGTTGTTTTCGCACTTAAGATATGGAGACATTACCTGTACGGTACCAAGTGCACCATTTACACCGATCACAGGAGTCTCGAGCATATCTTCAAGAAAAAGGAATTAAACATGCGACAACGTCGATGGGTCGAACTCTTGAATGATTACGAATGTGCGATCAAGTATCATCCGGGCAAAGCCAATGTTGTGGCCGACGCCCTCAGTCGAAAGGATACTATACCTAAGCATGTACGTGCGTTACAGCTTACCATTCACTCTAGCCTTCCCGCTCAGATACGAGATGCTTAGGTTGCAACGTTGAAAGCAGAGAACATCAGGGCTGAGTCCTTACGAGGATCGTGGCAGCGGCTAGAACAAAAGGAAGACGGCGCCTACTATGTAACAGGGCGCATCTGGGTCCCACTTTACAGAAACTTACGCGAACTTGTGATGGATGAAGCACACAAGTCTCGTTACTCAGTACATCCTGGTTCGGATAAGATGTACCACGATCTAAAGACTACATACTAGTGGCCTGGTATGAAAGCCAACATAGCAACCTACGTCAGTAAATGTTTGACTTGTGCGAGGGTCAAGACTGAATATCAGAAACCATCAGGCCTACTCCAACAACCAGAGATACCTAAATGGAAATGGGAGCAAATTTCCATGGATTTCGTTACTGGCCTGCCTAGATCTCAACGCAGAAACGATACCATTTGGGTGATCGTGGATCGACTGACCAAGTCTGCACATTTTCTAGCTATCAAGGAAACAAATAAGTTTTCTACTCTAGCAGACGTATACCTAAAGGAAGTAGTATCAAGGCACAGAGTGCCAACCTCCATCATTTCTGATCGTGACTCGCGTTTTACATCCGAATTGTGGCAAGCTATGCGCAAGTCCTTTGGTTCTCGATTAGACATGAGCACGGCATATCATCCACAGACGGATGGGCGATCTGAATGCACCATCCAAACCCTTGAAGACATGCTTCGGCATGTGTAATCGACTTTGGAAATGGCTGGGAAAAATGTAGGATCGTGTACGGACCCGAACGAGTCGTTCAGAGGAGTTTTGATCAGTTTTAGAGGCGGAAACTAAGAAACTGACTTAGAAACAGCTAGCAATTCGCTTTAAACACACTTCTGATTGATATATAACAGATTACATGCAAAAGGAAAACCGGCAGCACCTCGGTATCCAAAATCCGAATTGATCAAACTGATTTCGCTCGAACTACCTATGACCTATATATAGTGTTCTGATTCCACTTGAACATGCTCAAGCGGAATCACCATTCAAGCGAAATCTCTACATTTGCTCACTCAAGCGGAATTAACACCTTCTGATTTCGCTTGAACACTCTCAAGCGAAATCACATACAATTGCACTTTCAAGCGAAATCATCTATAAATCCTCCTATTTCTCGATCTATGTGCCCTGATCTAATCATTCTAGAATAAGACTCGATACAAGACGAAGTCGAAAGATGCATGCACTAACAAAAAACACCTCCCGTTAGTGGAGTTTTCATATAACAACAGTTACCACACCAGTATCCAGGCCGCGCCGTTCGAGGCATTGTACGGACGGAAGTGCCGATCACCTCTTTGTTGGGCAGAGATTGGCGACAGTCAAATCACTGGCCCAGAACTTGTAGTAGATACAACCGAGAGGATTGCTCAGATACGACAACGAATGGCGGCAGCTCGTGACCGTCAGAAAAGCTATGCTGATAAGCGAAGGAAACCACTCGAGTTCCAGGTTGGAGATCGAGTGCTACTTAAAGTCTCACCTTGGAAGGGTGTGGTTCGTTTTGGCAAACGAGGCAAACTCAACCCGCGATATGTTGGACCCTTCGAAATCATTGAGAAAATTGGCAAGGTGGCCTATAAGCTGAATCTACCGGTAGAACTCAGCGGAGTTCACAATGTTTTCCATGTGTCGAATCTGAAGAAGTGACTGTCAGATGAGACCCTCATAGTTCCTCTCAAGGAGCTCACTATCGACGATCAGCTACGATTCATCGAGGGACCAGAAAAGATTACTGATCGAGATGTTAAGGACCTCAAGCGTACCAGAATACCTCTTGTCCGAGTTCGTTAGGATTCCCGTCGTGGCCCAGAGTTTACCTGGGAACGAGAAGACCAAATGAAACTCAAGTATCCCCAGTTGTTTAAGAAAAGTGCAACCACTACTGAGGCTGAAGCTACTGCAGAATTTCGGGACGAAATTCCAAACCAACGGGGGGATGATGTGACACCCCAGGAAACTACGCAACTTAACTAGCTCCCTCAGTAACCACGCGCTAAATTTCGAGACGAAATTTTCTTAACAAGGGGAGAATGTGACAACCCTCATAATTACATGTATTCGTACGATTAATTAATGTTAATTAAAGTGCTTGATGACTGTGCTGAATTACTTAACTGCTTTCTGATTACTACATTATACTTACATGTGCTTTTTAACATACTAGTCTTGTGCAGAAAATTCACTAAATGGTCATGTATGCTTTCCTAAGTGTTGGGAATTAAAAGTGTTACAAAAAGATATGTAGGACACTATATGGAATAACTTAGCACTTTAACAGAACGGTATCTAACCAAACAACCGGACATTACGCGGAACACTAAAATATTGCAAGAAACATTGTTTTTATTTTTCTAACCTAGTTATGGTTCCCGAACACTTAAACACACTACATAATACATGTAACACACTAAAACTCTAGACTTAACATCTAACCTTCACTAATCAAATTAATTACCATCAACAATTACAACTTACCCCCCCCCCCATTTGTAACTGTCCCCTAGGGACCCAACACAAAAGATTGGATGTAATCATTCCTAAATCTCTTAAAAATCTTCTTGGGATTTGCTTGGATGTTATTGGTACTTTGAGAGACAATGGATCCATTGGGTAATAAGCTTAAGAATTATAAGTAACCACCAACTTAAGCACCATCTTCACACCACACTCTCTTCTCTCCTCCCTCACTAGCTCTCGGCCGAACACCCCTCTTTATACACCCACCATTTTTTATTTTGTTCATCCATTTCAAGTGCTTCCCAAGGTGCAAGGAGGTGGATTAAGAAGCTCGGTGATTGCGGAACTTGAAGGACCTCTACCACAAACCTTTATCCACTCATTTTTCCCCATTGATCTCCCCTAGCTATAAGCTAGTTGTAAGCTTCTTGTTAATCCTTATTTACTTCATGTTTTTAGTGGTTAATAGATATGTCTTGATGAAATCATATGAACAATAAAAGATCATGCACTTAAACCTTGAACATAGTGATCTTGTAGATCTAAAACTAATAATAAACCAAGTGAACTAGTGATCTTGTAGATCTAAAACTAGTGGGTGATTTTCCTAATTAAACCAAGTTTAAAAGACGGTTTTCGAAAGATCATGATCCTTACACTATTTTGGAAATAAAGTAAGAATATGGACACTAGTAACACATGAAAATGTTTTAAATAAATATTTTTGTAAAATATGTTCACAAGTTGTGAACAACTAAAAATCCCAAGAATGAGATTTTAAATAAAGTAAACACACTTTGGAGAGTAACTAAACCCACTAAACGCCTTACCAAGTTACTACGCGTTTTTATGAAACATCAAGTTCATGTTGGTTTGTAAATGGAATAGTTTGCTCTTGGTAAATGATTGTTAATTGTTTGAATGATTTTTGGAAAAGAAAATGATATGCTTATTAGCATGGACGCCTCCATTTACAAAGGAAACTCTTGCGAAATTTTCTAAAAATTCCAACACATAGAAATTATTCTTCTAACAAGTGTTTACAAATATGTTTTAACTTTGTTTTTCAAAATAAACTTCGCCATGAGTTTTGTTACAAAAATACAAAGTATCGGAGGTTGAGAGATGAATATATTTAGAATATATATTTTATACTAGAACACTTGTGTGGATATTTGTTTATTTTGTGAGATAGTTGTCACACCCTGGCTTTGCGGAAGCGTGGTTAATTTGGTGTGACTTCTTAATACCATAGCTTAATCATAACAAGCTATATGAATTAAAATATGCAAGATCATCCATTAAAAATAAAATAGTAAAACATTGTCTTAACGGGTTAACACCCAACAACCATAACTTTGTCTAAACATTACAAATGCAAACTTAAAGTAAACATGGTTCAGGGACTGTGACTTGTCCAGGAAAGAGTCACAAGCCTCGAACCCTGGATGACCTCGGGCTTAATGCAGCGGAAAACAAGCCATACCGCGCCAGATCGTTAGTTTCCTGAAATACATGTAAGTTGAAAAATCAACAATAATGTTGAGCGAGTTCATGCGATAGTGAGTAAATAAACCTTTATCTTTATCAAAACCCTGGTATGTAGCAAATAAGGAAAAAGAGATCACCAATGGTTTGCAAGGCCATTGATATGTGTGAAGTGCAAGTAGGGATGACTCAAACCTAGCGGATTTATGCGTCGGGCACTAAGTCACCCCGAGGTCCGTTCAGCTGGACCTGGGGCTGGGCTCGCTACACCCAGATAGATCTACCGCTCCTGTCCCTCGGTCCTACTACGAGGATTAATGGCCTCAAGTTGCGCCTACCCACTCACATGATCTAAGTAGTAACCCTCCTTACGCTAACCATACCATGTATCAAGTATTCATAATCATAGTAACATGTATTTCACCCCCGCAGTTTATAAAACTGAAAACAGTTAAGAGAAAAGGGGGACATGAACTCACAGTGAGTGCGTCACAATACCAAGTAATCCAAATATCCAACTGCTGCGCAACGACCTACATGTGCTAATTCTATTAGACGGATGGCCGTGCCTTAGCTTTATAGTTTAATTTTTCGGGAAACGGTTAGACAACCGTTCCGTGTATATACTTGGTAGAAAATCTCCTTCCCAAGGATGGGGGATTTAATACATGCGTGTTTATAATGTTAAGTCTCACTTAATATATTTTATTTCTCATTCCAAAATATAATTATTTTTCTCAAAAATAATATATTTTCTCTTCGCATAATACTTTCCAAAATAATACGTTGACAATATCCGCATTTATGAATATTTCCGAATAAGGCGTAAGTTACGTTTTGGCGATTAAGTGGTAATAGTAATTACCATTGTAACTTATATGTTTGTCGTAAAGGCGTTGGTATTATTTTGAATTCGACAAAGTTAGTAAATATTATTTTTACTCTAAAAATAATATTTATACATTTTCACAAAATAATCATAAACAGTGTTGTGAAAAATATATTTACCGAATATATATTTATCACGTTTATTTTTGTGAAAATCCCACCTCCGAATATTTGTGATAAAGTCATGGCGAAATATATTTTGTAAACATTTCAAAAATAACTCTAACACTTGTAAATAATTTCTAAGTGTTAGATTTTAGAAAAATTTCGCCAGAGTTTCCCCTGTAACTGGAGGTGGCCACGCTTTCAAGCGTATCATTTTCTTTTACAAATCATTTTAACACTTCTTTTAAATCAACCAATCAATTTCCAACACATTACACAAGTTTCAACACTTCAAACTTGTAGACTAGTATGTAAAATCGCATTATTACATGAACTTGTAGTTTTTCTAAAACTATTGTGTAGATCTCGTTATATTTAGTGGATCTATGTATATAATAGTTTAGTCTTGTAAAAACCCCGTTTTTGGAACAAATCACTCTTTACAACTTCCCGACAACTTTTATAAAAATTGTTATTTTGTCGGATCTTTCGTTTCACAAGTGTTTATACACTTGTAGTTTGTAAAAATCATATTTGTTAACATGTCATCCAACTTTTATAAAACATGATTTTCTCGACATTTGGTTCTATGAATATACCACTTGTACATACGTAGATCGGCTCGTTTTAAATACTATTTTACAAGTCAAAATACTTTTACACAAGTTCATGTTTCTCGTGTGGTGGAGTTTCACCTTTTAACCCTTGTACCAAAAGAAACAAGTGTATGTCAAGATTCATGATCTTAACAAAGTCGGGTTAAACGATGATAAGAGCCACCACAACGTAGATCGGGCCTCAATAACCAACATATTCGATTACTACAACTTTTACACAAGACATGACCTTTTATCCAACGATATTCGAGTTTTAGTAGTCTTTAAAGATTCAAAACGCATGTTTCCAACTTTTAACCGTTAAAAATCATATTAACCACTTTAGATACGATCAAGAGCGAGTTTTAAACATTATACCTCTAGCTCGGGGCTAGGGAAGAATCTAGTCGGAAATGGCGTGGATAAAAGCAAATGAACGAGGTCCTTCAACTTCCGCTTGCTTCAAGCTTCCTCGTACGTGACCCGAATGCCTTGTATAAGCTTGGAACTTGCAAGATGAAAACCGAAATGGATGGATGGATGTGAGGAGCTCTCGGCCGAGAATAGGGAGCAAGAGAGAGTGAGAGTTGGGTGTTGGTGAATTGGTGACAAATCTTGTGGGTTATGTGTGCATTTTATAGACAAAACTTGGTTCATCGTCCAACGGATTTTTATGCTCTCTAGATATCCACAACCAAAAATAAAATATCAAAAAGTTGTACTCCTAGTTCCATTAGGATGGAACCGGCCCAAAAAAGGGGGGGTATCCGGTTGGATCTTGATTGTTCAGTTAGAGTTTAGTTAAGTTAAGTTGGTTACTTTAGGGATTAACCCCGTTAGTTGCATGACGCGTTATAAAGCGGGTGTTAGGGTAATCAGGGACCCTAACTGGCTCAGGAAAAGACCAATAATATTTTTGGCAATATTTTTATGTTCCGGGTATAGTCCGGTTGTTCGGTTGGATAGTAATCCGTTAAAGTGCTTAAGTAATCCTTTAAGCGTCGTAAATAATATTTTTAGCGACACAATTTATTCTGCAAAGTGTCAGGAATATTTCCTCATATTTTGGCACTTTATTAATTAGCTAGAAGCTAGTATGTTGACAAAAGTGCTGTGTTTCGTGCTTAGAGTACGTTTTAGGCACATCCAATCTCTGTATCTTATTCCTAGAGACGCGGTTATACAACCCTTGTATCCCTACACACACTATGGGTGTAGTAAAATATTTCTGGCTCATTCAGGCCTTTAGAGGCAGTGTCTGCCTGATGCTGGCTATATCAGCATGCCAAATAGGTTATCCGTTCAAATGCTACTGTGCTTTTGTGCATCATGTTTGTCACTAGAGTTCAGTAAGTAACAATGTAGTGACGGAAAAATCAAAGTATGATGCAGATATGTACAAGTATCAACAATCAAGTAGCAATTTATCAGAAATCTCAGTTAAGCACAGTAATTAGGCAACAATTAATAGTTAATTAAGTCGTACGGATACCTGGTTTAGTGAGGGTTGTCACATTCTCCCCCCGTTAAATAAATTTCGTCCCGAAATTTTTAAATTCTGCTTGTAGAAGCAGGGTTCTCAGGAAATAAGTGGGGGTATTTTTCCTTCATTCGGTCTTCATGCTCCCAGGTGAACTCAGGACCATGTCTAGCATTACAGCGAACCTTGACGAGTTTGACACTGCTCCGGCGGGTCTTGTTCTCTTTCCAATCCGTGACCTCGACAGGTTCTTCAACGAAGTGGAGCGTGTCATCAATATGAATTTCGTCGGTAGGAATGGCCACGTTAACTTGAGTTGGACTTCTCTTCAAATTGGATACATGAAATGTATCGTGAACATTATTCAGTTCGGCAGGTAGATCCAACTTGTATGCTACGGTCCCAATTCTTTCCAAAACCTTGAAAGGACCAATGTAGCGCGGATTCAACTTCCCACGCTTCCCAAAGCGTGCCACACCCTTCCAGGGTGATACCTTCAACAAAACCATATCCCCAACCTCAAACTCCTGAGGTTTCCTTTTCAGATCTGCGTAGGTCTTCTGACGGTCACGAGCCGCTCTCATGCGATCTCGGATTTGCGCGATCTTATCTGTAGTTTCCTGAACTACATCGGGACCTACCAATTGTCTATCACCTGCGTCAGACCAACAGAGCGGCGACCTGCACTTGCGCCCATATAAAGCTTCGAATGGCGCGGCACCAATACTGGTGTGGTAGCTGTTGTTGTATGAAAACTCAACCAGGGGTAAGTGCTTATCCCAGCTACCGCCTAAATCCATCACACATGCTCTCAGCATGTCCTCCAACGTCTGAATCGTCCGCTCACTTTGTCCGTCGGTCTGCGGGTGAAAGGCAGTGCTCATATTCAGCTTTGAGCCAAAAGCTTCCTGGAAGGATTGCCATATCCTCGATACGAACCTTCCGTCTCTATCAGAAATAATCGAGAGGGGTACTCCATGGCGTGTAACAATCTCTCTCATGTAAATTTCGGCCAGTTTGCTTGTATTATCCTTCTCGCGGATAGGTAAGAAGTGTGCTGACTTCGTTAAGCGATCCACTATCACCCAGATAGTGTCATGGCCTTTTGGCGTTCTTGGCAACTTCGTAATAAAATCCATGGAGATTTCTTCCCACTTCCACTGGGGAATTTTTGGTTGCTGCAGAAGTCCCGAAGGCTTCTGGTATTCCGCCTTAACTTTGGCGCAAGTTAAACATTTGCTCACGTAAATAGCAACATCGCCTTTCATCCTAGGCCACCAGTAATAATCCTTAAGATCCTGGTACATCTTATCCGCTCCAGGGTGGATAGAGTACCGCGACTTGTGAGCTTCATCAAAGATAACCTCTCTTAAACCACCAAACAGAGGAACCCAAATCCTTTTCTCAAAACACAACGTTCCTTCCCTTTTTGGCACCAAAATCTTCTCCATCCCACGGAGATATTCTTCCTCAAGGTTTCCCTCCTTGAGAGCTTCCTTCTGTGCTGCACGAACGCGCGAGGAAAGGTCGGTTTGAATTATCATTTCCATAGCCCTAACCCTTATGGGCTTGATTCTCTCCTTACGACTTAGGGCATCAGCGACCACATTCGCCTTCCCTGGATGATACTTGATCTCGCAGTCGTAATCGTTCAACAACTCGACCCATCGCCTTTGCCTCATATTCAACTCCTTCTGGTTGAATATATGCTGGAGGCTCTTGTGATCTGTGAAAATCGTACACTTTGTACCGTAAAGGTAGTGTCTCCAGATCTTTAAGGCAAAAAACCACTGCGCCTAGCTCCAAATCATGAGTGGTATAGTTCTTTTCGTGCACTTTCAGCTGGCGTGATGCGTAGGCGATAACCTTTTGACGTTGCATCAACACACAACCCAATCCTTGACGCGATGCGTCGCAGTATACCACGAAATCGTCAGTACCTTCTGGCAGAGCTAAGATTGGCGCGTTGCAAAGCTTGTCTTTCAATATCTGAAACGCCTCATCCTGTTTGATTCCCCAATCAAACTTCTTATCCTTCTGCGTGAGGAGTGTCAACAGTTGAGCGATCTTTGAAAAGTTCTCGATGAACCTTCGATAATAGCCAGCCAAACCCAAGAATTGCCGAATCTCAGTTGGCGTCTTTGGCGTTTCCCAATCTTTGATCGCCTCGATCTTGGTGGGATCCACGTGGATTCCATCTCCATTCACCACGTGCCCAAGGAATTGCACTTCTCTTAGCCAAAACTCACACTTAGAGAATTTGGCGTACAACTGTTCCTTCTTTAGCAGCTCCAGAATGGCTCCAAGATGCTGCTCGTGCTCAGCCTTTGTCTTCGAATAAATCAGGATGTCATCGATGAATACAATCACAAACTTATCCAGGTATGGCTTACAAACTCGGTTCATCAAATCCATGAACACGGCAGGTGCGTTTGTCAACCCAAACGGCATAACGAGGAACTCGTAGTGTCCATATCGAGTTCTGAAGGCTGTCTTCGGGATACTCTCCTCCTGTATCTGTAGCTGATGGTATCCAGATCGAAGATCGATCTTTGAATAGAAGCTCGAACCTTGAAGTTGGTCGAACAGATCATCGATTCTTGGCAGGGGATACCTATTCTTGATCGTCAGCTTGTTCAACTCTCTGTAGTCAATGCATATACGGAAACTGTCGTATTTCTTCTTCACAAACAAAACTGGAGCTCCCCAAGGCGAGAAGCTTGGTCGGATAAAACCCTTGTCTAACAACTCTTGAAGTTGTGTCGACAGTTCTTGCATCTCAGACGGAGCAAGTCTGTAAGGTGTCTTAGCCACAGGCGCGGCGCCTGGAACTAAGTCGATGCGAAACTCCACTTGCCTTTGGGGTGGCAAGCCAGGCAAGTCTTCTGGAAAGACTTCTGGGTATTCCCTCACGACATGGATGTCTTCGATCTTCGGCTCAGCAGCCTTTTTTATCCACAATGTGTGCTAGAAAAGCGACACATCCTTTCTGCAAACACTTTCTCGCTTTCAGGCATCTAATCATCCTTAACGGCGTCTCACGCTTCTCCCTATGAACAACAATGGTCTCACCATCATCGGTCGGGATACGAATAACCTTCTCGTGACAAACTATCTCTGCCTTGTTATTCGATAACCAATCCATCCCTACTACTACGCCGAAGCTTTCCAACTGGACTGGTAGTAGATCGAGAGCAAACTCACGCTCTCCCAACTCGATTACGCAACCTCGAGTTGCCTCGTTAGTTTCTACTAACTTCCCATTCGCCAATTCAATTGAGTATCTAATTTACTAGCAGTTAAACCAAGCATATTCTTAAATTCTAATGATACGAAGCTATAATCGGCACCAGTTTCACACAAGATAGATGCGAAAGTTTTGGTTGTTAAAGAACGTACCAGTAATCATGCCTGGATCCTGGCATGCTTCACAAACTCCGATGCTGGGTGTTCTCTCACGGCCTTGTTTCAATTCCGGGCATTCTCTCTTAAGATGTCCAATGTCCCCACAATGGAAGCATCCTAGCACTCGGCCATTTCCTTTCCTGCTTCCACCCTGAGCGTTGTTACGATTTTCTCCTTGTTTGGGACTCTTCATCCCACAACCATCCTTGTTGTGCCTTTTCCTCCCGCACCTAGGCTTCCGACATCCACATTCATGGTGATACTTGCACCCAGCACGTCTTGCTTTAGTTTCCAAGCAAATCTTATCATTGGCCTGTCTGTTGTTAGGGCAATCTTTCTTGAAATGCCCTTTATCTCCGCAGTCAAAACAACCTCGAATAGATCTTTGTTCATCATTATTAGTTCGGGTATCTTCGGTAAGCTTCCTTTTGTTCTTTCCAGATGACTCTACCTGAGTCTCCCTATCAGGGTTTGCAAGTTTTTCTAGTCTAATGGCTTCCGTAACGAGTGCCAAACCCATCTTGCTTGCAGCAATAGTTGTTGGTGGCGTAGATGCTGCCATTAAGCTCATGACTTCTGGTGCCAGTTCCCAAATGAACTGTCCCAATTTCCTCATTTCTGGTTCCGCTAAGTGGGGAATAACTCGTGCCAAGTCATGAAGTCTTTGCATGTATTCCAACATTTTTGGACCTTCCATTATCAGGCTCTGGAATTCCCCTTCCAACTTCTGGGTTTCCGCTTGGGAGCAATACTTCTTATGCATCATTCCCTTCAGTTCATCCCATGATAATGCATATGCTGCGGTTTCGCCCTTTATTTGAACCTGAAGGTTCCACCATAGTCGAGCTCCATCTTGAAACAACTCAGAAACGTATAGGACTTGTTGTTCTGGCGTACAACCACTCATTCGAAAGATGGAATCCATACTTTCAATCCATTTCACAAAAGCTATGGCACCTCCAGTGCCGTCGAACTTTGGAGGCTTGTAGTTGAGGAAGTGCCAGTAGGGACAACCGTTATTTTCTGAGGTGCCTCTGTGAGGTTCGGAGCGTAGGGCCTCGTGCTGTGATATAGCTGCAGCAATTATCTCTTGAAGTTCCGCCTCTGAGGTGGGCATGCGCATTTCGCGTCTCGGTGGCATCTTCTAAAAGATGTTTCACGTCGGTTAGGTCGTAGCAGGTAAAATGTACGTATGTATTCAACAATATCAGCACATAACTTCTCATGCTATCAATAAATCAGTCACATAACATCTCATGTCATAGAGCATAAACCATAGATCAAACATCACAAGTGATGAGAATACTGCGATTGCATTGCCATAAATCGAGACCAGAATGTAAGGTTTACAGGTACCCAACTGTATCGTACAACATTAATGACTTATTAGGGGACGACCCTATGCAAGTCGTGCAATCGCTGGACATGTTCAGGAATCTCTGGTTCGTCCATTTTCAAATTCCAGGACCCTATCTCAAGCTTCTGAATTCCAGTTCTTAGAACCACATTTCTCCTCCATCATTTCCTTTAGCTCATCCCAGCTCAGTGCATAAGCAGCATCTGTGTCAAGGGCCTGAACCTGATGGTCCCACCATGAGAGTGTGCCGTTTAGAAATGACCCCGAGGTAAAGGTATCACTCTGTTGGGGCGAACAGTTAGTCTTTCTTAGAATGGAATCAATCTCTTCGGACCAACGAACAATTGAAAAGGCGCTTCCTGTTTCGTCGAAGTTCAAAGGCTTGCAGTTCAGGAACTGCTTATAGGTGCGGTCAGCTAGGGATTATTTCCAATAGTGCCATTGCTGTGCTGAAAGCGGAGAGCTTCATGTCGTGCAATTGCCTGTGAGTTGCGTTTTTGCAGCTCGGCTCCTATCCTTGGCAACATACTGGTGTTTGTGTCACGCCTGGGTGGCATTCTCTTCTGCCGGAATGGCATGAAATGGGTTAGACAACTTTCCAATTGTCTATGAGATACATAGCACCGTAAGCCATCATGTACTCACCCAATTTTACACATAAATATACTCAATGAATGGGTGGGGAAATAGATGTTCTGAGCCTTCTCATAGGCTTGCCAATGGCTTGTTGCTTGAAATAGGATGAACTCGAGGCTTCATCGCCTTGGTCATTCGTGTTTGAGTTATTTCCTGCTACATTGGTTTTCATTAGTTTGACCCGCAGAGTCCACCAGGATTTCTGTGCACTACAAGTCGTTATTACGTGGGCCCCCGTAATAATAAATTGTCTTGCATAGTTACCCCAAATTTTCTCTCGTCCAAGCAGAGGATCAACCAAGGAGCGACAGCAGGTGCATTGGCATGAACAAGGTCATGCTCTAATGCGGGGTCAAGAGCAATGCCTGGCTCAGGGCCACGGCTGGCTCTGGATCAACAAACTCTATCTCAAAATTAGCTGGATCAACCATCACAGGGGGTTACAGGATCCTCCAAGGGCTGGCCTAAGCGTATGAACTCAAGGTCATGGTCTGGGTCAAAACCAGATGGGAGAACAGGATTACCCTCAATACTGTGATCAAACTCAAAGCTATGTGCGGGAACCGGTGCAGCTGATGATGTCGTATCAGGGTCGGCGTCATGTAAATGGTGTTGCACTCCCTAAATATGCGAAAATGCGGATGTCAGAAATTCAAATGAGTCTGGGACAGGGGAATGGGCATAAGTTTCCCCTGCAGGAGCGTCCGCAAGCAGTAGGTTAATACCAGCAGCAATAGGGCCTCGCCCTCAAATGGGTCCTCTTTCTAGTAGATCGTTATCGTCGTCAGAGGCCACGTCAGGGGGGCATATCAACAATAGGGTAAGCGGCAAGGGGCACAGGAACAGGGATCACCGCGAATGGCAAATTCCCAACAAGATGGCCATCAGTAGGCTCTGCTACGACATTCAGGCAGCGCAAAAGGGCTGAGAGTCGTCATCGTCTATGCCGGTAGTATCGGAAAGGTACACCTCGTGCTCCGCTGCAACTATGTCGTCTGATACTATGGCCATGGGATTCGTAGTGTCCATCCTTCTAGTACATGGTGAAAGCATGACGTTTGTAACACAAACACATATACGTATAATAATCAATCATATATTCATGTAAACATGTAAGTCAACAATAAACAATCAAATAATTCTCCTAGTCCCACTAGCCTCCCAGTCTCCTAGACTGACATTCCTAGTCCCACTAGCCAAATTCCTCCCAGTCTCTAAGACTGCTCTATCATCCACCTCGACCTCTTAGATCGAGCCTCGGCCTCCAAGACCGAGCCTCAGCCTCCAAGACTGAGCCTAAAACAACAAACATCTACCTCGATCTCTAAGATCGAGCCTCGGCCTCCAAGACCGAGCCTCAGCCTCCAAGACTGAGCCTAACATAATTAACATCTACCTCGATCTCTAAGATCGAGCCTCGGCCTCCAAGACCGAGCCTCAGTCTTCAGGACTGAGCCTAATAATGAATAAATGAAATGTGCTCAACATTTGTTTGTAAAAACGTTTTGGATCTGGACTTAAGTGGTATGCAGAAAATGTTTTCGTGAGAGCCCTAGTGATCATAGTCTAGACTCGAGAAGGAATCCTAGTTCGCTATGATCAGAGCTCTGATACCAAGCTGTCACACCCTGGCTTTGCGGAAGCGTGGTTAATTTGGTGTGACTTCTTAATACCATAGCTTAATCATAACAAGCTATATGAATTAAAATATGCAAGATCATCCATTAAAAATAAAATAGTAAAACATTGTCTTAACGGGTTAACACCCAACAACCATAACTTTGTCTAAACATTACAAATGCAAACTTAAAGTAAACATGGTTCAGGGTTTGTGACTTGTCCAGGAAAGAGTCACAAGCCTCGAACCCTGGATGACCTCGGGCTTAATGCAGCGGAAAACAAGCCATACCGCGCCAGATCGTTAGTTTCCTGAAATACATGTAAGTTGAAAAATCAACAATAATGTTGAGCGAGTTCATGCGATAGTGAGTAAATAAACCTTTATCTTTATCAAAACCCTGGTATGTAGCAAATAAGGAAAAAGAGATCACCAATGGTTTGCAAGGCCATTGATATGTGTGAAGTGCAAGTAGGGATGACTCAAACCTAGCGGATTTATGCGTCGGGCACTAAGTCACCCCGAGGTCCGTTCAGCTGGACCTGGGGCTGGGCTCGCTACACCCAGATAGATCTACCGCTCCTGTCCCTCGGTCCTACTACGAGGATTAATGGCCTCAAGTTGCGCCTACCCACTCACATGATCTAAGTAGTAACCCTCCTTACGCTAACCATACCATGTATCAAGTATTCATAATCATAGTAACATGTATTTCACCCCCGCAGTTTATAAAACTGAAAACAGTTAAGAGAAAAGGGGGACATGAACTCACAGTGAGTGCGTCACAATACCAAGTAATCCAAATATCCAACTGCTGCGCAACGACCTACATGTGCTAATTCTATTAGACGGATGGCCGTGCCTTAGCTTTATAGTTTAATTTTTCGGGAAACGGTTAGACAACCGTTCCGTGTATATACTTGGTAGAAAATCTCCTTCCCAAGGATGGGGGATTTAATACATGCGTGTTTATAATGTTAAGTCTCACTTAATATATTTTATTTCTCATTCCAAAATATAATTATTTTTCTCAAAAATAATATATTTTCTCTTCGCATAATACTTTCCAAAATAATACGTTGACAATATCCGCATTTATGAATATTTCCGAATAAGGCGTAAGTTACGTTTTGGCGATTAAGTGGTAATAGTAATTACCATTGTAACTTATATGTTTGTCGTAAAGGCGTTGGTATTATTTTGAATTCGACAAAGTTAGTAAATATTATTTTTACTCTAAAAATAATATTTATACATTTTCACAAAATAATCATAAACAGTGTTGTGAAAAATATATTTACCGAATATATATTTATCACGTTTATTTTTGTGAAAATCCCACCTCCGAATATTTGTGATAAAGTCATGGCGAAATATATTTTGTAAACATTTCAAAAATAACTCTAACACTTGTAAATAATTTCTAAGTGTTAGATTTTAGAAAAATTTCGCCAGAGTTTCCCCTGTAACTGGAGGTGGCCACGCTTTCAAGCGTATCATTTTCTTTTACAAATCATTTTAACACTTCTTTTAAATCAACCAATCAATTTCCAACACATTACACAAGTTTCAACACTTCAAACTTGTAGACTAGTATGTAAAATCGCATTATTACATGAACTTGTAGTTTTTCTAAAACTATTGTGTAGATCTCGTTATATTTAGTGGATCTATGTATATAATAGTTTAGTCTTGTAAAAACCCCGTTTTTGGAACAAATCACTCTTTACAACTTCCCGACAACTTTTATAAAAATTGTTATTTTGTCGGATCTTTCGTTTCACAAGTGTTTATACACTTGTAGTTTGTAAAAATCATATTTGTTAACATGTCATCCAACTTTTATAAAACATGATTTTCTCGACACTTGGTTCTACGAATATACCACTTGTACATACGTAGATCGGCTCGTTTTAAATACTATTTTACAAGTCAAAATACTTTTACACAAGTTCATGCTTCTCGTGTGGTGGAGTTTCACCTTTTAACCCTTGTACCAAAAGAAATAAGTGTATGTCAAGATTCATGATCTTAACAAAGTCGGGTTAAACGATGATAAGAGCCACCACAACGTAGATCGGGCCTCAATAACCAACATATTCGATTACTACAACTTTTACACAAGACATGACCTTTTATCCAACGATATTCGAGTTTTAGTAGTCTTTAAAGATTCAAAACGCATGTTTCCAACTTTTAACCGTTAAAAATCATATTAACCACTTTAGATACGATCAAGAGCGAGTTTTAAACATTATACCTCTAGCTCGGGGCTAGGGAAGAATCTAGTCGGAAATGGCGTGGATAAAAGCAAATGAACGAGGTCCTTCAACTTCCGCTTGCTTCAAGCTTCCTCGTACGTGACCCGAATGCCTTGTATAAGCTTGGAACTTGCAAGATGAAAACCGAAATGGATGGATGGATGTGAGGAGCTCTCGGCCGAGAATAGGGAGCAAGAGAGAGTGAGAGTTGGGTGTTGGTGAATTGGTGACAAATCTTGTGGGTTATGTGTGCATTTTATAGACAAAACTTGGTTCATCGTCCAACGGATTTTTATGCTCTCTAGATATCCACAACCAACAATAAAATATCAAAAAGTTGTACTCCTAGTTGCATTAGGATGGAACCGGCCCAAAAAAAGGGGGGGTATCCGGTTGGATCTTGATTGTTCAGTTAGAGTTTAGTTAAGTTAAGTTGGTTACTTTAGGGATTAACCCCGTTAGTTGCATGACGCGTTATAAAGCGGGTGTTAGGGTAATCAGGGACCCTAACTGGCTCAGAAAAAGACCAATAATATTTTTGGCAATATTTTTATGTTCCGGGTATAGTCCGGTTGTTCGGTTGGATAGTAATCCGTTAAAGTGCTTAAGTAATCCTTTAAGCGTCGTAAATAATATTTTTAGCGACACAATTTATTCTGCAAAGTGTCAGGAATATTTCCTCATATTTTGGCACTTTATTAATTAGCTAGAAGCTAGTATGTTGACAAAAGTGTTGTGTTTCGTGCTTAGAGTACGTTTTAGGCACATCCAATCTCTGTATCTTATTCCTAGAGATGCGGTTATACAACCCTTGTATCCCTACACACACTATGGATGTAGTAAAATATTTCTGGCTCATTCAGGCCTTTAGAGGCAGTGTCTGCCTGATGCTGGCTATATCAGCATGTCAAATAGGTTATCCGTTCAAATGCTACTGTGCTTTTGTGCATCATGTTTGTCACTAGAGTTCAGTAAGTAATAATGTAGTGACGGAAAAATCAAAGTATGATGCAGATATGTACAAGTATCAACAATCAAGTAGCAGTTTATCAGAAATCTCAGTTAAGCACAGTAATTAGGCAACAATTAATAGTTAATTAAGTCGTACGGATACCTGGTTTAGTGAGGGTTGTCACAATAGTTATATTATTCTAGGGTAAAATAATATAATTTAACAAAATACCTTGACATTAGAATTGTGTGGTACGTGATAGAAGCAATGAGTAGATAAACCGTACGTAGGATGCGTGTTATGCATGCACGAGAAACTGATCATTATCTGTACCTTATTAGGACGTGCTCGATTTCCTGATTTTTAGAGTAACTAATCTAACCGAGCAAACCCAGGTGAGTTCACACACTTTCTAAGGCATGGGATTCTCGGTGGTTGGGAATGGGTTAAAGAATTAAAACGGAACCTACATATCCTCCTTGGGTAGGATATGTACCGCCATCCTCCATGGGTAGGATGCCAATATTAATCCTGCGTATTCTCCTTGGGTAGAATATGTACGTGCGTCCTCCTTGGGTAGGACAACAACCTTAAAACTTACTAGACAAAATTCTATCTTTAAGTCCCTCATTTTATATCGACTTAATCGCCAAGGCCAATGGCGAGTTGGTTATTAGTTAATAGCGCTACTAGGTTTAACAAACCTTACACCGTGCCAGTCGGACGGGCGTGTACTAATGGACTATGGCAAACTGTCAATGATAATAGACATTGACGTAGGGCACAACTTACTTTCGTTAGTAGTCGATATGGTAACGGAGCTTGCACGAGGAGGAGGTCGTTGTGGGATATGGACTGTTATGTCCCCTGCTTAACATTTGAACTTTATGAACTTATTGAACTTATGTTTTGGTTTTACGTTTTATGCTTCCGCTGTTAACTTAAAGTTGGTTACTCTCTTTTGGTCACCAATTGTATTGTGATTAGTTTTA
Source organism: Helianthus annuus (assembly GCF_002127325.2). Taxonomy (NCBI): domain Eukaryota; kingdom Viridiplantae; phylum Streptophyta; class Magnoliopsida; order Asterales; family Asteraceae; genus Helianthus; species Helianthus annuus. The sequence continues at coordinate 101,244,896 of NC_035448.2, read as the reverse complement.
TTTACTTAATTACGTTGTTCAAAATGATTGGTGACTCGATCCTGGTCATGTCATGCCTCCAAGCGGTGATACTCCGCATGTGGATTTTGGGGGTGTGACAACTACTTTATGTGCTGACATATACTTTAATATGTATTACAGGATCTTGATGGTGATACGTTGAAAGAAATCGAGTAGGACGACTAGATACGCTCTTTAAATTCTGTTTATGTATTGTACTTTGTTTCTTGTTCAAGATTTTGTACTTTGCTTCCAACCGTTGTATTTCCGATTTAGAAATGAAGTGAAATTTTACTCATTAAATACTTGTCACAAATAGTCGTTATGAAGTCTCTTGCAATCTCATTTTTGTCTCACTCCGATGTTTCCGCTATCGGTTGGGGTGTGACAGTATGTTATCGAATTTTACTCCAGATAATATTGTAAAAGGCTTAACGAAAGGGGTGTCCAACTGATACTGGACTCTAATTCACAAATTCACGGGTTTCCTATAATGTTGGTTGCATTGACTGTATGCACTGGCCATGGAAAAAATATCATGTTGAATGGAAAAGATAATATACGCGAGGTGACCAAGGATGTCCCACCTTATTGCTCAAGGGACTTGCAACCCATAACCTTTTGATTTGGTATGCTTTTTTTTGGAGTTTCATGTTCGAACAATAACATGAATTTCCTAAATCAATCACTAATATTCAAAAGATCCACTTCTCCACCTGCTGCCATCCTTTATCAAAGAAGGAAACAAAAGCAGATGGATGTAGAAACAGCAGAAGACATAGCACAAGGGGATTACATTATAAAAATGGTCCTTAAGCAGATGATAGCAGAAAATCCTGAATCTGCAAAAGCCTCAAACACTGCCCAACCAGTCATCACCATGCCACAATCTCCAAACTCATCAACAATAAAAACTCTCCCAAGAAACCCATTGGATTCAAAAATACTAAAGTGGAAATCTGATAAACAGACCCACGTTTTGACATTGTTCAAATCCAATGGTGAAGTGAAGCACATATCATGGGAACAAGCACTTGGGCTGGGTGTTGAAGATCTGCAAGATCTACTTGAGCTTACACTGTGCAGGGGTGAGGATGATACAAATTCCTTGGACTTTGAATTACAATTCAAAGGACAAGTCAGGGAATATTTGATAAGACAATAAAAATCCAAGAATAATGAAGGGTTTTGGCATCATCTGTTCTAGTGGGAGATTGTTGGGATTGAACCCGACCAAAGGAACAGTTGATAAAGCCAAAACAGGTTCAGATCAGTGGATTCAGAATAAGCAGATGTTTGTATTCAATCTTTCCCCTTGACAGTGGCTCTAACATCTGATGGAATCAAAGTACTGTCCTCCCTAACTACTGCTGACCCAAAAGACTGATGAAGACTAAGTGCTGATGTTCAATCAACTGTTATGTCTCAAGTACTGCTGAAGACTAAAGCACTGCTGGAGCCTAAGCAGTGGAATGAAGGATCAGTTGTTTTGTTTATGCTTTGTATATTGTGATCAGTTGTTTGTAATCAGTGGTTGTAATAGGTCAGTAGTTTGAGTTTGTTAGGAGGTTAGATGTCACTATCATGGTGACGTTAGCATAGATGCCATAGTGGTTTGCTTTGTACTATAAATAGAACAATACCCTGTACTGTTCTATTAGCTCTTTCATCACAAGTCATTTTGTACGAACAAACTGTGTGAGCTCAGGCTGAGGGGGAGATTGTAATACATGCATGCATTTGTAAATGAAGATTGAAATAAATTTAATCATTCGGTTCAATGTTAAACATGTGTGTTGAAAGCAATTTTTCTGTTTGATTATGTGTGAAAGTTTGTTTCCATTTTAATTCTGCTGCAATTACTTATTCATCTTCATAAATCTCAAACGAAAACACAATCATAAGAAACTCAGATCCTAACAGCGTTTATGTTTCAATGGTGTTCTTCATATATCTAATATTTGGCATTTTCAATATTAGTGTTAATTGTTGTTTGGGATCTAATATATGCTTATTGTTTGTAACGCTCCGCATTTTCTGTACTTTCCATATTTAGAAAGTAGTATTCGCATTTTTGTTGTAAGAAACTTGTATTCTTACTTCATTTCAGTCCTTGTAATCTCGAGACTTTGATCATAATGGAAATCGTATTTTTATATCAACCTTGTTTAATCATACATTCATAATATGTAATCGGTTGCGAAATACACGTTTTAATCTAAAACCGAGACATACATCGAGATTATATTGTCTCGGAATCACATTCATACATGTATCATACTTATAATATACTTGCATACACCTTTATAGCATAAAATAACCAATAATACAAGTGCAAGGACTAAAAATGAAAATTTTCAACTCCCCAAACCCACCTTCTAACCTCCAACCAACTCATTTAATACTCCTCCTAACTCCCAACTACTAAACCCTCTTATAAATACCAACCCTAACACCTTCCAAACACTTGCACCACCTCCAATTTACTTCCAAACTCTCTCAAATCTCCAAGATTTCAACTTTGGGCAAAAAGTTCAAGAACCAAAATTGATAACTTCGGTGTTCCAGTGTTCCAACAACTCAAGATACGTCAAACTCAGTAAGTGGAAATCTTTTCGCAAACCATGAGTATACATGACCCCTTTTTACTTTTACACTTTTGGGTGCAATACATTATTACTAATAAACCCACGCAATCACATACTTTATGCAGACACAAACAATCCAATCATACATGCTTAATACGTGATACTTGATTTGTATTCTTGGAACATTCTTATGTGATTTACTTGTCATTAACTTCGTACGAGCCTCCCCTTAACATGTATAGCGCTATAGGAGTAACGCACCGCCCGTATTCTTGAGGTCATATTAAGTTAAACACAAAACGATCTTATCGTTGCTACGATAAGATTATGCTAGCGGTAATCAGATGATTGAATTGTATAATTGCATGTCATGTTAACTATTTTTGTCATGTAGATTGTTCAAACTTTTATATATAAGCTAGTACTCAAACTTGTATGCTTGCCAATACTTTTGTATTGAACTATACTTTAAAACGTATTGCAGGATTTTGATGATGATGATGATAACGCACAGAATCTAGTAGGATGCCTAGAAACGCACTTTAAACTTTAAATACTTGTTGTATTTTATTTTGTTTCAAACTTGTTGTAATTCTATTTTAAACAATGTACTTGATGTTAGCAATGAAATGAAATTTGTTTATTAAATACTTGTCCCATTTAGTGTTATGAAGTCTCGAGCAATCTCGTTCGTCTCACTCCAATGTTTCCGCCATCAGTTGGGGTGTGACATTGTTTACGATCAATTACGTTTTACACCTGATTAGTTTTGAATGTTTGGCTTTAATTTGTAAACATCAGTTTTTTACTATTTGTTAATTATTGAAAGTAATATTTGACAATGCGTTTAAGTTTCAATGGCGTTCTTCATATATCTAATATTAGGCGTTTTCATTATTAATGTTAATTGTCGTTTGGGATCTAATATATGCTTATTGTTTACGATCAATGGCGTTTTACACCTGATTTGTTTTGAATGTTTGGCGTTAATTTGTAAACATCAGTTCTTACTATTTGTTAATTATTCAACTAACGGCGTTAATTTGTTAATTTGTAAACATCAGTTTTGTTAATTCTGGCGTTTTCATTAACACGTTTTAGGAAGACAGTAACAGTAGTTCTTCATATTGTTAATTATTCAACTAATGACGTTTTCATTATGGTGTTGTTTATATAAGATGTTTTTGGCGCGTATTTTAGTCGGGAATTTATTATAATAGATTTTAGTAATGATTCTGTCGTTTCAGTTACTGTTTGTTCAGCTTTATCTGTTAAAGCTGTAGGTGTCCCATCATTAAGTTGGCGTTTTGTATGAATGACGTTTTAGATAAAGAAGGCAAAATACAACTAATTAACTCTTGTAAGGCAAAATAATGTTATGGCGTTTTGTATGAATGGCGTTTTAGATAAAGATGGCATTTCATCTGGAAGGGATTGATGTGTATTGCTTGTAGTTTAAGGCGGGAATTTTAATAGCGTTTTACTCATGAGTTTGACATTTTTTATTAGAGCAGTAAAAAGACCCTTTTACCCTTAATGAAGCGCGTCCACGTAATAAAGTTGATGTTATTTACGAAAACGTCACCGCGCCAATCTAATTCATAGATTGTTTTGATCTAACGGAAGATGGCCGTTCTCACCGTTTTCACACTTATATCCGTTTTCCTTAAATCCTGCCCTTATATATATATATATATATATATATGTTCGTTTAGTTTAAGTAAATAAACAAAAAAAATATTAGTTCATGTTCGTTTGTTCATTATGTAAACGAATACAAACAATTTTTACGTTGAAACCGTTTAATTCGTTTACATGCGTAGTCCCCTGTACATCATGTCATCCCATGTGCATTCATATAAAGTAAATAAATTAATAGAGCAAAGAAAGTTAAGGAATATATATATATAGTGGAGAGTTCAAATGAGAATAAACTTTTTGTAAGAAGAAAAAAGAAGAAAATTTCAACCAATAAAAATGTTTCATTTTACTTCATTTAATATAAGTATTTAATGTTACTATAAGGGTAATATGGTAAACCTACAAAGATCATTAATTAGTAGTATTCCTTTTTAATAGCTAACTACATTAAAATTTATAACTTATCTTCAAAATATATATTTTTTCAAAAAAATAAAATAAAATAATTTAGAGTGTAGGATAAACTACAATATGTATATGATAAATTACGGGTTGTCTAGGATAAATTTCAACATGTGTAGGGTAAATTTCGAAAGGTGTAGGGTAAATTTCAACATGTGTAGGGTAAATTTCGAAAGGTGTAGGGTAACTTTTGATGTGTGTAGTCAAAAAAACTTAGTGTGAAGGATTATAGATTTTATGACTAATTAATTAGTTAAAGATGATAATAAATGAGATAAGTGAAAAACAATTTAATGTTTTACAATTGTATCCATTGTTCTTTTTTTTTTCTCAATTAAATTTTCTTCTCAAATGAACCTTCCCATATATATACATATATATATATATGTATATATATATATATATAGAGAGAGAGAGAGAGAGAAACGAGATCAGGAGAAAACGCCCAAAAGTGTGAGAACGGTGAGAACGCATTCTGGCCAAACACGTGTCTCGGGACATGATCAGGGTCCGAGGGGGTTTTTTTGTGTTTTCAATCTTCTTTTATTTTCCGAACGCGCTATAACATTTTCTGGCGTCTAAGATTTTTTTGGCGTTAATTGTATTTATTAAACTTTTTGGCATTGAATTAATTGTTTTTGTGTCACATAGATAATTTTTTGGCGTTATAGCGTTTTCTGGTCAACTTTTTGGCGTTTTGTATAATAATTCACTATGAGTCATTAATATTTTCATAAGATTACAATAAGACCAAATGTTTTTTTTTGGTGCTAAATGAATTTTTTGTCGTTTAATACATTTGACAAGGTGCTTTGCCAGCACCCGTTCTCACAGTTTTCATACTACTAGCGTTTTGGTGTTTGTAGTTTTTGGCGTTTTATATATAATAATGTATTTTATTTGTAGAGAATTAGATAACAAAACAACATATAACTTGATAACAAAACAATATAAAATGAAAATAAAAAAATTAAAAATGGTAATCTAATTTCTCTTCCTAATCTTCACTGTCATCAGCCTCTTTTTCTTCTTGAACTTCTTTTGGCGTTTTGAAACTTTCTCAGACGAAGCTGCTTAGTGGCATCCTGTGTTTTGGTGTGATATTCTTGTTTGGTGGCATGTTATTAAAGATCAACTCTTGTTTGATGCTATTTATAATAATGGAGTCCAAAATAGCATTTTAATCTTGTGTTGATCTCTTTTCTTCCATGCATATAGTCATCAAAACGCCATGATGTCATGACAGGGTACAACTTTACATCTTCTTTGATTGGTCCAAATTTTTTTGTTAATGCTTTCATAAGCATATGTGTTTCATGGCATTCGTTGTCCAGAGCGATGCCAAGGGATAGGATACCCCTTTGTACCTCTTCTTCCATCTTCAAAATTGCCTTGATTGTCCTAACATACACCCTCCTTCTGTTGTCAAAACGCAGGATGAATCGCCTGATTGCCAGAGTGTATCTCCACGAAACAATTGTTGGCATTTTTGGCGTTTTGGTTAAATTGGCGTTTTTGGTTAAAGATGTTTTTGCAGAAATGGATAGATTGAAGTGATTATAGAAGCGATGTTTCTTCGTCGTTTATATAATGATGTTTTTGGCGCGTAATTTAGGAGATAATTTCTTCTAATAAATGTTAATAACTGAAATTCAGTTACTGTGTTGTTTCCTCTTCCTGTAATATCCAACACGTTTTATCACTAATTTTTGGCCTTTTTTTTAATGGCGTGTTATCATTAGATGGCCTTTTGAATTTGAGCGTTAAAACCCTTTTACCCTTAATGAAGCGCGTCCCACATAATAAAATTGATGTTATTTACGAAAACGCCACGTCGCAAATCTAGTCCATGGATTGTTTTTATCTGACGATCCATAATCGTTCTCACACTTTTCAGCGTTCTCTCTATCCTAACCCTATATATATATATATATATATATATATATATATATATATATATATATAGAGAGAGAGAGAGAGGGTTAAGTTCATGTATAAAGTGTCTTATCGTATGAAAGGCGTGAAAAAGCCAAAAAAACGTGGTGGTATTTTCGTAATTATTTACTCGTAGAGTAATTATCAAAAAGTACTCTACAAATGATCTTGTAGGGTAATTTTGATCTTGTAGAGTAATTTTGTAAAATGTTCTTGTAGGATAATTTTGATCTTGTAGAATAATTTTATAGAGTATCATAATTACTCAACGATGATCTTGTATGGTAATTTTGATCTTGTAAGGTAATTTTGTAGAGTATCATAATTACTCTACAGATGATTTTGCAGAGTAATTTTGAATTGCATGTTATTTGATAAACTTGTAGAATAATTTTGATACACTTGTAGAGTAATTTTGATAATTACCATACAAGATCAAAATTACTTTACAAGATACATTTGTAGTACAAATGATTTTGTAGAGTAATTTTGAATTGTATGTTGTTTGATAAAATTACAGAGTAATTTTGATACACTTGTAGAGTAATTTTGATACATTTATAGAGTAATTTTGATAATTACCATACAAAATCAAAATTTCTCTACAAGATACACTTGTAGTACAAATGATTTGGTAGTGTAATTTTGAATTGTATGTTGTTTGATAATCTTGCAGAGTAATTTTGATACACTTATGGAGTAATTTTGATATAGAGTAATTTTGATACACTTGTAGAGTAATTTTGGTAATTATCCTACAAGATCATTTGTAGAGTAATTTTGATAATTACTCTACGAGTAAATAATTACGAAAATGCCACCGCGTTTTTTACATTTCACCCTATTCGTACGTTTTGTATGATAAAGGTATTTGTATTTCATCTTTTGTCTCTCTCTCTATATATATATATACTAGTGGGAAGGCCCGCGCGTTGCGGCGGGTGTCCCGATTGATATCGATTCAAGTATAATATCTATTATAAATCGAGTCAGTTGCATCTCACAAACACTCGACTGATGCAAGTCTTGACACTACACTGTTACTCGAACATGAACTACTCAACTGGGCTATATGGTTCTCATGTTTTTTTAGTTTTTAAAATCATACTAAACAAGAAAAAAAAATGTTTGCGAGCCAGGCCAAATCGACCCTACATTCTTTGACCCATTATCCAACCCATTGATTATGTGTGCATTCACTCTCCTAGACATGGTGTCCTAACGACATAACGTTTATCAATGAAACAATAATCATTTTATCCAACATTTGCAACTCTTAAGAAACTTCGTCTTCTTTATCTAAATTTGTGTCTTGATTTTTATCAACCACCATCTGCCTGTCACATTTCTCCCTTCTCCCGTTTCCATAACTGAATAATGGCCGTTGCAAAATGCCGCATTAAGTCAACCACTTCTTTGCTAGAGATTATGTGCATGGCTTGAGCCCATTGGTTACATATTATGAATATAGCCGGTGCATCGATTCGACCTAGTGAGTAGGGAAGCAGTCCATCCACGGTTTCTTCAGGCTCGTACATAAGGCTTTTAAGAGGCCATTGGCTTAATGCACTCACAAGTTCCTTTTGAGCACCAAACCTACATGAGAACCGTATAGCCCAGTTGAGTACGAAAGAAACAAAACTAAGCTTCTTCACTGGTAACTCGATACAGATAGTGGCTTAATTCGCTTTTGATTTGCAAGAATTAATATACAAAATAGCATTCAAACGATTAAAGTGAGTTTAAAGGGAAAACTGGGGATGTTTACGGTCCGGTTCAGCCAGTTTTGAGGAAAATTTTGGGCGGTACCACTAACTACGATTTTTGAGAAAAAGACAAACCAAAACAAACCGGCTCAGTTGGTTGGGTCGACCAAATCCATTCGTTTTTGGTGGTTTAGACAAAACAAGTGTCAAAAGCATAACTTTTTTTATTACATTTTTATTACATTATATTCCTAAAAGGGAAAAAAACAATACATATTGAATGGCTGGTCTGATTTACACAACCAGCGCTTCGACCGGTTTTGACGAAAATTTTGGGCGAAACTTTTTCGTTTTTTTTTTTACGATTTAGACAAAAATAAAGAAAAGAATCAAAGCATAATTTTTTTATCAAATTTAAAAAAATATAAGAATTGTTCCTACATAATATATATATATATATATATCATTGTATTCCTAAATTGAGAAAAGAAAATTATGTTGAACTGTTAGTTCGGTTTACCCGGCCAACTCTAAGTTCAAATTCACAATCAAAACAGCCCAAATTCAGTCATCAAAACTAATTAAAACAATAGTTTGTTTAATATACAGAAATTAAACCTAACCTTATAAGATTAAACATAAATTTCTCAAACATAGTTATCGAATAATGTATGGAAAGCATACCAGCAAATCACTATAGTCAAATCCGTTAATGTACATAAATTAAACCTAACCTCTATGGAAGATGCACACCTTCATACTACAAAAAAATAGCTCGATCTTGAACTCTTCTCAAACCATTACCTGTTCTTTAAACCATGACCTACAAAAAATGAAGATCCATCTTAAAAACACAAACAAATGTAAATGAAATCTAGTGATTACATAGCTTTTATAGCTTTTGCAAAAAAAAAAAAAAAAAAAAAGACCACATGATAACACACGTAAACCAAAGTACTAAGAACATATGCATTTATAGCTTTTCAGTTTAATGATCAACAAATTAGATAGCATGGTGGATTAAAAGATACTTAGATAAAGAAGAACACAAATGAAAATTATCATACCTTTCTTTAGCAAGTTCAAAGAGGTTTGAAATATGTGACCATATTCAACCCGTTTAATTATTTTAAATGGGTTGACTTTTGTAAATGGGTAATTCTAGCTTAAAGGAAATGAGGCAAAAGGGCTGAAAAGGGTTGTTAATGTATTTCAATGCATATAACCTCCTAAATAATTTCAAAAAATTAACTTATTCTACGGAAACTATTTTATAAAAGGGTTGATTTTTTTTGTTTTTAGGCCAACCCATTTCATCATGTTTGTTACCTGCTCATCCTGGTTGATTCCGATAACATCCATAGCATTTCTTGTCTCCAAATACACTCGCCCATCATCTATATTCGCTACTTCATAGCAGTTAGTCCGATTCAAATAATGAAACTTTCTCGGGTCTCCTAATTTGAACCTCTTGACATCCTGAAAAAGAACAATTGTATGTATAATCTATATGTAAAAACCAAACTCCACTCAATACAATATTTATAATAACCGAATTCACACGTATTTCCAAAAAAAATGAAGTCACCTCGGGGTTACGGCACAGAGCATATAAAAACAATGGTAGTTCATCTCGGGATCCGACACTTGGCAAACTCGTGATCTTTCTAGAAGGTAAGTTCTAACCACAGCTCTAGACATCTTCCCTTGCTTGTCGAATTGGATCTCTACAAATTTACCAAAACGACTGGTACAATCACTCAGTCATGTGAACTTTCCTGTAAATTAACTTTTAATTCATTAAAACAAATGTATCTAAATGTATTATTATGCGGACTTTTAACCTGGAATTGTTGTTCTTCACTATTTTGGCATTCCCAAAGGCTTGCAGAACTGGATTTGACTGGTAAATAAGGTCATTAGTGTCTAAAGTTAAATAAATCTATATATTATATAAAATTATCATTAATTGTTTTCATCACTCACCTCTAGAACTTGTTGTTCGATTGTTCTTCCTTCTGTACCCGATCGACCTCCCATGAAAGCAAGATATCTCATTAACACGATTAGCATTGGTTCTCTTCTGTATTATACGAACAATAAACTTAAACATCATTTTAACATACCTGAAAGTAATCAGCTTGAGCAGCTTCAGAAAACAACTCCAGTAACAAATATGGCCAATCAGTAGCCGAATTCGCCAAACTTCTCAAAAACTCACCGCTTTTATTCAACGTTTAACAGCATTCGCCCTAAACCGTGACCGTCATTGGCCACATATAGTGTATTATATATTTCATGAAACCCTAAACCGTGACCGTCATTGACCCACATCTTCAAAAATTTTTAAATCAAAGCAGATCCATATTAGTCCTGGTTCATGAATTAATCAGAAATATGACCAAAAGCTAAAAATCAAGAACTGAAACAATTTTTCCCTAATTTGTGCTTACCTTGTGAGACTGAGCAGCGAAGCAAGTAGCAGCGCTGATCGCCGACGAATCAGCGGGGGGATTTTTCCGGCCAGGTCAACAGGTCTGCGATGAAAGTGTCTGGTTTACTCTAAATGAAGATGTAAAGTGGGTGAAAATAATTACCTTCAAACGGATATCATCATCGCCGCCGCCTGAAGACTCCATCGTCCTCTCTCTTTTGATTTCCTGGTCACGAATCGCCACCAGTTGGTTGGACGACAAATGATTCATTTACCTGCTATTATATTAGGGTTTTTTAGAATTCCATGTGAAATCCCAAAGTTAACTCTGAATATTGAAATGGACGGTTCAAATCACTTTCTTTCGGCCTACGCTAAGGGTACTTTAAATATTTTAAATATTTAAAAGAACTTGGGGTCGCCGATCTCTTCCTTAAAGATGGGGATGAGCCCGGCCGTAAATGTAGGCTCTTCTAGAATTCCATATTCCATGGATGAAATCCCTAAACTGGCCTTACAGCGTCTTAAAATTTTGGGCAGTACCCCCTCTAAAATGGTTGTAGTCCTCTTGTACATCATGCTTCAAAACTTATACATATGGTAAAATTACAATCTTGTACATCACTTCTCCTTTTTATAGTATTATAGATTATAGATATATAATTATCCCGAGAAAATATTATGAATAGTTTGTCTCTGTAGCGTGTACAAATTTTGTTAGGTATTCTAATAGTTAAAATGTGTATTGACAATGAGCTACTGAGGGAGTGGTAAGGGAGATATCTAGAGTTTCAAGTGACCTAAATTCAATTTTTGCTCCCAACATTTAGTTTCTGCGGCACCTGATGATAATGGGAGACTAGGCGAGTAGGCGGCGTTCACTAATTCGATCCTTGAACTGAGTGGGTTTTACCTCACCACACTGCTGTGCCTTTGGGCGAGTGTTCACGGGCTTCGGCCCTAGGTGAGGGTTTTTCCCGGTTCGGAAGGTGAGTGTATCCCGATGTGATGAATTTCATTAGGCTAAAAGGTGTGGGGGTCATGGTTAGGACATGATTCGCCACCTAGGAACATGAATGGAAGGTTACACCATCCCCTTGCTTGATCCACCATGGTTTGCATGGATTAAGCCATGGCAACCATGGTTCTCCTTTCCATTTTTCAAGAAATCATTTCATTTTTCTTTAGACAAAGATAAATTAAAATAAATAAGGGATTAGTGGTTTGGGTCATGACCACATCCTTAGGGTAGTGGTTTTGGATGGTGGATTAGAGGTGGGTGACATGACACTGACGTTGAGAGTTAGGGTATGTTTGGAATGGAGCTTTTAAGAGCTTTTCTTTAGATAAAGATAAATTAAAATAAATAAGGGATTAGTGGTTTGGGTCATGACCACATCCTTAGGGTAGTGGTTTTGGATGGTGGATTAGAGGTGAGTGACATGACACTGACGTTGAGAGTTAGGGTATGTTTGGCATGGAGCTTTTAATAGCTTCTAGCTTTAAGCTTTTAAGAAAAAGCTCCTACTTAATAAAAAAGTCTTGTTTGGTTGAAGGAGCTTTAAGCTTTTAGGTTAGGAGCTTGAAGCTTTTGGTTGAACGATACTATTAGTAGCGTTTAGAAGGAGCTACAAGCTTTTAGGGAAAAAGTGACTATTTTAACCTCTAAAAATAAGGAACTTTTTAATGCATCAACTTTCTAAATTTTTAGTTATGTCCATTTTGGTCATTTTATACATTTTATTAAAAGCTCCAGCTACTCTACCAAGCACCAAATATATCTAAAAAGCTACAGCTACTAGCTACTAGCTACTAGCTACAGCTACCAGCTTTCAGCCACTAGCTACCAGCTTTCAGCCACCAGCTACTTTTGCCAAACATAGCCTTAGTGATAGAAGTGGTCATGAGGGGCCTTAGGGCACACGGGGTGGTCCGTTATACCACCCCGATCACTCGTTAACCCATCACGCTACACCGCCGCTGCATGAAGTTTAACGCGTTAAACATATAACGCGTTGAACTTTTGAAAAGTTTGGCTTCTTTTTGCTTGACGAACCTTCAAACCCTCGGCGAACCCTCAAACCCTCGACGAACCATCTCCCACTTTCACTTCTGAACAATTTGGGCTTTTTTTTGCTTGACGAACCTTGGCTTCTTTTGGGTTGTTCATCAATTTGGGCTTTTGGAAATGAAAATTAAAAAAATTTAGTGATAAGCAGTACCTAATGAAAAATGGTTTCTAATTTTTATAATTAGTGAAGTTTATAATTTAGTGTTTAATTTCTAATTTTAAAATGAAAATTAAAAAAATGGGAGTGATAGAATTCATCACTAGTGATACCACCCCCCCTACATTTCTATCACTAGTGATAGAAATTTGGTTGATGACATACCATGATTTTATTGGACAATGGGAGTGATAGAATCTATCACTAGTGAACCACCCCTCCTCCCCTTAGAGGACCCGGGGTGGTCCGTGTTCGGCCCCCCATCACTCGTGATGGCCAATGTGTACACCGCCGCCGCCATATTGTTAACGCGTTATATTGTTAACGCGTGCTGGCCATAACGCGTTGAAAAAGTAGCCGTTGAAACATTCGACCGTTGATGAACGGTAACTTAAATAAATAAAAAAAAAATCCACTTTATTTATATATATATATCCACATTTAACCATTTTTTCACACACCAAACTCTATCTTTTAACCATTTTAAACCCATTTCACCCAATTTTTTATATCTTTCTCAAATGGAATTCCCTACCGATTCGACGTTTCCGATGTCTAGCGATTCCGAGTCGTCTTCCGACAACGACACACTAAACTATTTTGTGTCGGTGTATAACGAGCTTGATGCCGAGTCGTCCCGCCCAAAGAAGAAGATGGTCGGCCGTGATCGTATACGTGCCAACGAAGTTTTGATGAACGATTATTTTGTGGAAAACCCGCTATACAATTCCGAAACGTTTAGAGATCGTTTTCGTTTACCCAAAGAATTATTTTTAAAGATTGTTGGAGACATCGAGGCAAGCGAGGGATGGTTTCAAGAAGGTTACGATGCGAGGGGCAAACCAAGTTTCACGCCGATTCAAAAATGCACGTCCGCCATTCGCCAACTAGCGACAGGTAACCCACCCGATCAATATGATGAATACCTAGCTATGTCTGAAAGAACTTCACGTGAGTGTTTGCATTTTTTTTGCAATGCGGTCATTAAGTTGTATTCTAACGAGTTTTTACGAAAACCGACGAGCCACGACATCTCACGTATTTATGCCGCACACGAGGCTAGATGGCATTTTCCCGGGATGCTCGGTAGCATCGATTGTACACATATCGAGTGGAAAAATTGTCCAAGAGAGTTGCGAGGGGCATATGTGAGGGGAGACATCAAAAGACCAACCATCATACTAGAAGCGGTGGCGTCGAATGATTTATGGATTTGGCATTCGTATTTCGGTGTCCCAGGTTCAAACAACGACATCAATGTGTTGCACACGTCGCCGTTGTTCCAAAGCGTAACGGATGGTACCGCACCTTCCTCTCCTTTCTATGTTAACGGTCGACATTACAGACGAGGCTTTTATCTTGTGGATGGTATCTACCCGTCTTGGTCTGTTTTTGTGAAAGCTCCCTCATTTCCCGTCGAGGCTAAAGAAAAGGCGTTCAAAAAATTGCAAGAATCGGCAAGAAAAGATGTTGAGAGGGCGTTTGGTGTTTTAAAGGGTAGATGGGGTATACTACACCGACCGGTTCCTAGTATGTTAAATCGGACGAGGAGTAGGTTTTTTTTTTTTTTTTTTTTTTAAATTATATGTTCCTAGTATGTTAAATTCGAGGAGTAGGTTTTTTTTTTTTTTTTTAAATTGTATGTTCCTAGTATGTTAAATTGAACTAGTATGTTTTAAAATTAATGAAATTTTTAATTTAGTGTTTTATTTTTATTTTCTAATTTAAAAATGAAATTAAAAAAATTGGGAGGGAGTGATAGAATTCCATCACTAGTGATTCCACCCCTCCTACATTTCTATCACTAGTGATGGAAATTGGATTGATGACATGGCATTAGTTGATTGGATAGTGGGAGTGATGGAATCCATCACTAGTGATTCCACCCCTAGTCCCCTTAGTAGCACATTTAGAGGATTCATTCGCTGTTAAAAAAATTGTGTATTAAATGCGATCTTAAAAGGTGGTTGGCTAGTTTCTGACTAACCTTTTGAACAATGTAATAAGTTGTATTTTGGTGTGGAATGAAAGTATAATTTGCCGTTCAAAAAAAAGCGATCTTAAAATATGTATTTTAGTTTCCGCAAGTCTCATTTATGGACATCAAAAAGAAGAAGAATGATCAAGGTTAAAGGAAACAGATCTGATAAGAAATACGAAACCATTATTTAAATTTAAAATAACAAATGAATATTGTATCCCACTAAAATTATCAAGAAATTGAAGAATGCAAATAAAATAAAGTTACCGACACTTATCTATTTGACTCCTGATTTTTATATTTGTATCTAAATAAAAAATAGACTAAAGATCACCGAATTAGTTGACACCATTACACAAACTATTAATAAGTAGATTAAATAATGGATTTGAATTTTGGATTTAAATTTATAAAATTGATATAATTTAGAAATTAGAAATTAGAAATAGGTACGCCCAATTTTAATTTTTAAAAAAATAAGGGAAAGGTGTGTCATGTTCTCATCCCCATTCTTTATTCTACGTCACCCCTCGACCCATGTATGGGAATGAACCATGGGGTCACCGTCGTACAATCGCGAAAGTAGGGTTTAGTATCAATTATTAATTCTGAACATGAGTGGGAACGAGTGTCACCATAGTCATTTTACAAATTTTACAAACATTTCAAACGACTTAGTATCATATATTAATTATGAAACAACTAAACCAAAATATTGATTTTGTTAAATTTTAGTTACAATTTATGAAGTTAAGACTTAAGAGAGACTAGTTTGTTCACCACTTCTATCACTAACTCTCAACGTCAACGTCAGTGTCATGTCACCCACCTCTAATCCACCATTCAAAACCACTACCCTAAGAGTGTGATCATGACCAAAACCACTGTAAATTAAAATTTTGGCCCCTGTGGTTATATCACTTTTACCCTTTTAGCCCAAAAAGAAATCTTTTAATATTTGAGACCCCGACGTCTTTTTTTTCTAACCATTTTGGCTCCTAACACTAACCTTATCCATTTACTTTTAGGGGCCAAAAAGGTTAGAAAAAAGACGTTGGGGGGCCAAAAAGGTTAGAAAAAAAGACGACAGGGGCTCAGATGTTAAAAGATTTATTTTTGGGCTAAAAAGGTAAAAGTGATATAACCACAGGGGCCAAAATCGTAATTCACCCCCTTATTTATTTTAATTTATTTTTGTCTAAAGAAAAAGGAAAGGAAATCTTGAAAAAATGGAAAAAAAGGACTATGGTTACATCCATGCTAACCATGGTGGATCAGATGAGGGGATGATGTAGTCTTCCATTTATATTCCTACGTGGCGAATCATGTCTCAACCATCACCCTCACACCCTTCAGCTGCATCCACTGATTAGGGTTGGATTAGTGAATCAATAACAGCTTAACCATGGAAGTTAAAATATATGTGGTTGAAATAATGGCACCTTTGGTCACCAACATATCATATGATTCTGTATTAGTTTTCTTAAACGACGAATTTCTTAAATTCTATTCTTGTGGGACTTGAACCCGTGACTCCAAACTTTAAATGTTCCTGGAGGTTTTGTCTTTCTCATTAGGCCACCAACCCCAGTGGTATTCCGTATCACATAAGAACGAATCAGAGCACTGTTCTTATGTCGAGTCTTGCACGTGGAGCGAAGCGTCGTTGTGGATCGTTTGAGAGCACTGTTCTGGTTATAGTCTGGTTTTAATAAAAACGTTTTCCCATATTAAAACCAAGTTCTCTATAACCAATGGCTCTGATACCAATCTGTCACACCCCCAAAATCCACCTCGCGGAGCACCACCGCTTGGAGGCGTGACTGACCAGGATCAAGCCATCAATCATATCAAACCATAGCATTTAATAATAGTAAAAGTAATTAACG
Source organism: Helianthus annuus (assembly GCF_002127325.2). Taxonomy (NCBI): domain Eukaryota; kingdom Viridiplantae; phylum Streptophyta; class Magnoliopsida; order Asterales; family Asteraceae; genus Helianthus; species Helianthus annuus. The sequence continues at coordinate 101,228,032 of NC_035448.2, read as the reverse complement.
TAAGTCACCATGACATGATTGATGTTTCAAAACCAAACATTGTTTTAAGTAGCGGAAGCATAGTAATGATATTCAATGTATGTAAATAGTTCAAGTGTTGTAAGTATAACATAACATTCACAATCCAATCTCCACAACGACCTGCTCCTCCCTGTGCAAGCTCCATATGTACCTAATGTCCTGCAAGGCATGTAACAGAGGATCAACAAACTAGTTGAGCGAGTTCACAGTTAACAGTTCAGAAATAGTTTAGTGTGAGTAGAAGTATGTTCGTTTGTTTTGTCATGTATTGTATCAGTTTCCATCGCGGCCTCCCAGGCAGGTATGCGAAGATGTTAGGGGATGTTCATCCCAAGTATTCTAGACTAGGTTTATCTGTATCGCGGCCTACCAGGCAGGTGTGCGAAGATTAGTAAATTACAGTTCGCGGCCTTCCAAAGGCAGGTGTGCGAAGTCAGTCATAATATCGCGGCCAACCCTTGGCAGGTGTGCGAAGATCAGTTCAATAAGTGTTACTAGTCTAGTAGTAGTTCTAACAGTGGAGTACGTACAATAGTTCATCAAATCACATCACTACGTTCCCGTATAGATAAGTACCAGTAAATAATCAAATCCCATTCCCACCCTGGGAACCCCATGCCTTGGCTGTGTGAACTCACCTTGGTTTGCTCGGTATGCTAGGTTATGCACTCACAAGTAATTAATCAAGTCCGGATTAGGGGATTGAAACTAGTGGGGTTTCGGGTGCACAAGAACTTTCAGCCGACTTCAAGACTTCGTGAGAGAGAGAGAAGGGTATTAGGGTTTTTGAAACTAACTGCCGGTTTACATGCATCACGTATATAAACGTGTCACAGGAATGGGCCAAGCCCATTAGAAAGACTGGGCCGAAAGATGTCGAAGGATAGAGTCCTTGGTCGAAGGATATGTTTCGAGATCCTTCGAACCGAAAGTTGATCCTTCGAATCGAAGGATATGTTTCGAGATCCTTCGAACTGTATGTCATGTTTCGTGATCTAGACTAAGTGTTTTAATAATAATTCTAATATTATTTCCTACCACAGCAAGTAATCACATATAGGCAAAACGACAATACGTTTCATTAAAACACAACGCGTACAATTTCCAAGTCCACAACTTCAAACAACTAAACAGTCAAAGTCAACGCGCATTTAATGCGAAAGTGAAAGTCAGAAACTCGAGTTGTCACATTATCCCCAACTTAAAAGAAATTTCGTCCCGAAATTTGGTACGCACTCACTGAGGAAGCTAGGTAAGTTACATTGTTCACTGGTTTTCCTGGGGTGTCACATCATCCCCCCGTTGATTTGGAATTTCGTCCCGAAATTCAGTAGTAGTAGCTTCAGCCTCAGAAGTGGATGCATTGGTTTCGAATAACTGGGGATACTTTTCTGTCATCTGGTCTTCGCGTTCCCAGGTGTACTCTGGGCCACGTCGGGAGTTCCAACGAACTCGAACAAGAGGGATTCTCTTGTGTTTGAGGACCTTACATCCCGGTCCGTGATTTCAACTGGCTCCTCGACGAACTGCAACCGCTCGTCGATAGTGAGTTCCTAGAAAGGAACTGTGAGGGTCTCATCTGACAGACACTTCTTCAGATTCGACACGTGGAATACGTTGTGAACTGCACCGAGTTCAGCTGGTAGGTTCAGTCTGTAGGCTACTGGGCCTATTCTTTCAGTGATTTCGAACGGTCCAACAAACCGTAGATTGAGTTTGCCTCGTTTACCAAATTGAACCACACCCTTCCAGGGTGAGACTTTTAATTAAACCCGGTCCCCGACCTGAAATTCCAATGGCTTCTTACGCTTATCCGCGTAGACTTTCTGACGGTCGCGTGCTGCCGCCATGCGTTGTCGTATTTGTGCAATCCGTTCAGTAGCGTCAACTACCATTTCTGGTCCTGTAATCTGACTATCCCCCACCTCTGCCCAACAGAGAGGTGACCGGCATTTACGTCCGTACAATGCCTCGAATGGAGCGGCTCGTATGCTGGTGTGATAACTGTTATTATACAAAAACTCCACCAAAAGGGAGATGCTTTTCCCCAGCCGTTGCCGAAGTCTATAACGCATGCCCGAAGCATGTCTTCAAGAGTTTGGATCGTTCGCTCAGACTGCCCATCGGTCTGAGGATGGTATGCTGGGCCCATGTCTAATCGTGAGCCAAAAGATTTGTGCATCGCTTGCCATAATTCTGACGTGAATCGTGCATCCCGATCCGAAATGGTGGAGGTGGGCACCCCGTGCCTCGAAACAACCTCTTTAAGGTAGATGTCTGCGAGAGTGGAGAACTTATCCGTTTCCTTTATAACCAGGAAGTGTGCAGACTTGGTGAGTCGGTCCACGATCACCCATATAGTATTATTCCAACGCTGAGATCTAGGTAACCCGTAACGAAGTCCATGGAAATTTCTTCCCATTTCCATTGTGGTATCCTGGGTTGCTGAAGTAAGTCTGAAGGTTTCTGGTACTCTGTCTTGACTCTCGCACAGGTCAAGCACTTGCTAACATAGGTGGCGATGTGGGCCTTCATGCTAGGCCACCAATAAGCAGTTCTGATGTCGTAGTACATTTGTCCGAACCTGGATATATCGAGTAGCGAGACTTATGAGCTTCATCCATCACAAGTTCTCGTAAGCCGCCATAGCGTGGGACCCAAATACGCCCCGATACAAAGTAGGCGCCGTCTTCCTTTTGTTCCATTCGTTGTCGTGAGTCACGCAAGGCTTCAGCCTTGACGTTTCCGGGTTTCAGTGCTTCTACCTGAGCATTTCGTATCCGTGCAGGAAGATCAGACTAAATAGTAAGTTGTAGCGCTCGCACGCGCTTAGGTAGGGTGTTCTTTCGACTGAGGGCGTCGGCCACACCATTGGCCTAGCCTGGATGATACTTGATGGCGCATTCGTAGTCGTTAAGCAGTTCGATCCATCGTCGTTAACGCATGTTCAACTCTTTCTGCTTGAAGATATGCTCGAGACTCCTGTGATCGGTGTAGATTGCGCACTTGGTACCGTACAGGTAGTGTCGCCATATCTTAAGTGCAAAACAACAGCTCCCAGCTCTAAATCGTGCGTCGTGTAGTTCCGTTCATGAATCTTGAGTTGCCGTGAAGCGTAAGCAATGACCTTGTCGCGCTGCATTAACACACATCCAAGACCCTGGATGGATGCATCACAGTATACTACAAAATCGTCCGTGCCCTCTGGCAATGAGAGAATAGGGGCACTGCGAAGCCAGAAGTCGCATTTCGAAAACTTTGCGTACAGTTTCCAAGACAAGACGTAAGCGCTGCTCGTGCTCCTCCTGACTCTTGGAGTAGATCAAAATGTCGTCGATGAAGACAATGACGAACTTGTCAAGATAAGGTTTGCACACCCTGTTCATAAGGTCCATAAATACGGCAGGTGCGCTCAATAATATCAAACCATCCATCATACCAAACATAAAATATAATAGGTAAAATAATTCATAAAACCCAACACGATTAATGTTCAAACCAAACTTTGTTTGAGTAGCGTAAACATAATAATGAAAACCCAAGATAAGTTATAAGTTCAATTAGCGTTCATTGCGTCTCCTCCTCCTAACACGAAAACTCGACCTCTTGCCTCGTTGCCATTGTTGTTGTTGTTTCCCCCGTTGTTGTTGTTGTTCCCGTTGCCCTGGTTATTGTTGTGGTTCCGATTCTGGTTCAACTGAGGACAATCGCGTTTGTAATGACCTTCTTCCCCACACTGGAAACATCCCCGATTTCCACGCTGTGGCTGCTGCTGCTGGTTCTGTGGAGCTGGCGGTGGGAGTTGCTGGTTCTGATTTGCTGGCCGAGAGCTTCTACAATCCTTAGCCTCATGACCCATCTTGAGGCATCTTTGACATTGTTCCCTGCGACATCTTCCACTGTGGTGTTTGTTGCACTTATTACACAGTGGGTGAATTCCCCGATATCCACTCTGCTCCTGACTACCAGATGATTGCTGACTCGAATTCTGGTAGTCATTTGTCTTGCGCTGCTGAGACTGAACAGTAACCGATCCCTTGCTGGAATCCCCCTCCCATTTCCTCTTGTTGTCACTGGGAGTAGCAGAAGTGGTGACAGCAGTAGTGGTAGCCTTGACACATTTTGGCAGTTTGTTCTGATCCACTGCCTGATCTGTAATACGGTGAGCGAGGCGCTGAATTTCCTGGATGTTGTTGAGGTTAGCCGAGGTAACGTGGCTCTGTATTTCTGGTGCCAAACCCTTGAGATACAACTCAATACGCTTGTATGGAGGGTCCACCATAGTTGGACACAGCACGGCCAGCTCATTTGACCGTTTAGTATACGCTTCAATCTCTGATCCAACCATTTTCAGATTATACAGCTCGTCTTCCAGTTTGTGAATATCTTCACGCGTACAATACTCTCTCTTAATAAGTTCCTTAAAATCGTTCCAGGGTGTGGCGTTAGCAGCTGCCAACCCCAGAATTTGCACCTGCGCGTTCCACCAGGTTAGCGCTATTCCCTCCAAGGTGCCAGTTGCATACTTAACCTTGCGAGCCTCAGGGCACTCGCACATCTCGAATACCGACTCTAGCTTTTCGAACCAATGGAGGAGTCCAACTGCTCCCTCCGTGCCACTGAACGTGTTAGGACGACAATCCATGAAATTCTTGAAGGTGCACACAGGTTGTTGCTGAGCGGGTTGACCTGCTTGAGCGGCTGCAACTGCCGCAGCAATGAGAGCCTCTAGCTGGGCTTGAGTCATGTTAATTCGTGCGGCCATTGATCTTCACATCAAAGGCAACATAAGTGAGAAAAGTTCGCGAATAGTGCGATGACAGAAGAGTGTAAGCACGTAGGTGTTCTCAAGCAATAACAAGTAGTGAGCAAGGTAATGTAAGCATACTACGAGCAATGTTCTACGCAGTTCTAGCAAGCAGGTAATAAACATAAACCTTATTACCTAGGATGTCGAGTCTTGCACGTGGAGCGAAGCGTCGTTGTGGATCGTTTGAGAGCACTGTTCTGGTTATAGTCTGGTTTTAATAAAAACGTTTTCCCATATTAAAACCAAGTTCTCTATAACCAATGGCTCTGATACCAATCTGTCACACCCCCAAAATCCACCTCGCGGAGCACCACCGCTTGGAGGCGTGACTGACCAGGATCAAGCCATCAATCATATCAAACCATAGCATTTAATAATAGTAAAAGTAATTAACGTAAGTCACCATGACATGATTGATGTTTCAAAACCAAACATTGTTTTAAGTAGCGGAAGCATAGTAATGATATTCAATGTATGTAAATAGTTCAAGTGTTGTAAGTATAACATAACATTCACAATCCAATCTCCACAACGACCTGCTCCTCCCTGTGCAAGCTCCATATGTACCTAATGTCCTGCAAGGCATGTAACAGAGGATCAACAAACTAGTTGAGCGAGTTCACAGTTAACAGTTCAGAAATAGTTTAGTGTGAGTAGAAGTATGTTCGTTTGTTTTGTCATGTATTGTATCAGTTTCCATCGCGGCCTCCCAGGCAGGTATGCGAAGATGTTAGGGGATGTTCATCCCAAGTATTCTAGACTAGGTTTATCTGTATCGCGGCCTACCAGGCAGGTGTGCGAAGATTAGTAAATTACAGTTCGCGGCCTTCCAAAGGCAGGTGTGCGAAGTCAGTCATAATATCGCGGCCAACCCTTGGCAGGTGTGCGAAGATCAGTTCAATAAGTGTTACTAGTCTAGTAGTAGTTCTAACAGTGGAGTACGTACAATAGTTCATCAAATCACATCACTACGTTCCCGTATAGATAAGTACCAGTAAATAATCAAATCCCATTCCCACCCTGGGAACCCCATGCCTTGGCTGTGTGAACTCACCTTGGTTTGCTCGGTATGCTAGGTTATGCACTCACAAGTAATTAATCAAGTCCGGATTAGGGGATTGAAACTAGTGGGGTTTCGGGTGCACAAGAACTTTCAGCCGACTTCAAGACTTCGTGAGAGAGAGAGAAGGGTATTAGGGTTTTTGAAACTAACTGCCGGTTTACATGCATCACGTATATAAACGTGTCACAGGAATGGGCCAAGCCCATTAGAAAGACTGGGCCGAAAGATGTCGAAGGATAGAGTCCTTGGTCGAAGGATATGTTTCGAGATCCTTCGAACCGAAAGTTGATCCTTCGAATCGAAGGATATGTTTCGAGATCCTTCGAACTGTATGTCATGTTTCGTGATCTAGACTAAGTGTTTTAATAATAATTCTAATATTATTTCCTACCACAGCAAGTAATCACATATAGGCAAAACGACAATACGTTTCATTAAAACACAACGCGTACAATTTCCAAGTCCACAACTTCAAACAACTAAACAGTCAAAGTCAACGCGCATTTAATGCGAAAGTGAAAGTCAGAAACTCGAGTTGTCACATTATCCCCAACTTAAAAGAAATTTCGTCCCGAAATTTGGTACGCACTCACTGAGGAAGCTAGGTAAGTTACATTGTTCACTGGTTTTCCTGGGGTGTCACAATTTACATGCTTCTCCACATGTGCCGTTTTTGTATAATCAAATGTAAATCTTCTTCCACATATGAAAATCGTCGTTGGTAAAACACTCTTTCCTGAACTACTTATTACCACCAAACAAGTACAACCTCTTATGCCATCGGCCTTTTAGGTTGGGGAAATATTCTAAAAGAAAGTAAATTGCTTTGAGTATCAGAAAACTGAAATGAAAGATAATTTGGCAAACTGGCTTATCCCATTTAGGAGAATGCTAAAACCCCAAGTGAGTTTATTAGAGGTTTGGACAAGTAACACATTTTGGAATTTGGTATTAAGATTTGAATGTAACAAGTTTGAGGTTTTGTGGTTTCAAATTTTCAATGAACTAGGGTCATTTTATCCAAAACTAACAAAAAACTTTATACAAGTTAGAGTTAGAAACTTGTTACTTTCAATCGTAGGTGTCATCTAGGCTAAACCAGTGGCGAAGCTTGACTCGAATGACGAGGGGGTCGAAAACGTATATACCAAAAAAATTCTATAGAACAGGGGGGTCGAAAATGTATATACCAAAAAATTTCTATACGAAAACTCCATATATAACAGTACTGAGCAAAAAGTCCGGGGGGTCGGGCGCCCCTCCCCGCCCCTTCTATCCTTCACCACTAAGCTAAACCACAAGAACTATCTGTGTAATTACCTCAAACTAAAAATTAGCGAGTAAGTAGATTATTCTATTAACAAGAACAAGAAAAGGGTAAATTACATTTTCCGTCCTTTATGTTTGTAGCGGGTTGCAATGGATGAACTTTAACTTCAATAATTATAATCACAAACTTTTACTTAGAGAACTCATTACACCTTTCGTCCTTTAAGACTAACCAGGTTAAAAATTTAAGTTAAATCCATTCACTTAAGGGTATCATGGTCATTTCATGTTTTTATTTAAACTAGTTATAAAAATCGTGCCGCGTTGCGGCGAATTTCTTTTGTTATTTAGTCTGTGTTTATGAAGAAGCATGGACCTGAGCGGGTCGGTACTTCTACGGTGATGGATACGAACATGGCCACACCTCGTCTTCTCTGCCCGAATCCTAGACCTGCAAACAAGAAAAGAGAAACGTGGGCAGTGTAGAGACGGCCGGTAGAGGAAGAATCCCCTATTTCCAGCTACAAAAGTGTGTTGCCCTATATCTCATGCCCTAATGAGGAGGTGGAGACCTCCTTATATAGGAGATATGGGAAAACCCTAACCTCAATGGGCCAGGCCCAGTTAGGGGTTGTCTCTACGAGCCCACAGCCTAGTGTAGTATAAACTACAATGCGCTGGGCTTCGCGGTTAGTACACAGTAATAATAATACATAATTAATATAAAAGTGATAAATAGCAGAAAAGTCCGACCGTTCGGGTCGGGTCCAGTACCATACCTCGTCATGTCCCCCAGTCTAGTGTTGCTCCCGCGTGCAAGCGTGGGAGGAGCACTTAGACTTATTAGGAGCTCGGGAGTGAAGATCACTAATTTTAGTCTTACATGTCGTCCGGGTGCGAGAAAGTTGTTGGCCACGTTTGTTGTGGTTATCGTTGGCTATGAGTAGAGATAATGGAGCAATGAATAGTATACGATTGTTCATCATGGAAATTGGTTGGATAAACCTGACGCACGCTGATTGGTTATAGACAATTGCCATTTGTACTGGCACATTGCCACGAGCTTGTTAAGGTTGCACATATGCGGTTGGGTCCCGCGTGTGAGACTTGGAGCAGGCTGAGTTTTGGTAGTTCAGTGTCTCGCCCCTGGATGACTTTTGCGGATGTGGCCCTGCCTTAACGGTGCGCACGCTATCGTGTGGGCTACTGTAGAATATCCACCTTGTGGTGTGACTTTTGTTGGTTAACACATGATGCGCTAACGACGTTCAACTCATTGAAAAAGTTGATGTTGATGTGACGACGGTCCCTACCACGCGTCCGTGTCATCGGGGTCTCCGTTGTCGTAATGTGCAGCCATTGGTGGTCATAGATGCATATGCGGATGTTATGCCACCTTAGGCGAATGTGAAACCGCTGGTAGTTGTACCAGTCGTTATTGATGATCCGGTTATAGCAGTTATCATTGCCGTCGGAAAGAATGATATACAATGCACCCTTGCAGAAGTGCTTGCTATGCTCAGTGACCTCGACCTCGGAAGGGTTCTTAGAGCGTTATTTATATTCCCCACAATGTTTGTATAATTGTGGGACAAGTACTTGGTTTTTCATCAGTGGTTGTGCATCTATTACCAAGATACCCACTGGAGTAGTAGTGGTTGAATACATCTATTACCAAGATGCCCACTCTTAGCGATGTATAATTTGATCATCTGACTTTGTTATTATGAAAAATATTTCGTGTCAGAGTTGTCTTTTACCGTGATATGCAGTTCAAATGCGGTGGTAATATTTTGTACCGTAATATGCAGTTTAAATGCGGTGGTATGTTGTGTTTACAAATGTTTATATGAACACTTGTAGATATCAGAAAGTGCTTTATAACCCGCGCGGCGTTAATGAACACTTGAACAACAAAGTGCTTTCTACGCGCTTGGCGTGAGTGAACACTCATTGAGATAATAAAATGCTTTATACGCGTTAGGCGTGAATGAGCACTTTATGTAAGCTACTACGTGCTTTTCCTGGACGCGCACTGGCGTGTGGAATGCTTATAGTAGGTGGCATGTCTATTTACCTCACCGACTGTGGCGTGAGGGTTTTCTTTTATCCATGTCGCAGACTGGTGTGGAGAATACATATCCGAATAAGTATTTTTCCTATCGCATAGCGTGTGGAATACTTATTCGAATAATCAAGTATACTAGTTTTGTCGTGCGTTTGTCTTGACTACCAAATTGCATATGCGTGTTAAGTGGTATAGTCGTAGGCCAAATGATGCGAAAAGTATAAATATTGTCTGGCGTATTGAAACATCCACATTATATAAGAGCCGATGCGGGTTAATGTGCAGTGGATATCACCTTAATGGGCAGCCTGAGGAAAACTGATCACTTTTAAGGCGTAATGGCGATATACCCTGCTAGTCCCCCAGTTCAATGCTGCTAAAGTATGTTAGTAGCTTTGAACTTGATAGGTAATAAAAATAAATTGACAAGTAAACATGAAGTATAACATGCTAAGAAAACTCCGACATGCTTGTTAATCGATTTAACTGTATTGTAGATAAGTGTGCGTAAAATAGAGGTGAAACCTTTATCGACACTTTTTGTTTAGTGGGCGATTCTAATAGGCGCTCTTTTAATGTATGACTTATGGAGTATTCCGTCAAGCTATCGAGTTATGTGAGAGCATCATAATTAAGGGTAAGATTAAGAACCTGTCACCCGCGAGTCTTGCGTTAGATGTCGGACATAACGGTTGCGCCGAGTTCAAGACTGCCTGTCGGATAAGATAATTCCACAATTGAGGCGGCATGGTGAGAAATTACCTAGCTAAGTCCGCGTGCTTGCATAAGGATTATTCAATGTATAGTTTAGCATGTGTAAATATGAATGATGCTCCCTTTAACCCGGTGAATTACACCCGTGACTAGTTAACCAGTACGATAATATGCAGGTGTACAATGCACTGTTGATTGTACTTAGAAGGGTAACATATTAAATTACGAGGGCGTACCCTTCCCTGGTTCATATATTTACTTAATGGAGGTGTAACAATTATCAACAAAATGATATACAAAAAGTTTAGGCAAAGCCTGATGGATTCCTTGTCTATTAAATTGTATATGTCATAGAAGTGAAAATACTTATCTGGTCCGCCTTGAGATTAGGCGATCAGAGTCCTTTCTCGTGCGCTGAAGATGCAAAGCCCATTTATAACTTTTGTGTGGAGTCTGGTAGGCAGACGAATATTTGAAGAGTGAAGGTTGGTTGTCGTTAAACGACGTACAATTGCCATCATCTACCCTGCACTAGTTATGATCTAGCGTTTTTATACCTCTTTTTAGGTCATATATAGATCGAGGCATTGAGTACGATAAATGTCATTCTCCTTTTGTATGCGAGCAAATAATCTTTCTTTGCCCTGTCTAAAAATTCGACCATCTTTGTTAAATGTTAGCTAAACTATATATAATAGTAGGATAAAATCCGAAGGTGGCGCGACTAAGCGAGTCTTGCCCCCGAGGTGATGTGACGAAAAACCGAAAACGTGTGTCTATTTGGTAAAATAGAACCATTTTCTATTAGTAAGCCGATCAGCAATGTGCATAAACCACATGGTGCGCTCTTTTGTAAAACGAATAGCATATAACCAATATGTATTCAAAACTACACAATCATACTTAGGGAAATATATGTAGGCTAAAGGTGAAATTGTAAGTATGCACTTTATCAGGGATTACAATGATATTTTGTACTTATACTTTTGCCCATTACTATTACCCTTCTATGCCTACGCATTTTGAAGGTCATAAACTTGGCGCATGACCTATAAGTGTCAGTGTTAAGGTGTCATACCGTGCAAGATCATCATGTTCAGTGCTGCTAATTGATGTTTGGTATCATCGAAATATCCAAGTAAATAGTCAAAACGATCAAGGCATGCCCTTTGTAATGGTAGAAATTATGCATGCCCCTAAATTTCAAGTACTAGTTGTACTGATGTAAATGATCTCATGTCTTTTAATCCTCCACAATTTTTAAAACTACAGAGCGTTCTTAGCTTTATCATAAAAATTGACGTATACAGCGCCAGGTCATACAGTTTAGTGATGCATCGTTGGGGGTGGGATTCTATCTCGCGTTGAGATCATCACGCCACGGCAGAGAAAGCTCAACTCCAGTGTAGGGTAGAGCGGAGTGAGTGTCCGACATGGACAGGAGGCGGCTTAGCCAACAACATTCAAGTATCACGAGAGGAGGGTGTCGCAACGGTGATGGCGTGACCAAAATCGTCCGCTTGAGGAAATTCGGTGCGCCCAAAGGGCGATTGGGTCGCCAGATATGGCGTGACTTAGGACGATGCCCGCCGGTTGATGGCGTCAGTAAGGACGGGTCTGCCGGAGATGGCGTGAGTGGACAAAACGTCCGCCAAGCGGCGGGGTGGGTAAAAAGCTTTTGTCGGGATTTGGCGGGTGGAACAAGAGCTTCCGTCAGAGGTTGCGTGTTGAATAAGAGCTTCCGCCGAAGGTGGCGAGCTGAGTAAGAGCTTCCGCCAAAGGTAGCGGTTTGACTAAGAGCTTCCGCCGACAGTGGTAGGTTTAATAAAAGCTTCCACCGACAGTGGCGAGTTGACTAAAGGTTTCCGCCGGTAGTGGCGTGAGAGAGCACTCGCGCGTCGAGGTTTGCTTGTGATACAGAGGTTACCCGCGCGACGATATATGCTTGTGATACAGTTTATACTTTGTAAGCGTGTTCGTATGTAACTAAGCATGAGCACGCGGGCGACTTACGAGCTCTTATATAAAGCAGCAGGGTCGCATGGAGATAAACATGTGGAGCAGAAGGCTCGCCTGGAGACTAGCATGCTCATATGCAAAGGAGCATGCGCGTATGGCGACTTACGTGCTCGTAAGTAAAGGAGCATGCGCTTGCCAGCGCATGTGTGCTCGCTCGTATATATAAAGGAGCCTGCGCGCATGGCGACTTACGTACTCGTATGTAAAGCAGCGGGCTCGCATGGAGACCGGCGTGCTCGTATGTAAAAGGCGCTTTTTAGGCTTTCATCGGCGTGCTTGAGGATCACTCGTTGCGTTTTACCGATTGAATGTATTGCCAGTCCTATAAATAAGTTGACAAGGTAAGTCGTAATAACGAGTATGACATGTGGAAAACACTGTGCCGAAACGCTGTCCTTAGGAGGTGCTCGTTCTATACATCCATACTCCGTCATATGTGAAAGCAATTTGAACCTTCCAAAGGTGTTGCACCATGCGGAAATCAGTTTATTGCTGCTAAATAGATGTTAGTAGCATTGAAATAGAATAATAATAAGCAATGATACGAGTACGTCTAGGAGACATCACATGATTGTTAATCGTAAAAACGATAAACTGTTAACCATGTCGTTGACTTGATTTGATTTGCTATAGTTTAGCCAACTTGTTTTTGTTGAAAGAAATATGTACCATTGTGTTTCTAAATAATTCAAGTGCTCTAGCCAAGTAAATGTGTATTATCCATACATTAATCAAAATTAATATTTGCCCATGTATGTTTAAAATTTATACACAAACTGTTGGAGTATACAAGAAGATGTCGAAGCCATTCATATATGTCTAGCAGTCATGACACTTAAAATTAACATAAGTGTCACTTTATAACTTTGGGCCACTCATGAGAAATATTATAAATTGTGATGGTAAGCAGGGGCGGATTTAGCCTAGTTTTACGGGTTCCCAGTAACCCAGTCGATTTGGAAAAAAAAACGTTTTTTTTTTTAGTGTAAACCTTGTTTGATTTGGAAAAAGGAACCAAGTGAAAAAACTGGCTGGATCCACCACTGATAGTAAGGATAGATCTTGGTTTTGTATTATGTATAAAAATTTATTTATTGTATGGTAATAAATAAATCTTCTGAGATAATACAGTTAGCACATAGCTCTTATATTCTTTCTATTTGTTTGTGATAAAATAATCACACCCTTAAATTGGTCCATGACAAAATGTCTCAGGTATTACAATTATCCTTGTATAAGATTTGAAGGGGTCATTTGTGTGAAATGTTTAGAGTTGTGGGGCAAACTTCAAAAACAGACTCGTGAACCCCAAGGTGAATTCAAACACCTTTTAATCCTCCACAAATGCCTTTAGTTTATTTCCCTTGTTTGACACTCAAAAGTACACATCTTTGGGTGTTTTACCAACGGTTCCTGTTAGCTAGACTATAAGAAGTCATCGGTGACACAATAATATATTATACACTTCCACGAGTTTGTTAATTTGTGAAGGGAAAACTGGACTACGGTGCATTGCTATAGTCATGGCGGACCGAGCATACCCCATCCACAAAGTTTGTCCGTCAAATGGCGCAGCATTCCGCGTGGCGGAGCTTTTCCGACAAAGGTGGAGTTCGTCCAGCAAGGATGGAGAGGATTCGCGCGGCGACGGAGTCTGTCCGGCAAGCGGGTGTACTCGCGCAGCAGCGGAGTGTGACCGGCAAGCGGGGGGTACTCGTGCGGCGGCGGAGTGTGACCGGCAAGCGGTGTGTACTCGGGCAGTGGCGTAGCGTACCTGCACGGCGGCGGGTTGTGTCCAGCAAGCAATGTGTACTTACGCGCGCAACGGTATTTTCGCGCTGTGTCGGAGTGATCAACCTATTTCTTTTTAACGAAAACAACTTGGGTATCACCGCTTTCGCTGTATCACAGCGGTTGTTTTTTTTTTTTTTTTTTTTTTAAGAACAAAACTAAGAGACCTTTGTCATATCAGGACAAAATTTAAAGCCATTAATTAATTGCCATCTCTTGAGCATAGAATGTGAACAGATAATAGGTTTGTGGCCATTATGAACATTTAGGAATTATGATGTGACGTAAGAAAGGTTTTGCAATTTGTTTCCATTTGTGAAAAACCCTTGCCGGCAGAGAAACCGTTCCGCAAGGTTTTGTTCAAACCATGCTTTGCAAAATCTTGTATACAAAGCAGTGGCGGATCTAGGATTCCGACCAAGCGGGAACGTTTTATAAATAAGCGGTAACGAAATCGAAAAAAACGTCAAATTTTTCCAAAATTTACACTAAAAACGTCAAAAATTTTCCGACCAAGCGGTAGCGGAGGCTACCCCTTGGTCTAATATATATCCGCCCCTGATACAAAGAAGAGGAGGTAAAACTTACTAAATGAAGTTGACCTTTTTAATGGAACCAAAAGATTCAAGTCTTCAACAGAACACGAACCTCAGAATTATAGCTTGAGAAAGTCTTGCACAACAACAAGTATGCACCTCTCGTAGCCGGTGAAAAAAAAAACACATATCTAGAAATTTGGGATAGAATAGCGAGATGTGGTTCGTGTCGGGTCCCACGGATGGCGCCAATAAAGAAGCATGGACCTGAGCGGGTCGGTACTTCTACGGTGATGGATACGAACATGGCCACACCTCGTCTTCTCTGCCCGAATCCTAGACCTGCAAACAAGAAAAGAGAAACGTGGGCAGTGTAGAGACGGCCGGTAGAGGAAGAATCCCCTATTTCCAGCTACAAAAGTGTGTTGCCCTATATCTCATGCCCTAATGAGGAGGTGGAGACCTCCTTATATAGGAGATATGGGAAAACCCTAACCTCAATGGGCCAGGCCCAGTTAGGGGTTGTCTCTACGAGCCCACAGCCTAGTGTAGTATAAACTACAATGCGCTGGGCTTCGCGGGTTAGTACACAGTAATAATAATACATAATTAATATAAAAGTGATAAATAGCAGAAAAGTCCGACCGTTCGGGTCGGGTCCAGTACCATACCTCGTCAGTTTATATGTGTTTGAAATCACTATGAGCGCATTGCACACGGAATCGCTGACAAGAATAAAAAGAAAATGTAGAAAAAACACTAAAAAATAACCGAAAAAAAATCAACTAAAAAGTTGTATGGTAATTATGTTGTTCGGTAGAAGCCCGTAGTCAGAGATGAGCAAATAGTAATGGGTACCGGTACCGAATTTCCTGAACCGAAAGATCCTAAGTACCAATTCGGTACTAACGTTTGGCGTTCCTGGTACCGGTTCGCTACCGGTTTTTACCTTCTTATATCGATACCATAACCGGTATTTTCGGTACCAATACCGATTCGGTATCAGTTGGCGCCGAGCTCATCCTTACCCCTGAAACTAAAAAAAAGTTGTACGATACCGTTGGTGTTCGTATGGTACCCGTGATCAGGGATGAGCAAATGGTACCGGGTAGCAGTACCAAATTTCTCGAACTAAAAGATTATCAAACTCAATCCGGTACCGACTTTTGGCGTTTTATGTACCAGGCTGGTGCTCGTTTTTACCTTCATGTACCGATAACGAACTGGTATTTTCGATACAAGTACCGGTTAAGACTCCGGACCGACTTTTGGTGTTCTATGTACTAGGCTGGTGCTGGTTTTTACCTTCATGTACCGATAACGAACTGGTATTTTCGATACAAGTACCGGTTAACACTCCGGACCGACTTTTGGCGTTTTATGTACTAGGCTGGTGCTGGTTACACTCCGGACCGACTTTTGGCGTTTTATGTACCAGGCTGGTGCTGTTTTTACCTTCATGTACCGATAACGAACCGGTATTTTCGATACAAGTACCGGTTAATACTAAGCTTATCAGACTTTAAAAGTAAAGGAGATAACAGTTATTATAATAATAAGATAATAAAACTGTATATGATATTTTATTATACTAATATATATTTACTGTTCCTTTCATTCCTTTATTAATAATATATAGAAGAATAAGATAATAAAACTGTATATGATATTTTATTATATTATACTAATATATATTTACTGTTCCTTTCATTCCTTTATTAATATATAGAAGAATTTTTCTTAATAAATAAAACAAAAAATTACATATATAACATATCTCCCCCAACCTTCCTCCCCAGAATAATCCTGGGGAGTATGAGGTTCTTCCAACATTCGCACACATCACCCTGACTGCCACTTACTATTTGTTTGAGGTATTTAGGACTTTATAAATGTATCTTTGTATTTGTTTGAGGTATTTAGGACTTTATAAATGTATCTTTGGCCGTATCACGACACTCCGATCACTCAATACAACATGAATTCCAACATTAACTATGATAAGGAATTGGGGACTAGAAATAAGCCTCTTAAGACTTCAATTTGCTATTGATTTCACCAAGAAGAACAAAGAATGAAATCACTCTTAATCTCTTATAGTACACGTATTAAAATTTTTGGAATTCGGTGATAAATGGCAAATATGAACCAAAGTTAAAAATGGGTGAGGCTGGTGAAAAAGATAAGGATGAATCCCAATATGATGAAGAACATGATAGAAAAATGATATATATGGATTTTAAGGCATTAGGTGCAATAACAATGGCTTTACCTACTGAGATATACAATAGTTTTGAGCAGTATGATATAATCAAGGAATAGTGGGAAGTTCTATCCATATGACTATGGGGTATGGGGTTGGGTACAAACATCACGTTACCACCCCGGGTGGGCTTGGGTTTCGGCGTGGCTCCTTGGGCGGAGGTTTCAGCACGGGCGTTGGGCGGGGCTACCCACATGACATGGCAGAACCTCATTGGCTAAGAGCACTAGCCCTTTGAAATTTGCTTTTTTTCCACGCCACCCCAGCCACGCCCCACCATACATCTTTGAAATTGGCTTTTGGTCTTGGGTGCCCCATACTCCACGTGTCGCACAATGCCCCCAACCCACGCCCCACCATACCCCACGGTCTAAGCTTTGAAGGTAAAGAGAATTTAAAAGAAAACAAGAATGATGTGTTGAAAGCTCAATTCAACAATTTTGTTCAAGTAAGTGGTGAAAATTTATCGAAACAGATCAACAGGTTTTCTAGGTTGGTCACAAAGTTGAAAAACATGCATGTCACTTGTACAAACAAGGAATTGAACAAGAGTTTGTTAGATTTATTGCCCTTAAGTTGGACTGTGCATTGTATGGTGCTCAAAAGAACCGAGGACTCAGAGAAATTAAATATGCTAGAGCATCACCTAGAGAGTATTGAACTTGATATTAAGAAGAAAATGATGGGAAGTAAGAGTCAGTTTCCTACAAAGAATTGTGCTTTCTTTGCACTAATGATTGAGTATACCTCCTATATGTACAATCAACCCTCAATGTACAAACTTTTTTGTACATGAAGAATACCCATTAATCACCTTTAGTCCCTATTAATTACTTAATACTAAATTTTCCCCAGAATTTAAGTACATTTTGGTCCTTGTTTGTTATAAATTAACACTAAACATGCCTACACTCCATAATGAATATCTATTGTCACTATAATATAACTTTAAAGTTTTACCATATTAAATCCAAAAAAGAACATGTTAGAAGCCTCCCCTAAACATGTTAGAAACCTCCTCTAAACAAAACAATGGTCAATCAAACACTCCATAACAACAATTCTACTTGGTCAAATGGGCCTAAAAACCAAACACATAGAAAGCCCAACACCTAATGGGCCTATCTTTTTTCCTTTTGGTCAACGGGCCGACAATGACGTTGACCATTTCTGAAGCCCAATCCATAAGCAAGTTATGAACCACAATTAGCCTAACTCATGTCTACCTTCCCCTATAAAAAATCCTCTTAACCCTTTCATCCTCTCCACACATTCTCTCTCTCTTTCTCTCCCTCTCTCTCTCAAACCCTAACACACTTCCCCAATAATTTTCCCCCAATTCTCATCAACTCTTTCCAGATCTCTACGATTTCAGATGGGAGGTGTTGCCGTTCTTCACCCTAGAGATTGTCTCAACGATAATCGTGATAATTTATTCCTTTCGCCGGTCAAATCCCGACGAAACCCTAAATCCACCCCTAATTTATCCACTTCTAACCCTAATTTAACCAGATCTGACGCCCGGAAACGTAGTCCTCCCACCGGCCTACGAAAGCACAAATCTCCGGCGACGATGGTCACAGATCCGCCGGCCACGGCAGCAGGAAAGGCGCTTGTTATGGGACAGGTGAAGATATTGAAACGCGGTGAACCGTTGGATGATTTATCCACGGTTTTGAAAGATTTGACCGATCGGAGCGTTACAAACGAGACGGCGACCACGGCGGAGACACGGTTGCCGGAGAAAGAGGTGGCTAGTGATCGGAAGGTGAAGAGAGTTACGCCGGTGAAGAAGAAATCGGAGGGAAGAAGTTTCTCAAACCCTAAAATGGACGATTTTGCCCTTTCGTCAACGGAGCGGTTAGGACCCGACCCGGAGATGGTACCGAAACAGATGAAAGGCGAGTTTTTCTTTGCAGGGTCTGCTTTTGTTGATTCACCACCACCGAGTTCTCTTCCGTTACCTGGTTTTTTTACCAAGAATTTTGGCGTCAAGGAAGATCCCACCACCGATTTGAGACGGATGCTCGGTTTAACTCTTTCATAGTTTAAATTATTAATATTTTCAGTTCTAGAAGTTTGATTGATCAATGGTGAAGAAGAAGAAGATGTTTGCTTGCTTTGAATTCGTTATATCATCCCTGATTTTTTAAATGGGAGATATCGAATTTGTAAGCAAGATTGTCTGGTTTTCAATTAGATGTAATGTTTTAGTAGGTTAATTATGATGAAGTAAGAAGGGTTAGGAGCTGTGAGATGTAATCCAGTTAGTGTTTGTGTGTGTGTTTTTATGTTATGTATCTAATCTAAAGCGTATTAATATAGTTTTTGTTTTATGTAATTGTGCCTGATTTTTGTTCATCAGAACCTGTTTATGAATTGAGGTTTACTAGTACATGAGGAAATTTTGAACATAAGACTTGATGGGTTGGTTATCGGACAATATCTTCACCACTGAAACCCGAATAACCCTTAAACTGATGAACACCAGTACGGCAGTACCACTCTCCTGCCCCTGCAAAACAAATTACATATCAAATTCTGATTAAATTCTGATTGCTTCAAGCTCAACTCCATTGAAAGATTCCTTTTTAAAAAAAGTAAATTAAATCCTTATGTCGATCTCACAGGTGTATCTTCTAGTCGGATTCTGGGAAAATGAGTTTGCGGCAGGGCAAGTGGTACTGAAAGCATAGTCAAGGAAGGTGAAAAAGCACGCGAAAGCTTGTGAGGATGATCAACATGCCTTTGTCCCCTGCCGTTTGACACGTTCGGCTCCTTGGCGCCGGAGGCGGTTCGGTTCTTGACTAGAGTTCAGCGTGTGGTCCACAGCAACTTTTCGACCCCTCAGGGGCGAGGCTTTGTTTTTAATAGATTAGGGTTTTCTATTCAAAATGGGTTGGCGGCGCAGTTTGTTGCCCGTCTACCTGCTATTCTTATGTAATTTGACCTGTTGATTGGAATGGAAATATTTTCATATTCAAAAAAAAAAAAAAAAGAAATTGATAGATTTTTTTTAAAGTGAATCAAATCCTTATGGCTTTATAGGTTATGAAAAACTATGTTTCCTATGATGTAAAAATAGTTTGAATCTGATTTACAGTTAAGGTTTTAATTCAGCAAATTCTACAAATCAAACGGGTGTTAAATAAATTATTAACTTAAGAAAAAATCTTTTGAAGTCGGTTTGAGCACAATTTTTTATAACGATTATTTGTTTTAGGTATAGATATTTGTATTGGTGATTGATAATTTTGAAGTCGGTTTGAAGAGATATGTTTGTATTTAAACTAGGACGTATCCCGCCGCGTTGCGGCGGGCGATGTATGCTTAATCAGTTAGTTTCTATATCTTTATACTTTATTTTCTTTTTCGTGGTTAACTTAGTCGAGACAAAAGAAAGTTAACGGGTTAACCTGGTTTAACACACAGAAAAAAAAGAGTAATTTGTCTACATATCTAGCCAAAAAGAGACGATAATACACCTCTTTACGGATTTGTTTCGGATCACCAGCCCTCTATTTCTACACCCTTTTCCCCTGTCTTGTGGAAAGCTTTAAAACCAACTTAGGATGAAGTTGGGTGTTTGTAAATTTGTTCCAGATCTCTCTCTATTTCACCAGGTGAAGACAAATGGCCAAAGGGGTTGGAAAGGTAGGAGATGCTTCAAGAAAGAAACCTCAAACATTAGTGGTGAATGGTTAAGAAGCAAAAAGTTCGGTGGTCAATGTTTTAACATCAAAGAGCATCCTAGCGCAAACGAACGTTGTAATTTGATATATACTAGTAAAGGAACCCCGCGTTTCGCGGCGGGATTTTTACCTTTGTAATAATTTGCGAAAACAACTTAACCAATTGAGTATAAAAAAACGAATTTACATAAACATAACCAATTAACGATAAGCGACAAATTAAGTTTCCAATAACATGCTTTCTGTGATGATATTTAACATAGCGATAAGTTATATAGCACAAAAAGGGTTGTTTGTCGTTTGATCTGTTAGAGGCAAAGTAAAATCAAGGATAAACATCCTGTTAAGGCAAAGTAAAATAGTGGATGAACATTGAACAGGTCCAAATTTTCACCTTTGTAGCAACCTTTTAACACTTGGAAAATCGGCTACTCGCTTTGGTTGTATGTTTTCAATCTTCTACCTGTGGAGCCTGTTTAAAATAAAAACAGTCAAGTCAATTTTTAGACACTAACCAGACAAGGGTTTTTTTTATTACAAATTGAGTAATTTACATCTTGAAGCCTTTGGTTCCATTGTTCTCGCCAAAAATAAACACATTGAGTAATTCTAAAGCAAAAGTACCAATTGCAATTGTCTTCATAGTAGTACGTTTCACCTTAGTTAGAATCGATGGCAAACCTTTGTAGTCCAGTTAGGATGCAATTTGATACCCAGCAAAAGATTATTTTGTCTATAGGCAAATAATTATATAAATTGCCATAGT
This sequence comes from Helianthus annuus, assembly GCF_002127325.2. NCBI lineage: Eukaryota > Viridiplantae > Streptophyta > Magnoliopsida > Asterales > Asteraceae > Helianthus > Helianthus annuus. The sequence goes on along the minus strand of NC_035448.2, from coordinate 101,207,020 downwards.
CTATACATATATCAGTTCATTTTTTGGCTCCTTTGTGAACACTAAATTTGTTTGCAGCCAAACATAGTGATTAAACAATCCAATTACTCACATCATGATCACTGAATTTTGTAACACCTAATGGCCACTTTCTTTTAGTATAAACTCATAACTATTTTCCTATTATTCTTAAGCTTTCTTGTTTCTTTTGGGTCATATGACCCATATAGATAACAAACAAATAGATCTGGCCAAATCCAATCAGCACTATTTTTCAACTAAGAAACCATATTTTACAGATTCTAAGATCAATAAGCTTAACCACAATTCGTTGTGATCATCCTACGGTCAATCCTCCGAAATCTATTGAATCTTTTGCAAGCTGCTTATTTCATCATCTCAACCTCACCACATTATGAAAATCTCAAAAATATGATGCAAGTTTAGATGTAGATGGGTTTTGGTTGAGGATTCTTACGCAAATCAAAGAAATGCTCAACACGTCTAATGAATGTCTCTTATATGAACTCTAAAGTAACCTGGAAATCAAGTCTTATAGGTAATTAATTAGCATAGGAAAGTAACGCATATGTCACAAAAACAACAATCTACCACATAGGAATCACAATTCTTTACTATGCATATAAAAAAAGGGATACTTAGCACCGAAATACTCAAATTTTTTTTTGTATCAACAAAAAAAATAAGAAAACAAAACATCTTTTTTACCAACCACAATTCTTTGTTATATGTAGTTTTCACACTGAACTCATCTTGACCGATTATAAATGCTTTTGATATAATCAATTATAGCAAGAAAGCTGATGATACTTACTTTTATGGTAATTACAACTAAGGCGTGCTAATAATACTGAAAATACGATTGAAAAAATTAATCATCTTGGACTGAGACATGCAAACCTGAATTGGGTTACCGGAATCTCGCTGGAACCCTAGCCGACTTCGTCGGAAAGTCAATCCACCTTGCCACACCGACCAGGCTCCGCCATCGTGCCCACCACCTCTCTCACTTCCTCTGTCCAGATTCTCTCTCTCGAACCACCTGAGTGACTAAAGGTCGTATAAAGAAGCCAAAGGTGTATGATGTCAGAGTGTTAGGTCGGTGGCCGGAGACTTGCCGGGTCCAGATCTGTTTCTATTCCACTTTCTTACTACTCTCTCTCTCTCTTCTTTCTCCAGTTTCCCCTCTCGATCTCTCTTCCGTAGATGTGCTGAGGGGTGAAAAATGAAAGAAAACAAACTTTAGCGGCGGAAAAGCAAAAGTCAAAAAGAGAGCTGGCGCAAACTATCGATGTTAATTGATATATATAATAATGTTGTGAACACATGTGTTGTGGTCGACGAGGAAGCAGCCAAGAAATGATGATTAGAGTTGAATGAAAGACACCAGGATAGACCGAATCAAAGGTAAGGTATTTTTGTTTATTGTATTCCAGACGGATGTTACCTTGCAATCAAGTAGTGGAAACTTTTTCTTTTTCTTTCTCTTTTTATTAGCTAAACAAAAGTTGGTATCATGTTGTCATCAAACACTCTCTCTTTCTCTCTTTGAAATGAATTTTAAATTTAGGTAAAGCCTTAAAGGTGTCGCAAGCTGTGAATAAAACAAATTCATAAAGCAAAATTGTAATTGTATGATGTAATTATTTATTTTTGTATTGTACGATTTTCTGCGTACGCTTTGAAAATATACAGGGTCGGTCCGTAAGGATTATCAATCTAGGCTAAGGCCAAGGGCCACTAAAAAGCAAGGGCCTTCAATTTTATTTCTTTTCATATATTAGACTTGTTTTTTGCCATTTAAACACATCAACCCTCGTTACATGCGTCGTCTTTTGAGTAACCAATGTGAAACTGATTGCGGATTGAGCAACACATCAACCCTAGGAGTATGCATTGTCCACTCACACAACACATCAACCCTCGTTACATGCGTCGTCTTTTGAGTAACCAATGTGAAACTGATTGCGGATTGAGCGAAATTAGGGCCAAGATTAGGAAAAATCATCGCTATGGTTATTCAATGTCTCAAATCTCAATCTCAATTCATTTATATCAATTCAAAAAGGCCCTGACTTTGTAGTTCGCTTAGGGCCTCCAAAAACGTTGGAACGACTCTGAAAATATAACATACGTGATTAGTTTTATAACATGCGTGATTAGGTTTTTTACCCCATGCGTGATTTCTGATTTTGTACACGCGTGATTATGTTCATGCGTGATTATGGGTTTCAACATACGTGATTATGGTTTTTAACATTCGTGATTAGGGTTTTTGAGTTCTATAAAGTGCGAAATTTCATCTCGTACACATCGTACGTTAAGAAATATTGTACGTTAACCAACCCCTATATATATATATATTGAAAGGCATCAAATATTATTGAAGTAAAAAAAACACATAAGCAAGCAGCTCAATGTGTTAGGTACAATACAGGAAAAAGAAAAACAACATCCAAACTGATACAGGAACTACCCTTTCATACTAAATTATCTCCATTGTTTCCATTCTATTTTAACAGTAGCCGCCCTTGAACTGATCCACAGATATGATAAAGCCTTAATGTCACCAATTATCTTAAAAACCCGATTTACCTTGTTGCTGAAAATTGACTGGTTCCAAGATATCCAAAGAGACCAAAAGGGGTTGTTTGGTAGCCTCTGAATGGTCATTAAGAGGCTACTTCTTAATGGAACCATTAAGAATTTTACCAATGAGAAGGTAGAAAAATGTGACATGTGATGATTTACCATTCAGAGGTCACCTCTTAACCATTCAAACTTGAGGTTACCTCTTATTCATTCAGAGGTTCTAAACCATTAAGATGTAGCATCTGAATGGTCATTAAGAGGCTACCAAACAGCCCCCAACACACAGCTGCCAAAATCACATACACTGCCTTCTTTTTGTTCCCAGCCATTTGCAAATTCTTAACGAACTCGAGCAATTCCACGATACTCAGGAGGTACCTCGAAAACCGGGATCTTTATCCATGTTGAAACTGCAAGCCAAACCTGCTGAGTGAAGTCGCACGTGATGAGTAGATGATCCGTCGTTTCCAAACCCCCATGACACATGACACAATCATCCGATGGCAGTTGCACCCTTCGCTTAATCAATGCCTCTCTCGTGGGTATTCTGTTTAAAGCAACCCTCCACAAGAAGCAATTTATTTTTTTCGGAACCCAGTTCACCCACATCAGTGCTTTAGTTTCTGGAATGACAGGAATACTATCCAATTCGTTTCTGAGATCGCAAACCTGAAACTGTTGCAGCGAAATCTCGGAGCTCCACATCCAGACGTCTGCCTCTTGTCCGATCTTCTGGTTAGCCAGCAACCTTAAGCAATCCTCCCAATCAGCAGTAGCAGAGGCGTTTGGCAGCCCACTGCTACTACCCCAAGTCCATGAGATGTTCCCAGCACCTGCATAATATTTCTGTTCTACTGTACATAATTTATTATACTCCAAAGCCAACAAAGTCGGATACGCCTCTTTTAAGGCTATGTGTCCAACCCATTTATCGAGCCAAAATTTTGTCTTGTCACCCCGTCCTAGTTTCACCTTCAGTCTGCTAGATACGTCTATCCGTTGGTTCATCGAAGCCCTGCCAATATTGACAATATTCTTCCAACCAACCCCCCCCCCCCCGATAGAGCTCTTTAGGGGTATAGATGCGTGATGCTTTGGTCCCTAGTGGATGGCCGAGATTACCCAAGCCCATGGGAGTGAGGGTTCGTTTTTAAAACTTACACTCCATTTTACCATTAATGCTTTGTTTGTTGATGATAAGCTCCCTATGCCCAATCCTCCTTGATCTACGGGTGCGACCACCTTGTACCATGGCGCCCAAATATTTTATTGTTTTCAACACAACCTCCCCAAGGAATTTCCGTATAATCTTTTCCAAACGTTTTACCACTTCCACCGGAGCATTAAAAATGGAAAAATAGTATGTTGGTAGGTTGCCAAGCACCGCTTTTATTAAAGATACCCTACCCCCGAAAGATAAAGTTCAGGCTTTCCATAAGGAGAGCTTGCCTTCAAAACGTTCAACTACGGGTCTCTAATTTTTTACAAGGCCCATGTTTGCGCCCACCGGAAGGCCGAGATACGTAAATGAGAAAAATCCTGTTTTGCAATCAAGAATTGAAGCCATACGGGAAATCTCGCCATTTACAACCTCAGCCCCATACAATTGACTTTTCGTGAAGTTTACCTTTGAACCCGGAAGATAAATGAAAGCATCTAAGGATGCGTGCTAGATTATGAAAGTTCGATTCCGACCATTCGCCCAAAAAGAGTACATCATCCGCATAGAGTAGGTGTGACAAAGTCAGTCCCGACTTGGGTCGAGATACGTAAATGGGAAAGATCCTGTTTTGCAATCAAGAATTGAAGCCATACGGGAAATCTCGCCATTTACAACCTCAGCCCCATACAATTGACTTTTCGTGAAGCTTACCTTTGAACCGGAAGATAAATGAAAGCATCTAAGGATGCGTGCTAGATTATGAAAGTTCGATTCCGACCATTCGCCCAAAAAGAGTACATCATCCGCATAGAGTAGGTGTGACAAAGTCAGTCCCGACTTGGGTGTGTTTATACCTTTGAAGATGCCCGCCGCTTTTGCACTTTCCGTTGCCACATGAAGGGCTTCCATGGCAATGATGAATAACAAAGGAGATAAGGGATCGCCTTGGCGTACACCCCTTTGAATATTAAATTCCAAAGTAGGAGTCAAAAGCTTTTTCAAAATCTACTTTAAAGAACAAAACTTTTCGTTTTGCGATTTCGATCCATGAGACGACCTCATTGACCATAAGCGGGCCCTCTAAAATGATTCTCCCTTCAATGTACGCGGTTTGTGTATCACTAACCACCGACCCAATTACATTTTTTAGCGTTGAAGCGAGGATTTTTGACACTATCTTGGAGATGCACCTAATAAGATTTATCGGCCGAAAATTATTTATACATTGCGGATTGTTCACCTTTGGTATTAGGGTGATGAAGCTTGAGTTACAACCCCTACTTAGTGTAACGACCCGCGCGTTCGTGCGTTGTTACTACTCGTTACACTCGTTACGCCTAACACCAGAGATTCGGATCATAATGTAACTATACCGCTTACAACGCTAATTCGCAGTATTTTAGCATATTACGCATACTTATTCGCTATAACACAACACATCGCACATACTAACACTCACTATGACGTTGAGCGAGGACCTATTATACCCTCCACGATGGCTGTGGTGTGTCGCAATGCAATGCAACACATATTCGAAACACGCACCTGAAGTTTTGCGTAACTCGATTATCGCAACGCAAATTTGGAAATGTGAATATTTATATACGACCCTTTGTAACTAATTATAATAAATATATATGTGTATGGATATGTGTGAACAAACTATCGCAACGCTCAACGATCAAAACGAAAAGTCGGAAAACCAACTCGCCAAAGCCACTCGATCGAATGGCCATCCGATCCCGTACACTCCATCGCCTTCTCTCCTCTTCACCTATAAATAGCACTTGTCACATCACCATTCAAGTGATGTGACAGCTCTCACTCGATCAGCACACTTTTGGGGCTATTTTCTCGCGATTTCTCGCGATTCTTGTAAGTTTCTACCTCAAATCTTGTACTTCTATGATCTACACCTACTTCTTCGTCATTTTCACCATCAAATCTTAACTTTTCACCATGAAATCGTCTGATTTGAGGTGTACTAGGATGATGTCATCGTGGAGTTCTTATGAACTTCCAGATTTGGCTTCATTCAACCAAGAACAACTCAGATCTAAGAGATTTCAACACGATAAACACTGATTTCACCTAAATCTAGACGTTTTCAAACTGATTCAAGTTCTTTCAACTCTTTTACACACAAGGCACTCAAAACCGATAGAAGCAGAGCTCACTCAGGTCTTCCACTCATTTCTTAGTGAAGTGGCGGTCTGATGACCATCCGAACGGATTGACATCTGATCGTATGACCATCCAATCGTATTGCCATCCGATCGGATTACCATTCGTCACTTGGTTCTTTTTGCACCGTTTAACGCACCATTCATTGCTTATGCTACCGTTCTGTGATCAGGCTAGTCTCATACGCGCCCCCTCAATCCAAGATTGTGTTTACTCGGTGAACACGAACTGTGAGTGTACTCAAACCCTTTTTATCGCATTTTTGGGTGTAACATACGTTTCTATCAAACTAAACTAATCGAATGCTCAAACTATCTATCACTTGCGAATGACTGAATTACATATTAACACGTTATGCTAGTTACATATGTGCTAGGACTTTTACTCGCGACGTCCCGCCTTAACTAGTATAGTACTATAGTACCCGACGGGGTTTAGTTAGGATGAATAGCAATCGCAATCGCAACTTGAGTGACTTAGCTGGTAGTATCTGCCTTGTGTATATGTTGTGTATCCTGTTTATGTATGCGGTAATTCGCAGCACTTTTTTGCGGTCACCGCATACTACTACTTCGCACGAGGGAAGCCTTTCCTAAGGCTTAAAATTATTTGCCTTCCCTAAGGCTGACACAATACACATGTTTTCGAAAGTACACGCATAACACAACCGAGTGATCAAATCGAGAATAGGTGTGAAAACCAAGAACTCTCGATAAGATCGCTCACTTAGCGCATTATTCTAGCACGAGAACTTTTCGTTGAGCTAGGAGTGACATCCACATCTCAGCGGAAGTCTCTATTCCAAAAATCGAGTGGAACTCCCGAATTTATTCGATGAGCACAACCACAGCTAGGAACGAAGTTGTTAAGTCAGGGGTGAAACCCGTACCTCAATAACCCGTTCCACCCTATAAAATGGTTTTCAAAAGCTCTCACCAAGGACTCGACTATAACGATAACTCGAGCCACGCGATGAATAGGAGGACGAATGCCATGAGCTGCATCCCAGTGGAGGCATAGTGTCACACCCCCAAAATCCACCATGCGGAGTATCACCGCTTGGAGGCGTGACATGACCAGGATCGAGCCACCAGTCATATTGAACAACGTAATACGTAAATAAAATCAACCACAATACAATTGGTGACCAAAGCTAGTTAACTAAGTTCGATTTAAACAGCGGAAGCATTAAAGGTAAAACCCAAAACATAACTCCATAGTTCATAAGTTTAAAGTCTAAAGCGTAAGTTTGATAAGTTCAAAAGGAATTAAATATTAAATACGGAACATAGCAGTCCGTATCCCACAACGACTCCTTCCTCGTGCAAGCTCCAGCATTTAACGACCTGTAAAGCATGTAACAACGAGTCAACAACAAAGTTGAGTGAGTTCACGGTTGGTTGTTTAGTTTTAAGTTGTTTCTGAAAACGTGGTTTGTCTTTCGTTGGCGTAATTGTCGTGGGGGTTACCCCGTAGTTGAAAGTAAAATTAACCAGTTCATTCCTTATTACCCAAACCATATCCAAGATCAGTGGGGGCTTCCCCATGTGAACCACTAGACCGTACCATATCGACTACTAACGCAAATAAGTTGTGCCCTACATCAGTGTCAATCATCACTGACAGTATGCCATAGTCCATTAGTACACGCCCGTCCGACTGGCACGGTGTGAGGTTTGTTAAACCTAATAGCGCTATTAACTAATGACCCGCTTGCCATTGGCCTCGGCGATTAAGTCGATATAAATTGAGGGACTTCATGATAGAGTTTTGTCTAGTAAGTTTTAAGGTTGTTGTCCTACCCAAGGAGGATGAACGTACGTAGTTCTACCCAAGGAGAATACGCAGGATTAATATTGGCATCCTACCTATGGAGGATGGCCGTACATATCCTACCCAAGGAGGATATGTAGATTCCGTTTTAAATTCTTTTACCCGTTCCCAACCACCGGCAATCCCATGCCTTAGAAAGTGTGTGAACTCACCTCGGTTTGCTCGATTAGATTCTCAAATATAGCTAATAGTCAAGTTCGGTCAATACGTCCTAATATGATTACCAGTTCGTCATTTAGTGGTTTTCAAATAGAGCACAAAGTTCCTACACGTATCTATCACATAACATGCATTACTTAAACGGTTTATGCCCATATAAACTGAAGTTGGCTGTAAAAACCAACCAGCTTTCTGTTTTAGTTCCCTACCTTCTAACGCATGTTCGATTGATTCTGTTAACATGTTTAGTGATCACAACAACCTCAAACATCAATATCAACCAGCAAATTATCAGGAAATCAACAAGAATCATAACAACATCATATTGACATCATTTCATCACTAGACTAGTTTATGTTCAAGACTTGTTTAAGGTTCTTTAGAGTTTCTTATCATTTTGATCACTACACATCTTTAACCACCTAAACAAGATGTAAGAAGCAAAGATCTAAGTTCTTACCACTAGTTCAAGACTAGGGAAGTTCGAGTGAAGAAATGTGGTGGTTAATAGCGCTTGCAAGAGGTCCTTCAACTTCCGAGAACACTAAGCTTCGTTGTGCACCTTCTAACACCTTTGTATGCTTGTAGAATGCTTGGAAGTGATCAAGTGGTGGTGGTGGTGCTACTAGGGGCGGCCGAACAAGAGAAGATAGGAGAGAGTTTTGTAGTGTTGGTGTGAAGGTGAAAGTGATGAACATGGTTACCTAGTGGGTCTTTATAAAGAACTCTCAACATTACTAGATCCATTAGTCCATATGTCCCCTTAGTGCATTACAAATCCATTAAACAAATGAAGAAAAATCAGGTAAGTGGGGCCACTTACTAGAACCGGTTATGGGGGGGGGGGGTTAAAGGGTTGGGTTTCAACTAAATGGTTAGGGAACTAGTTAGGATTAAATTGTTAAGTTAGTGCATGAAGGTGTGTTATATAATATAAGGTGTGTTAGGGTGTTCGGGGACCCTTACTAGCTCAGAAAAATAAAAACAATGTGTTTAACAATATTTTTATGTTCCAGGTAAAGTCCGGTTGTTCGGTTTGGCACTGTTCCGTTAAAGTGCTTAATTAATCCGTAAAGTGTCCTACATATATATTTTTGTAACACTTTTCATTTCTAACACTTAGGAAAACACAAGGGACTATTTAATGACTTTTCTGTACACTATTAGTATGCTAACAAGTACATGTAAGTATAACACAATAATCAGAGAGCAGTTAAGTAATTCCACACAGTCGTCAAGCACTTTAATTTTCATTAATAAGTTGTACGGAATACATGGAATTACGAGGGTTGTCACATTCTCCCCCTGTTAAGAAAATTTCGTCCCGAAATTTAGCACGTGGCTAATGAGGAAGCTAGTTATGTTGCGTTGGTTTCCTGGTTTTCCTGGGGTGTCACACATAGTCTTCTAGGGCAACGTGCGTGCACGAACTTATTGGGTATATTTGGGCCACCTTGGGTAGTCGAAGTCTAAACACCCGAGGCCCTCTTATTTTTACGCTTTACTGAATCTATTTACGTTTATGTGTGTACAATTTAAAACTTTACGCTTTACCGATTTATCGATTTTTCGCTCCCTGCTCTATAAACGCACAACTCGCACAACCCTCGCAATCTAAAACGAAAACTGAATGCTCGCAACAAAACTAATGTCTAATTTCTCACCCTCGCTCCCTCCCTTCAACGCGTCCTCACGCATTCTACACCGACATGAATGTGTATGAGTATAAACCACAACTATTTATGGATACAAAACAAATCATCTGTGTGAGAACTTAGGAATCTCGTGTCTCCTATGTGGCTCCTATGAGATTACGTAATACTATACTACTTATAATAAGTTTTGAACGCGCTCAATCGCATCGCAAACTCCAAAAATCATTATGATCGAATTTCACTCCAAATCTCTCTCGGTCTAGATGTCTTCCAACGACTCTACCTCGAGACAAACAACTAGGAGAAGAGCCAAACGAAGCGCCGAGAAGAGGATTGCCTCGCTTGTGGCCAAGGAGGTGGCCAAGGTCATTCCT